>NC_086159.1:31137319-31440350 GCF_035149785.1 Candoia aspera
TAGGAAAAAATGTAGGGCACAGCTGGGAATACCTTGAGGATATTCAGGAAAATGTGGACAGTAACCTTGAGAAATCCACGATGCAGATTACATGCTGTTATAAACTATACTGAGCTGCATCAATTTGTCCCCCTTTGAATATGCTGCTGAACAGGCAAGTGGAGGTCAATAGTTCCGCTTGCAGGATTTTTAAGGACTGCTCTTATTCATAATATATACGTTTAACATAATATAAATTGGCCAATATTTTCATCAATGATTCTTTCTGCTTTAAAACTGTAATAGTGACTCAGTTTAACACAAACTATCTGCTTATATTGCCCTGAAATGCTATCCCCCAAAAATCATATACACACTTTCAAAAAAACAAAGCTACCCACTGAGCCATCCCAAAGCTGGTGAGGCCACACTTTTATCTTCAGAAATAAAAAGATCAAAACAAAACCTTTTTAATTGTGTTACATCAGTAGTGTTGTAATTACATGCAAAGTTTCCATATATATTTAGTTTCTCTTCATCCATAACTCTGAAATAAGAGCACAGTTTTAGCCAAAGAACACAATGGCCTGTTTTCCAACTATGCTGATCCTTTTGAAGTCAGTGAGCCCTGCGGATAAAAATCAGCACTTTTAGCACTAATGCACTCAGTAATCCTAGACATATGATTAATTACACCTGCCTTATAAATAGTTCCGATTTTATTTGTTAAGAATTGTATTATTATACAGTTATTGTGTTGCCATATTATTATAGAAGTGTGGAAAAGACAACTAAAATTGTTGAGGTAAAAGAAGCATGCCTTTTAATGGGGTGGAGAGAGAATTGTAGCCCTGCAAGTCTGCTGCTGGAGAGTCAGGGTGAGCATGTTCCATTTATTATGAATGTTGGAATGCGGCTGGAAAGATGGAGGACACGGAAGCACCATACAATGACTTCAGCCTTGGTTTGGGCTCATGGCTTTCTCACTTGTTTTCATGAGTAAACCCCCTAACACCATTCACATGCACTACCTAAATATATCAGAAAAATAGGCATAGTGATATAGGATGGGTGGTTCAGAAAGAAGGCAAGGGAAGGAGAAAAGGAAACAGTAAGGTCATGGAGCACATATTACAAATCATTATGCAAGTGCAATTAAATGTTTTATAAACCTGGCATGGAGCTTCTAGAAGCGTAGCTCATAGTATGGTATTACCATTAGGAGAACAACTAATCTAAGCGACTGGTGCAGGCCAGCCACCTCAGTGTTATGCAGGGCAGCAAAAAAGAGCAAATAAATGTTTCAACCTGCAGCCACATTGGCTAACAACCCCCACCACTCTACTCTGTATCCAATGTAGCTGTGAAGCCTAACCAACAAAGATTAAGTGATACACCTCTTAGAAGCTACTATTTCTAATTTCAGATGTGTAACACATGCTGTTTTAGCAAGCAACAGACTGTGATCTTCAGGTATGACTCTCAAGTGATTTGCAGTAGATTGGCAAGGGTTCCCTGTTCCCAACTGCTTAACATTCTACCTAAAGTAGGCTCCTGAACTAAAAACCCGAGTAATCGGATGCGAATTTGTATGGAGGATTGGGAAGTCAACTGAGTTTCCTCAAAATAACTCAGAATGCACAGAAAGATCTGTTCTTTAATACTAGGTTCATCAGTCTCACACATTTTACTGGTTGGGCTCGCACAGCATGTTAGGCTAAAACATCTGTAGTTTAGTATGCAAGTATAGCAAGTTTATCGTTCAATGTGTTTTATGAAAAGGGTTTTGTGGGAGGAGAGCCCTGTTAGTCTATGGCAGCCCAACGAATTTTATTAAAAGGCGTAAGCTTTCATGAGCTGTAGTTGTAGCTCAAAAAACTTATGCCTTTTAATAAAATTTGTTGGTCTGATAAGGTACTACCAGACTCCTTGAGCTTTTATAAATCATGGCCTATTGCTTAGCATTCTCTATTAACTATTACAGATCTGTAGTTTAGGGGAGAAAACTCTCAAGTAGGGTTCAGAATGTCAATTCAACCTCCACTGCCCATGGAAAGCATGAATGAAGTCCAGCAGTAATTCCACAAAGGCATAGAAGCCAGCGAGATGTAGACTTAAAGGTGCTGATTGGGCTACAAAAGCTAGAATTAAGAGGAAAAGCATACTGCTCAGAAGACTGTCAAGAGAAAAAAATATTTGTCAAAACCAGGGAAGATATTCCCATGTGTTTTGGGCTCTGTCCATACCCACTGTTCATCTCCTAGTGGTCCTCCATGGAGAAAAAGAAGTTACACATCCTGGCATAGACACAGAATGCACAATATGTTTACATTCTCTTCTCATAACAGGATAGTTTTAATGAGGCAAGTAAAAATATCTCAATTTTATGTGGAAAAATCTAAAAATAGAAAAAAAAAAAACCTAGTCCAAAGAACAGCAGCTCTCAAGAACATAACCAACTCTCTACAGAAGATCACTCTCACATGAAAACACACGAAATATGTATTTCTATTCTGATTAACTTGGTGGAATGTATGAACAAGAACAGAGTTGCTCTGTTAAAAAAAGGTGTATTTGAGACAAGCATCTTCTAGGTTATGTACACTGTTTGAACTCTTAAGCTATTGCAAAACTTTGAATTGTCATAATCTAGATTCACTTCAGATCTATTCATGATTTTAGCCTAATTAACAGGAACAAACCCAACTTGGGGATATGGAAACTAGACCATAATTTACTTACCATGGGGAGCATCTCAGAGAAAGAGCCAAGCTTTTCTTCCAAAAAGTTTCCACAGTCCTGCATACCACAGCACTATGTGGAACCATATCCATTTTCTAATCCAAAAACCAAGTCTTGTTCTTCATTCTTAAACATTCTTTATATGCTTGTACAAACAACAGGGACAAGAAGCTATTATGTATCATGCTTTTAATACAAACTTAAAAAAATCTGGAACAATATAAACTGTACAGATTTGATCAACCTTTGTTGTTTTTAACTAAATCTTTAGACATGCCAATGTTCTGTTCCAAAATATTGCACAACATTCTGAATACAAAACGCTGATTGTATTCCTCCTTTGCTAAAGAAAAAAAGAAAAGAGAATCCCACCCCCTCTGAATCCCTACTCAGTGGCCCTCTGCCTGTAAAAAACAAAACAAAAACAAGAAAACCAAAGAGACGAACAAGAACAGCATGGACCTCTGCATTAAAAAACATACATAATTCTGTCCTCTTTGTGTTCATCCATCCACTTTAGATCACATGTTGTTGATTCACTCTTCAAAAAGGGTCAGGAAGGAGGGAAGCGAGGGGAGAAAGGAGCTTTCACTGCTGCTTTTTTAAAATTTTCCTGAAAAAATATTTTTCTCTCCTCTAAGAAAAAATTTTGAAAAGAAAAGTTTCATTTTTTACGTTAGAAATATACATATATTATATATACCTCTTACATTTTACAAATGTAGCAAATTATTCAATATAAACAGACAACAAAAAAATTAACACAAACCCATAAAAATAAAAGTTAAAAAAAATTCTTTTTCCTTCCTAAGAAACCAGGTAAATTAGTGCAGGTCTTAAAAATAAAATTGAAGCCAAACATCTAACTCTTGAGACAAGAAGACCAAAAAAGAGGCCGTGAGTTTCACTGTTGTCAGCACTGGAAATGCTTCTGAAGCACAGTTATGTGTTCATTATGTGTTCCTTTAGGAAATAGAGGTTGGTCCCTCCCCCTTTCCTCCTTGTGCATGTAGACTTTTCAAAGAGCAACGAGTAGAATGAAGCAGTGTCAAACATTGCAAATCGCAAGTGCTAGTGAGGCTTCCTCCCTCCTATTATTCTAAACCTTAGAAGGGTATGTAATCCCTAAAGATGGGGCTTGTGGCATCTTTCTCTGCTACAGGAATAAACGAAGGAGATTATGCTAGGTGGACAGTCTCTCCCAGGAAGGAAGATGTGGTTCAAGTCCAGTGTAATAGCTAGGTAGTCTGCAATACACTCCACAGGGGTAAGTGGGTGGCAGTGGTACATTTAGGGGAAAGCATGAACAAGCTGTAAACCTAACAGTTTGTAATTCTCTTGTTCAGGTTTTTAAGTTTCAGCTGCATGCAGTTTCACCCTTTCATATTACTGTGCACTTTCCCTCTTCAACCACTGAGTACATCAGAAAACAGGCAGAGTGCTGGATATACTTTTAGTGTCCTCTTTCCTCATCCTATGAAAGGGGACGGAGCAAAGAAAGGACTCAATTTAGGGGCACGTTAAGGTATCTTACACATCAATCCCCATCAATCCCACACTGTACCTAAGCAGGAAACATTTCCCATAACTACACCCATGATATCCAACACATTAAAAATAGTTACCCTTCTCTGGAGGATAGGTGCATCTGGAAGTTAAGGCTGATAGACAGTCTAGCAAGGAATCCTTAATTTAGGTTGAAGGAGGACGGGGACTTAAAAGGTCAAGCTCTAGAAGAACATATTTTAGCTTATCTATTTGACAAGACTTTGCCAGAGAATTTGCAGAAGCAAGATTTAATACAATCCAAACTGAGCTGTAGAAGAGAGCATAGAGTGGAGGATGTAAAGTCTGCCCAAACAGAATATGCAATCAGTTTTCCCTCTTTCTAACTTCACTGCTCACTCAGTTAACTCCTTAAAAGATTGCTCAGTTATTACTATAGCTAGATAAACTCTGGGACTCCATAAGGCATAGATGGGGAAGGTTTCCTATCTAAGGCAAATTTTGTCAATTGGTTTGCAAAAAATATCAACATTAGAAGGCCACTATTGTCTATTTCTTCCTGGCTATCCTCTCCTGCTGAAAAAGGGAGAAACATAGAATACAATTGGGATTCCTAGCTCACCAGCAATAAGGAGAGACTCTACATTTGTATCAGTGAACACTTTCTACACATTCAAATCACATGGATATTCGATAGCAAGCCCACTTCATCCCCCATGCAGAGCCTTGAGATGGAACAACTTCAAGCTGGAACAGGTATGCGAGGTGCTCTTCCATACAAGAATACCTGATTCCTTTCAAACGAAGAATCGTAACATTTTTGGTCAAAAGTCCTAGAAGACATGAAATTCAAAGTGCAAACCCTCTTACCATCCATTCAGAGAGTAGCTTACACAATAACTCCTTCATCCCTGTCAAAAGTAGTGCTATATAATATTTGAAAGCAGGAAAACCATCTTTTCCATGAGAACTAGTAACCAAATGGTCAGCTATCAGAAGAGCTCAAAACCTGGCAAAACCCCCAAGCTGATTAATCCAGAGGAACATCAACAGATGCTGCTCAGGCACAAAACACTAGAAAGCCAACATTCACCCTTACTCTTGAATGAGTGCAATATACGTGGATCATTCTTTTTCACAGGTCAGAAGAGTTTTCATATAGAGTTCTGTCATTATCAGCAACTGGGACTGAGCTTCCCCAAGACTCCATCACAGTCCAGGCTTTTAAGAGGACTGGGGGAGAAGAAAAAAGGCTTGTAGGAAGCACGAGGCAAAAAACTGTCCCAGATGTTACATTATCCTCTAGCACTCTTCTGAAACTAGAGGAACTTCCAGGGAAATAATATTTTCACTGCAAGACCCTGTCATCACCAGTTAGCACAAAGACAAACTTTGTTTCCTGTTCTGCTACAGGAATACAAAATCTGAGAGTTCTAAGAAATGTAATTTATCCCACCATCTATGCCACTCATATATAGGAAAACAAACCACAAGTCTCCCCTAGGAAGTGCTTGAGATATTACACAACCAGAGGTATTTAATCATTTCCCATCCCTACCCTAGGCCACCTGAAAAGCTGAGAAAATTCAAGACATCTGGGTACGAAGAACATGACAGCACCTGAACAAGGCCATCCTTACAGCAAGCATATTTGAGGACCAGTTCCAATGAGCAGCATGGGAGATTAAATAAAGTGACTCTGGTTCCAACCACTGCTGGGCTAAGGATAGCCTCTTTCATTAAACATACAACAATGGGTAGGAAAGAGCACAGGATACAAGTTTTAAAAAGAATCAGTGCTTCAGCAGCGCTCCCTGGCATGACACAACAAGTTAGGGTTCATCTCTTTCCAAGAAGTTATATTTATAAGATTTCAAATATTTCTTAATTATTTTTCTCTCAGGTTTTTTTTTTTTTTTTGGAAGTGATTTTCCCCAGAATACTCATATGGTGGTCAGTTGGCCAAAACCACTGGCTGGAACGACTGGCTGGGATACTGCATGGCATTCAGGTTGTAGCTGAGTCCTTCCACAAATGGTGTCTTCTCCAGAAAAAGGTTGTTGGTGCTTCCACCAAAAACCTGAGCCATGTCAAAGCTGCTGCCACCACTGGCACTGAACTGTGATGCAGGAGGGATGCCACCAGCCTGGTTTTCAGTGGCTACACCATCAAAGAAGAGGCTGCTGGCTCCTGGTGATCCACCATTGTAAACAAACTCCTTGGCATTGGGGGAGAGTTGAGACTGAGGCGCTGGGCTGCCCCCAATGAAGTTCAGAGAATGCATAGACAGGGAGAGGCCTTTGTGCTTCAGCAAGCTATTGGTGGGTGAACGGACCAAACGTTGCTGCTGCTGTGGAACCCCTGTACTACTGGTGCTTGCTCCAGCTCCTCCACCTTTCTTCATCTTAGTTGAGCCAAACTTTGTGGCAGCGAATGTGGCAGTGGTAAAAGTAATTGGCTGAGCAGATCGTGGGATGAATGTAGGGCTAGGTGACTGACCAAAAGATGGAGATGGAGAATTAGACAAGGAATTGTCCTGGCTTCCAATAGGTACAAACACCTGTGCATCAGGATTGAAACTGCTCTTGATCTCCTTGTCCAACTCAGCTGCGCTGCAGCCCTCACTGTCATCCAGATAGAGGACCTTGACTGAACCTTTCTCACCAATTTGGTAAGAGACCTCAAATGGATCAATCCAAACACTCAGTTCTTCAGGGACATTGGCTCGCACATCCTCTACAGCCAGTCCACTCCGCTTGGCTGCCATTTCCACTACAGGGTCCACAGTTTCTCCAATGTGAACACAACGGTAGCCAGAACCTTTCAGAGGCTTCTCTGGGTACCAGTGGCCTTCATACTTCTTTTTAAGCAGCCTCTCTAACTCTTCACCAAACAGGTCAGCTCGCCTCCGTGGAAGCTTGTTGTACAGATATGAGATGATGAAGTTCAGAGCAACTTTGATCTCTAGATGCATACTCCCTTAACAGCAAGCAAATTAGGGCAGTATATTAAAAATAGACAAAGGATACAACCATAGACGGATTTTGGCTTCAAACAATCCTGGAAAAAAGAGAAAATGAAGAGGAGGAGTGAGTATGGTATATTTAATATTGTTGCACAACAATAGTTGTGTTTTAATTAGCTAAAGCAATTGCCACGTATTAAGTGGTATGTAATTCCAGAGTGATTGTTATGGTGGACAAAATCAAATTCTTATATGGGTTGTATCACCAATAAGGTATTAAACAATTTCACTATTTTTCAATCAAATGTACAGCCTGTTTTAAATAAATTTTACAGATTTTTTGATCTGGGACAAAAAGTGATTTAGAAACCAGAAAGTAAGTACAAGTATCCTGAGTGTAATCATTGGCACTACAATTTCTTTCTTCTACAGGGCTATCTCCAAAGTCAAGCTGTTAAAAAGATTTAAGTCATACTTTCTCATGTGCCAAGTATTATTTATCTGACATTTTGAAACCAGGGCATCTGTAAAAGAATAAAATGTGTTGATTATAATATAGAATACTACCATATCCTCTATTAAAATTTTAACATGTGTGTGCACAGCATGCATAGTAAAGTTCTAGGGTGCTTGCATTTTATGTACATGCAAGTGTATATATTCACATATGCACATGTGAATATATAAAATTACTGTACTGAAGAGAGTCTTTTAAGTGATCTAGCTCAAATCCATGATCCACAGAATAATTGTTGTCCTCTTTTGTTTGTGGAATGTTGCTTTCCCATTGTCCCCTTATACTGGCTAAGCATCCTTCAACATTTTAATGACTTGTTTTCTACAACATTAATTGTATTGTTTCGCCTCATCTGAAAACATTCCAGTTTGTCTTTGTACTTCTTAAAATGCAGCTTCAAGAAGTGAATACAAGTCTTCCAGGTAAGAGCTGACTTGGACAGAAAAGATTCGAAGTTCTACTTCTCATAATCTGAAAACTATAGCTCTAGCTTCCAAGAAATAGGTACCTTAGCCTGTATCAATTTTGTCTGCATTTATTTAAAAACTGGTTTTGCATTTGTCTTAATTTCATTTTGTTAAGTTTTTACCCAATTTCTCATACTACTTTCTTCAAAATATCAAAGAAGCATCCTTTTTCAGTTTTATATAATAATAACAACAGCAGCAACATATTAAACTTGTATGCCACCTGTCACTCTATGACTGGGCTGATCCATCTGTGTCTGTCTGTCTGTCTGGTTATATGGTGCCTTCAGACATACATGGCATTTAACATTGGAGCAGTCTGTTCTGTACACATACAAATGATATAAATAAGCACATTTACTACAACCATCCGATTTATGGTATGTTGATGTAGTGAAATTACTTGTCTACTCATAATGATAGACCTGCCTTCTGGATTTCAGATACTAGCAAACAGTCATAGTACATTTAAATTTCATTTTAAGCTACTAGAGAATAGCAGTTCAATACATTCTGAAAGAGATAAACTGAGAATAAATGTTGCAATTGTGATGACTTCCATCCTTGATGTTATAATACCAAACAATAAAAGATTTGAAACAGTTTTTCCTTAACATCATTTCATATAAACAGAAAACAGTATTTTTTTCTTCCTGGTGAGGAATTAACAAGTACCTACTGGTCCCAAGAATGTTCAATCAAGTGGTCATTTTTAAAGATGCAGATAATTGTGCTTTTAATCTGTGTTTCTGTGTGGCATCCAGACCATTTTAAAGACTTTTCTTAATCCTTCTCTTCCATTTTGGGGGTTAGACTGCAAAATAATTTGCTGTGTCTTTCAATAGTACTTCAATCCACACTGTTTCACTCTACCCAATAATATTCTAAGTGCCTAGAAATGGTACAGAAGCTTATTTAAATTGAAGGTTGTATTATCACCAATTTACTTGCAATGCAACAGTTCCAGTTTTTAATTGGCACCTTAGTCAATAGACTCCTTTGAGTCCACTATAACATATATACAAAATATTCCAAAAATGAATACTAGAGTTGAATTTAATGATGCGCTACAAGATTTCTTCTGATATACTATTTGGTGCTCAGAAGCTAAGTGTCCTCTGGAAACCTGGGACTAGAACAGCATTAGAGTGAGGAACAGGAAGAAAAACTACCATCTTGTTCAGCCATAATCTCATTTTTGGAAACCTGCACCAGCATTTCTGCCAATTCTAGTTGCAACTGCATTTGTGTACCAATACCTGAAAGCATATTAAATGGTGTGGAAAAAGCACATAATACAAGGTGACGTATTTAATAAATCACCATCTCTTACGGTAAGCACACTATGAAATTTCCCACAGAATAGTAGTCTGAAACAGCACCCTTCAAAGTCAGTTCAATTCTGAGAAAAATGGGTAAGGATGCATGCTCTAGTGCCATCCCTTCCAACCTGACCTCCTAATATTTATGGAAAAAATATGCATGGGAACTGTACCTGTGATAAGCTAACCTATGTTGTATTATTTAACATCATAGGGAATGTTGCGTAATCAGGTGTATTGTTGTTTGTTGGACAGAGATAGACTGATTGGCAATATATCCTCATCTTCCAGTAATTAAAAGATTTAACACCTAGAGACTGCTAAAGGGATTAAATAAATCTATGGAGAATAAAATGATAAATGGCTATTAAATTGAGAATGTTATTTGCTATCTCCAGGTTAACATGAAGCATACCTCTGATTATCAGCTGCTGTGAACCAATGAGAAGAGGGCCGCCCTCATGTCCTGTTTGTGGACTTTCCATAGGTATCTAGTTAAGTCATTGTGGGAAATTAAGATATTAGAGAAGACAGGTCTTTGTTTCAACCCAGCAAATCTCTTACAATTAAAATATAAAGCAGAGCTTGGCATCAAAATGTAAATGGGAACATATCTACAGGATTCTAAAAATTGTATACTTCAAGTGTTACTGCAATTAATACAGAAGCTTGTTCTAAATAATTCCATCTGAATGGGGATAACCATGAAATGATTTCTGACAGCAGAGCCCAATACCTCAGAGTTTGTATTTCAGGAGCGACTAGACTATGATAAGCTATATCAAAGCTATCTGAATATGCCTGTTTAACCTGGGAGGCAAGACCAACTAACACTCCAGCTCAACAAAATGGTTGTTTCTGTGTGCTGTGAAATTATTGTTTTGAGAAACTAGAACAGGGAAGTAACTTATGATTGTAAAAGATCTTTCATTTTTAGGCCACAAGTCTATGATTTAGAACATGCATACCATAATTTATGATTAAAGAGTTATGCTGCCAATCATCCTAAAGAAGTGTACAAAAAGAAAAAATGTTACTCAGAAAATACTGTTCTGGTTTGCCAGTTTCTCAAGGACAGAAAGCAAATCACCTTGCAGCTCACTTCTGAGTAATTACGGTTAAGTCCCTCCAGATTCAAAAGGGCTTACTGCCAAGTAAATGTAATGAGAACAGCAACATTTGGATCTAAATAATCAATTTCTCTTCTAATTTAGACATGTGCCTTTTTAAAAAAATTATGTATTCTTTTAAAAACTGTAAACCACCCAGTCTTTTTACAGTCTGGTGGTCTTGAAAACCAAGAAATAAAAATTAATAAACTACACAATGATCTATTAACAGTATTAGAGCAAGTAACAGGAAGGCAGCAAGTCAGATCAGCACAAGTCACTTGGCATTATGTTTCCAGCCACAGATTCAACGGTTTTATTTTGCTTTGACTTTTTTTGAATAGAATGTTGGCTTCTCATCAGACTAAAAGTACCAAGAAATATGGTTTTTTTAAGGAACCCCCTCACAACATGATACATTTTAGAATATTCAATTATAGAATCAAAAATTTACTAAATATCAAAGAACTAAATATCTAACTAAATATCAAAGAAGATTGTGTGAAAAATAATGCCACTGCTTTATTAGCAAAGTAAGCTTTACATTCATTAGAATCTTTTAATCCTTAAGATTGTTAATTTGGTAACACATAC
The DNA here is from genome assembly GCF_035149785.1 of Candoia aspera. Lineage (NCBI taxonomy): Eukaryota > Metazoa > Chordata > Lepidosauria > Squamata > Candoiidae > Candoia > Candoia aspera. Next base: position 31,148,521 of record NC_086159.1, read on the forward strand.
GACAACTACAAGGACTAACACAGAATGAAATCTTTGGTTTTCTCTACAGAGCTTCATTAATAAGATCCAAATTATTTCAGAATTGCCAATTATCTTGAGAACATAAAAGGTAAGTTGCAATTTATTCTGCATGTGGCAATTATATCCATAAGACAACTAATTAAATAACAATCTCCATGACATTACCCAATGATTTTGCATATAAACACTGTTAAGCTATACTTAATTTCATTTAAGAGGAGTGTACAGTTGACCAGTCATATTGAGTAAATACTTTAAACAAAAAATATTAGACTTTTGTTTTTTTTTAATATACAGCAATTATTAAGAGTAGCTGTTAGGCTGATGATCAGGAGTACTTGAAATAAAACCTACACTGACCAATTAAAAAATATGAATTCCTGATCAATTTGTTATATATATGCTTGCAGGCGACACTCTAACAGAACAGGGGCCTTTGGTTCAAGCCACCCATCACATAAATCCGCTATTTCCAGAAACTCTGTATCTGCTTTAATGGCTACGAAGAATGGAGGGGCGAATCCTTGAAACGTTCACGACTGCACGACCTAGGGCCTCTTCTGTCAAAATCCCTTGCCCCCGTAGGCGTTGTCTGAACAAATCACCTCGTTCCCAGGCCTCCACACGCGTGCAAAGTTGATACTGTTTTCTTCGGAGGGACCTACCTTCACGATCGGTCTCCGCTGGCCTGCCCGCCCCTCCCCCTACCTAAGCGCGGTTGCCAAGATTCGCTTATAAAGCCTCCCTAATGACCCTACCTCTGCAAACATTTTCTTGGTCTCCTCCCAATTCGGGTGTCCACGAAGTTGTACTACCCCATGAGCAAAGCTTCTGTTGCAAAATGGAACGCCCGAGCAAGTGACCCACTTTGCCTTTTAACTACCCTTCTCAATTTGCTTTGCGCCAAAGCTGGCCCGGACAAGCGCCTGCTCACCGAAGCCGTGTAAAATTTTCCATGGCGCATGCGCCCTTTGCGCTCTATTGCTCAACTCCCCCCCCCTGCCATTTCGTATTTCATCTAAAATAACCGATTTCTTCTCGCCCTTTCTCCCCTGTGCGGAAAAGCATACGGGCAGGAGAAGGGCGACTGAGGAAATCTCAGGCATTTGGCAAATCACAGCAGCTCCCACACCCCCGACTCTAATCTTTCATCCCTCCTTTGCTAGAGGCCCGTAGGAAGAGGTCTGCCCAACACCCAGCGCAATCCTGTTTACCTGGAAGTAAGCCCCAGGACGAATCCTTTCCCTAACAAACCCCTCTAGGCTTTTAAACGCGGAGGCAGGGCAGAAGGACTCGAGATGTAGCCTTCCCAATGCCTTCCTTGGGGGAATAAAAGCCACTTGCCACAGAGCAAGAGAGCTTCTTCGCCGGCCCTCTCACGGAGGCTTCCGTTTCGCCCACGAAAACGTCGAGGTACGCTTGTGCCCTAAGCCCCCTCGTGCTGATTAAGGGGAGCAGTACAAGCACGCCTTTTCAAAGCCCACCGGAGGCCAAAAAAGGGTCTAACAGAGAATGTGACCGAGTGAAGGTTATTGGGACCTGACCTTTACCGCCTGGAAGAAACTGGGGACAACCCAGCTCCCCTAGGAAGGTTGGCCGAGCTTTCTTTAAAAGCCAGCCTGCTTAACCGATTACCCCCAACTCCCTTCGGGGCTTAAAGGGACGCCCCGCCTCCCTTTTTCGGGGAAAAACAGTTAAACAACCCAGGGCAGCGCGGCGTCCAAGGCGCTGCTTAGGCCCCGGGATCTCTTTGTGGCCCAAAGGGAAGTCCCGAGTCTAATTTACCTCACGAGCTGAGAATCGATGGAAGCCTGAAAGTGCACTTTTGACATCGAGAAAGTACTGTTGCAGGAACGACTACAGCTATTTCATTTCACTGACATTCCCCCTGCACCCAATTCTTAAATCACCGAGGAGAGAACAAGTTTACCCCACTTAAGCCTTCGGGCGGGGGTGGGGAACCCGCATCTTATTTTTTTTCCCTAGGTTTGTGTTTGTGACACATGAAACCATAAGGAGGCGGCGGGGAGAGAAAGCTCGAGTATAAAAGGGATGGAACCATTTTTTAGACAAAGGTGCGCTGGCTACTGAGCCGGATTAAGCTAAATAGAACGAAATAAATTCCCTTACTCGACCCCCCATTTTCCATTGTACCCCTTCGCCCCACCCCCTCCATTATTTGGCATTCACTACCATTTACATATCCTTAAAAGAAAAAGCGAAGGATACAGGTTCGTCCGCGGTATTTCTCTTTAAACTGAAAGTCTGTTTTATAGGGATTTCTTTTAATAGTCCGATCACGACTCCAATAAAATGAAAGACAAAATGGTGAACTGGAGTCTTTTCAATCGTTCAAGCCAAATGGCTTTCAGCCTTCCTCCTCTAAACCAGTAATATCAGCAATGTTGCTGGGTCTAAGAGAAACAATATTACTAGAAGGGAAGGTTTTCTTGTAAAGGCAGAGCCGTTCTCCCCTAGGGAGCCATGGAGGGGGGAGCGGGCGGAGAAGGAACCCCCGAAAGGACTTCTCAGAACCCGACTTGGAAGATCGGCGGCTTCTGAAAGACGCTCCGATTAAATCGCCCTTTAAAGGAGTCGTGGGGAGAAGCAAGCCTGAATAGGAAAGGGGGTCGGGAAAGCAACCTCGGTCAAAAGAAGCATTCTTCAAACAGAAATGTAAATAGTATGCCTATGGAGAACACTCGATTATATCCACCCTCTCCCTGTTCTAGCCATAAGCGTTCACTTACTTTTTTTCCTTTTTCCTTTTTTTTTTTTTCAGCACCAGGAAAGGTGGTTTGGTGGCTTCTTTTTCTTTCCAGGTATTTCTTGGGAGTTTCTTTTTCACAAAGCGCTGATGTGGTATATATTCGATATATATTTTTAAACTGTACGGATGCTATTTCGATAACTTCTCCCCCCTCTACAGGCCAAATCAGAAGTGGGGTGAGAGGATATTGATTGGGGAGCCCCCTTCTTCCTTCCTTTCCTCCCTCCGCAGGGAACCTGAAGCCACCCTCTCCCTGGCCCAAAGTGAGCAAAGTAAATGAAAAGTTTCACCCTTAGCAACCCTGCGCAAGGATACTCTCTTCCACACCCAGGGTGACGCGTCTTGCAAAGGACAAGGAAGGGGAGGAGAGGGAGGGCGGGCCGGAACTACTTCCCCAACGTCGGTTTCTACTTAACCCGCGACGTGCCGTGGGCTTCGCTCTTGTTGCAAATGTTTGAAAGCCGATGAAAGAGGAAAACTGATCAGTCGCTGCAGCGATTGTTTTTGTACTGTGTTATTGAATTAATCCCCTTCATTATGTAATTCTAGTGACTCATATTTTTGGCATTAATTTGTAGGTAATAAGAACAAATCAAACATTTGAAGTAGATTAGATCCCAGTAACTTGGTAGTATAATTGGGCCACCTGTAAGAGGTCTCAACCTTTTACCTTTGTTCTAAGTTACTTCATCAGAAGTAACCACCAATTGCTGGTTCTGTATAACAGTCCCAAATGAAGACTAAGACTTTACCATTCCCCTTTAATGATGACACATTTGCATCACAGAAACGTTCCTAATTTTCCACTTTAACAAGTGGACAGTTGGTAACTTAAAATTTAGTGAATGTGAGTACAGTACAGAATAGTGGTGGTAGTTCAGTCCTGGTGGGGTAGAGTTAATTTATACAGAACAACCCTACATTTGATAGGTAAATACTGTAAATGGGCCTTTGGCAGCTTCCCAATGCCTTGCATATAAAATGCAGAATCTTATGCAGGCTGATCTTATCTATACAAGTGCATTTGAATGAAAACTTATGGTTTGGTGGAGCCTGCCTCATTAATAAATTGCAGTCTTAAATCTCTTACATACAAAACAGATGCTCTATCAGCTACTCTTGTTATCCATTCAAATTTAGATCCTTGTTATTGTTAGCTCCACACCAAACTCAGGGAGTACCTGAGTTTCAAGGCAACAAAATGATGTCTCAGAAATCTAAGCACTAATATAACATCTTACAAAATGGCATGCTAGTGCTCTAAATATATTCAAGATGGAGTGGAAATTACAATGATAATGCTCATACTAGAATTAAAATTGCAAATAGAATTACTATTTGCAATTTATTCAACAACTTCTTAAAACAGGTTATTCCTAAATGCAACTTACTCATGCTAATTTCCAAAAATAGAAGGATGTTTTTCCTCCCATTTCTATAATTAGTATTGAAGAGATTATTTTAAACAGTAAAGTAAGGACTACACAGACATAAGCAAGTGGCTTAATTCAGTCATAATGGTCAGGTTGTTCTCATCTTTTCCTTTAGGTCCCAGCGCCTATTTCAATTACATTTACCCATCCAAAGGAAAACTACCTACATGTATTATTTTGAAACAGTCCAATGTTGCATTATTTATTGCCTGGGTGTTATTTCTCCAAACAACCCCCACATACACAGAGGCCATCCTGAGGTAAAACTAGCCAATGGTGATTTAAAAAAAAACACAGGAATCGCAGCTCAAGAAAGCTTATGCCTTTTAATAAAATTGTTACTCAGATTTTTTTAATTACCATAAACTACATGACTCTCTATGACGTAGCCAATAGTGAGTAGAAGACTTTCAAACTTTTCCAAAACCTTCCTCAGTTCCTCTCCGACATCTGCATGTGGCAAACATCTGTCAACGAACCCTACTTTCACCCCATTTCTGAAGAAGTTCTGCAAAAAAGGACATCTCTTTGAACAATATATATGCACCCCTAGGAGAGAAAAGAAGGACTGCTGTTCTACCCCTGCCCAAAGTCAGTCCCAACAGACCTTGCTAAATCTGCCCATTGTTAATTTCCCAAAGAGAAGGGGCACAACCCCAGTGTCCACTGGCTGTTATTTGAGAGTTTGATGGTACCACGTCCTTGAAGTCTACTATTTCGTGGAGATCTGAACTTTCTTAAGACAGACCGTAAGGCTTCCGATGTACGAAGCGGACTTTGAACCTTCCCTCAGCAGGGGTTGGGGAGGGCGTTCAGTGATAATGAAGGCGAACTGGCGGCTCCGCGGTGCTTCTTTTGCCCCCTACACGGCTGGAGGGACATCTCGCCTGGCCCTGAAAGCGGGACTGACCCTAGCTTTCTCGATGACCCATGTCCTCCAAACGGTATCGTCTCCGAAAACTGGTTACGTTTACGGAATCGGGGTGTGTGTGTGTTTCGCCTCTCGACCAGTTTAATTTTAAGCCAGTTAGTTAATCTTCATTTCTATGATCCCTCAACTTCGTCGATTGCGCTCGACTCGCTCGTGGAGCTCTCCAAAACAGTACATTGTCATAGCATAAAGGTTGCGCGTAGGCCTTCAGATCTTCTCACTTACTCCTCCGCTTAAAACACGCAGCCTGCATTTTTAACCCCAGTGCACATATTTTACTGCTTATTTTCATCTCTAAAATGCTGGAGGATATGCAAATCACCTCACATCCCCTAAACAAAACCTCACAAGACACGGCTGTCAGATGGCATTTTAACTATTCATGGAGTACATTTCCCATCGCTGAACTGTGAGTGCGAGTCCGCATGATTAGGGACTATTTCCTCATCAGTGCGCCGGCGCATCGTCCTTGTCAACGTAACTTCAGACGCAAGCAGCGAGCTCGAGAGAACAGCCTGCAAGGCGTAGAAGCGCACGCAGTTCTAAAAATAACAACAGTATGATAGCAACAGCCTTCCGATTGGCCAGAGACGTGAAGCCTTCTGCAGATTGGTCTCTTGGTTTAACCAGTGGCTAAAAGATTTTCCTATGTGTGCACGAAGAATTGGGACGGCTTGAAGGAGGTTCATGGGAAGTGTAGTTTTTGTTAAAAGGAGGCCTGTCAAATAAACAGTTAAAAGCAATACTGGACAAAAAGGTGAAGCTGCGCTGTTCAAAATGAAGGCTACACAGTATTTTATCTCTTTCTACTGACCGACGTCTATATTTTTCTTCAAAGATGTTTCCATATTAGAGCATTTTGTGAGCTGGATGTAAGAGAGACTTAATTAACTTATTTTCCAGTGCTAAAGAACATGGAGCTCACCTGGTTAATCCTATTCGTTGGCATGTTTCACAGATTAAGGCAGTTTAGTCCAACAACCTGACTGTTATGCTTGGGAGAAAACTCTTCTCAGTTATGTTGTACTACTATTTCTTTTGTGGTACTTATGAGCATGGAATGAATGACCCAGATATCCCATCTAGTATTTAATGCAAAGCTAGTTTTTTTCAACATAGGCCTAAATCAAGGAAAAAAGATATTTTTGAACATTATTTACTTTTAAATAAAACTTCAAATACTGAAAAGTAATTTCCACTGAAAAGACCCATAAGTGTACAAAAGCCCTTAATAGTTTTCCCAACTGCATTAAGAGGTGAATCTTAACTATCCTTCCTTGGAAGCCCAAATCAAAAACAGGCTAGTACAGTACTTAATTGTAAAGTGGTAATTCTAAACATAGATAGCTGAAAGTAAGTCCCAGATTAACTAGGCTGAGCTCCATGCTCTTTTGCATTGGAAAATAAGTGAGTATGTCTCTTTTGCATCCAACTTAACAAAATGCTCTAATATGGAACTATACATTGCTGTATACTGGATTATAGGTTAATTAAAATGAATTGATACATCACAACTATCTATATAGATATGGGATAGTCCTCTGTATTATTAAAATGACATTTTTAAATTTAAAACTTTAATGCAACTGGTCACTAAAAGGTATAACTTGAAGTAATGTGTGTTTTCCTGTGCTCAGCAGCTCAACTTGATGAATGGTGAAGCTCAACATTAAACAACAAGGAATTTATTCAATGAGAGATAAGAATATTTGCTTTTCTAGACATAGAGTATGCAATTTATAATTACGATCTATAGTCATAATTACAACCCATAATTTATAATTAAATAATTTATAATAACAATCCATAGTTACTCTCCTAAATTGAGACTAGATTGCATCCCATATCGTTAAAGACACATCCAAGTCCCATTTTTCAAATCTAGTTGTCATGGTATTTAAGGGTAAAATTAATTATTTATGTTTATGTGAAAAAAGCCATATATTCTCATTCCAAGGAACATAAGAATGCAGACCAAGAAGGCTTTCTTTTTTCCGAGTATATAATGCATCATTCCACCATACTTATTTATATTTATAATGGAACTAGGTAAGGATAATTAGGAAGACAGATCATAGTGGTAAATATTTTCAATTCATAAATAGTATATTAACAAATCCAGTAATTCCTTGCTTTATTGGAAGTAAACTGCTTTACATAGATAGGTAAAATTCCAATGTAATTAGCTCTGAAATTTCCAGATATTTTAGTATGTTTCTAAATAGTATGAAACAATGGGAATTACTCATAAACAAACATGTAAATCCAGACGTTAATATAGTTACTAGTATTTACCAGTAATACGGTAATACATTTTTTTTCTTAAAAATTCCAACATAAAATGGAAGTCTGATATAATTGAAAAAGCAGTTTTGAAAATTCAGTAAACATCACATCAAATGGCACCTACTGAACAATTAGAAGAAAAGGAGTAAGAAAAACAACAAACACCCTTCTATCATAGTAGTTTTAACTCCAGGAAAGATTAGTCAGTCTATAATCGGCTGTAATTAGCACTTGTTCATCATCCTTCACGTCATGTCAGCTGACATTTAAACCCAAAGGAAATGAGTTTTTTCCTGCCTGTCAAATGAAAGGTGCCAAGCAGCACTTATTAAATCACTTTGAAGTGCAAAACACAACTTATATCACAGAGGTATGGTTATTAATTGCAGGGGCTCCTGCAGTTTAGACATTTGTAGTCCTATGGCCAATTGTAACAGAAGCAGCACAAGTTGTTCTCACTGGATCAAGAAATAATTCCAATCAGTACATTAGTTTTATGTTCACCTTGTTCAGGTGATTTAGTGCTTCATGACTCACTTGCCCGTTCTCTTGTTAGAAAGATTTAATTGGTTACAGACAATTGCTCTCCTGAAATGCTTGATAGGGCAAAATTTGAGAAACAAATGAGAGACAAGGCATCTGAATTTAAGCTAACCACATAACCATTGCATATACTATTCAGAAAGATGATTAGGTGCATGTTTAAGTGATTCAGATAATCACTAATAGGCCCTTTCATGTCTGCTCTCATGATCCAGCCTCAGCTTAATAGTAATGACTCCATCCTGATCTGGACAAATACTGCAGTTTTCAGCCAGTTGTGCACACCCTTTTTATGTAGAACTACTATTTGTGCAAGGCATATATTGACAAGGGAACCCAATGTATACAAAACATATCTTGCATATTCCCATTGCAATGAATGAGAACTGTAGAAATCACTGTTTTGCAAAACATCCATTAGTTACAGTAGACACCTGACAAGATTGTCTTCAGATCACTTGTTTATTTTACCACATATTTTACCACATTCCACTTGGTAGTTCCCTTCTAGTTATGACTGAAGTCCTATGAAGAAACTCATTACCCCTTAACATGTGAAGTGCTTTATAATACCTATGTGATCTCATTGCACTAAATTCTAGCTGTCCAAAACCTGCTGCAGAATTTTCCAGTATTAGTTCATGGTGAAATCGCAACAGTTTCTGTATACCTCTACTTTAAAAAGACCATCTTTTGCCATCTGCCTGATCTAAAGCCCAAAGAAAGTAGGGGCATTTCTAAAGATAGTCCAGCTGCATAAATCAAATGATGAATGAGGTTTCCAAATTCTTTATACAGTGTGAAAACCAATGCTTCTGTTTAGTATTTTTATGTATTTCTACTTACTGCATGATCACAAAATACATGCAAGAGAAATAATAATTAAAAAATCCAGCATAGATCATCTATTTCAGAGCTGATCCCTAAAATTGTTATATTCCAATGTGACCATAAAAAGGAACCTAGGTAAACCAATATACCTGGAAGGGAAGTGGGGAGGAAAGAGAGTTAGCGGGTACAAATGGGCTTAAGTTAACATGGTTCAGGTTGTGAGGGGCAAAAATGAATTTGGCTTCCTTCATGGTGTATTCCTGCTTTCTATATTTATGTTCTACCAGAGATTACTGATGATTATTCACTCATTTGGACTGAAGTAAAACAGTCCACTAGGGAATATTGTAATAATGATAAAATCTGTCCTCTGCAAGGGAGATATACCCCTCGAGAGATTCTTGCAGTGTATGTGTTCCTCCACTTACATCCCCCATGAATAAAATGACATCCCATTATCATGTCAAACCTCTTCATAGAATTAAATAATAGTGTTAAAAATACCAGACTGGTTGCAATTTGCATATTCATTTTAAGAACCAAGAGATGATTAGGGAAAAAAAAGTATTAATGAACAGCTCCCCAATACACTCTTTACTATTTGCCATACAACTACCTTAAAATGTTTATTTTGTTTTCAGAAGGAAGCTGAAAAACAGTGAACTGATTCACTGTTACATTATGGCATAATGTGGTCTAAAACGGTAATATCTGCATTACTGAACCTAATGAAAGAAGATATGTATTATTTTGAGTGTAGGTATACACCCTTCATTCCAACACTGAAAGTAGTAGCAGATTAGATTATCTCCAACATTAGCTCAGTCACAGCTTCTTTGCGATAATTAATTAATAAAAACATGCTTTTTTAAAGTTTAGGAATACTGGACAACCAGATCAAAAAGTAACATCTTGAAACAAGTACAGAACATTCCAAAACACCATTTGAGTAACAAGTCTGCAGTATGAGTTAATATGCTTTGCTTAAGTCATTCAACACATTGGAAGTGAATAAAATCATTTGAAAATTATGTCTTTCTAAAAAGAAATGCTTGAGAACAGGATTAGGAGGATGTGAGAAGTTTGTTATTTCCTTTTCTAAAGCTGTTCTTTGGATAGGTTTTATTACCTTTGTGCTAAAAATCTCTATAGTTGCCATATCCATTTTTTTCACCTGAATTATTTTTCTACATGGATTACAACATATACAGAATCTGGCTGTAATTTGGTAGCTGGTAATCACAGATCATGATATACATGAGCCTTGTGTGGCGCAGAGTGGTAGGTGGCAGTATTGCAACCAAAAACTTTCCCCTTCTCTTTGATCCCAGCGGAAGCTGGATTCTCGGGTAGCCGGCTCAGGTCGACTCAGTCTTCCATCCTTCCGAGGTCAGTAAATGAGTACCCAGCTTGCTGGGGAAGGTGACAACTGGGGAAGGCAATGGCAAACCACCCCGCTATAGTCTGCCAAGAAAATGTTGCGAAAGTGGCGTCCCCCAAAGGGTCAGACATGACTCGGTGCTCGCACAGGGGACCTTTCACCTTTCAATCACAGATCACATTTTGGATCTGTGGATGATTTTGGAAATAGGATGATTATTGTACTATAAAAAGATGCACACCCATCTTTTTATAGCCTGTTTCTCATGGTTCACACCAGGAATTTCAGGTAATGTATTATTTCCCCATTGCTGAACTTGTTCTAGACAATAACCAAGTAAACAATCTGAGTAAGTCTTTCTCAGCAAACATTAGGGACTGTTTTATGATATAACCATATTGTACTGATGCGAGAAGCACAAGTTAGGGCAATACCAAATGCTGCTCTTATTTGTTTATTCCACTTGTATGCTGCCTCAATCACTGAGCAACTCTAAGTGACTCTCTATAGCCTTGTATTGCTATGGAAGTCAAGCTGCCACTAGCATTAATTTACGCCTGAATTTATTTCCCTGATAACTAATTAACTAATAACTAACGGCAAAACAACAATAACAACAACCAAGATCAAGAAGTGCAGAGATGAGACTTTCTATTAGAAGACTACTATAAAACTTTATTGGGGCATAATCCACCATAACATTGAAAGAACAGCTAGTCAAATTTTTGAGAAAGCCTTGGATTTGTCCTTACAGTGAAACAACTTGCTCAGAAAAAAGTTCTATGTCTATCAAGATCCATGGTTTGAATTTCTAATTTACTTACTTTCTGTGAGGCACATAAAAAATATTTAACTTCCTCAGTAACATTAGTTATCATTGAAAAATGACAAGAATAATTTTCAGTAAGCAGTATTTTTTCCATCAAATTATAAGAACTGAAACAAAATACATTTAATTGCTTTCCTATAAAACTGAAGTCCAAAAATATTTTGGGAGTACTTCCACAGAGGGGATGGGATCATCTTTTCTTGAAGCCGTATTTCTTTCGCTCATAAAAGAGATCTGTTTTTGAACTCCCCAGATTGACAATCTTGGGACAACCATCTCTCTGGAATGGTGCAAAAGACAAACAGTCATAACAAGGCTAAGCCTAATGGATTCCAAAAGGAATAATCACAGCATCTCTATATCACAATTCAAATAGGGAAATAATATGTGTGAGTGTGTGTATGTGTGAGAAAGAGATTTTCTATCCTATAGTAACCCACAAACTGCCTATGGATAATTATGATGTTCCATTATCAAATATGGGACAAATATCAATATCAAATTTAGTAGGAGATAGTACTCTACATCCATGCAATCTCATACAAGCACTTACTTGAAAGCAACCTCCCACTGAACTTGGTTGAGAGTAGCATAGAAGTATAAAAGTGCAGGCTTTGTTTCAATGCAATTTCTCCATCAAATTCTATAATTGTAATTGCAGAAAGCTGCATTATTTGAATAACATTACCCTGAATCTCAGGAATTCAGAATTTGAAACAACAACAAGCAAATAAAAATAATGAAAAAAGCATAGATTAGACAACAAAAAGGAACAAGAATCCAATGAGGCTATATGTGAATGGATATAATACCATCATACAGAGTACATCTTTTTTTTAAAAATTAGACCTAGTATGTGGTAGATGTACTAACTTTTTAAAAATCCCAATTATAATGCTTGTGGGATAATACTGTGCCTTATAAAATGCTTTGTTTCTTTGGTTTATCTGAATGATTTTGAGGAGTTTTTAAGGCAACAGGCTAGAAACCAGGAGACTGAGAGTTCTAGTCCCACTTTAGGCATGAAAGCCTGCTGGGTGACCTTGGGCCAGTCACTCTCTCTCAGCCCAACTCACCTCACAAAGTTGTTGTTGTTGGGAAAACAGGAGGAGGAAGTAGTATTAGGTATGTCCGCCACCTTCAATTATTTATAAAAATAATGAAGGCAGGATAGAAAATAAAATAAAATAAATTGAGAAAGACGTTTTGTAGATTTGTTTTCTTATCTTTCCAACTACATTTGTTCAATTCAAATCTAATTACAGTGCTACCCTAATGATCAACTATAATACTGAAAGTTTCTTTAAACAATTAGTTCTAATCTCCTATAATCTAAATCATAAATAATCTTAGCTATATGACTATGGCAAAAAATTAATTTGGGGGAATCTGAATGAGAAGCATTCTCGCTTCAAGGTAGTTTTGAATGAAAAAAGGCATATATTAATAAAAAATGAAAGGTACAGATATTTGAATTCAACTTCCCAAAGTGTACATAGTTCATTAAGCAACAGTAATTTAAGAATACATAATTAGTACATATAGTATATATTTAAAAGGATAAAAATAGGAAAATGCTTTCTAAAAAACTTACATCTTTTTCCTGAATAGTACATTCTTTACAGTAATAAGCATCAGAGACTCCAGGACCCCCACATATCACACAGCGCCCTTGATAAGAGCCATAGTTGCACTCGTCACATATGCGCACCAGTGTACAAGGCCGTACATAAGAGTCACAGATAACACACTTGCCATCACCTGAAATCAAAAGTTTACACATTTCACTTGAGAGAAGAGATATACAGATGATAACATTCCTACAAAGTGAAGATGTAGTCCATTTGATTACACGGGGAACATACTTGAAAAGTAGGTAGTCACTGGTCCTTTCTTCCCAAGGTGACATGTTTGCAGTGGACTTTTAATTTCCAAAATATAAATATATCACCTTATGTTATTTGCAGACTCCATTTAGAAATTGCAGAAGGCAACTGGCATATGAGTGACCTCCACTATAACTTTAATTGATCCACCATTTTGTGGTGTATGGGGGAAGAACCCTCTTTAACCAACTTAAACCTTTTTCTTTGTTTCTTTTAGAAAGCACTATCAAGTTTGGGCATAAACAAATTAGAATGGATCAACCCAAAATAATCTCTTGTCAATACAAGCTTACATTTTTCTCAGGATGGGAAAAGTCAGAGTTTATATATCATTTATTTACTTATGCAAAAGAAATACTAAAAATGCAAATAGCATTTAGGCAATACTACAATGGAATTTAGAGACATTATTGAAGTCGGGGGGGGGTCTTAGAATGAACAGAAATCAATGAAATATTGGCAATGAAGATACTGATGTGGTGGATAGCTTCTGTCTTTTAGGATCAACTACCAACAGTAAGGAACGAACAGTCAAGAAATACACCTCAGACTAGCACTTGGTAGAGCAGACATGAAGTCTTTGGAAAAGATATCCAAATGCAGTGATGTCTCTATAACTACAAAGATCAGAATTGTGCAAGCCATGGTATTCCCTGTGACACTCTATGGAAGTGAAAGTTGGGTTTTGAAGAAGCAGGAAAGGAAGATAATTGATGCTTCTGAACTTCGGTGTTGGAGGACGCTCCTAAGAATATCATGGACAGCCAAGAAAACAAACAAATGGATCATCGAAGAAATCAACCCAGAGTTCTCACTCAAGGCACAAATGACCAGGCTCAAATTATCTTACTTTGGACATATTATGCAAAGACCTAGCTCCTTAGAGAAGGCTCTGATGTTGAGAAAGGTGGAAGGAAGGAGAACAGCATGACCAGCAGCAAGGTGGAGAGACTCAGTTACAGTGGTGATGAGTGCAGTTGGAAGATCTGAAACACCAGGTCAGGGACAGATTGTCATGGAGGAAAATCTATCTATCTGGTGATTAGGAGTCAAAAACAAACTTGAGGGCACATAATCAATCAATGAAGTAAAATGTAGGTAAAACAATGACAAGCACTGACAATCTGAATCATATAAATAGATCTAGAAATACCTACCAATGAAGAGATTCACATTCATTATCTGTGCCCTAATTCATCTAAGCTCTATTCCTACTTCACAAAGTGAAAGAACAAGTAGCTTCTTAGTAGTTCAATTCAGTTTTTCTTGGTTGGGAAAAACTTTAATTCCTCTGCTTAAATTCTTGCTATAAACGTTCAATTTCAAGTTTCCAGAAGGAATAAAATTATTGTTTTACATTAGTGTGGCACAAAGCAATTGGCCCTGACAACGTCTACTTTTCTCTATCCATGGACAAAAATAGTATCTTTCCCCAGCCTATACTAACTTCCACTATTGCTTCTGCCTCATAACAGCAAGTATTCAGCACTCTGTATACAGCATGCAGACCTCAAATCCCTTTTTGAGGTCATTAGCCCCCCTAGAATTTCACTATCAATATTTGGCAGCAACAGCTAAAAAATAAAGATGGTTGAAATAGATGTATTGGTTTTGGGAATAGTTTAACACACCTAAAAACAAACCACTACAGAAACAGCAATCTCATCCACCAGTGTGTCATGATTATGCCTTTGGCTACCTTCTAAATAATTTTAAATAATAATGCATCCTCCTGCAAACACTGAAATGTTACTTACCCCTATTTTAGGGTCACGAAAAATAGCATATGTCACGCCACTAACAGCATTATTTAAAAAACAATTCTTCACAACATCCTTTCTATACTTTCTGGAACTAATTAAATATTTTGCTATTTCTTAATCTGTAAGGAAGCTGGCACAGAAATTTTGTGCATGTTTATAGCCTTTTTTTTGGTCAAATTTTCCTTTGTAGAGGGGTGTCTTTCCATGGCTGTCTTTCTTTCAGGTAAATACAATACATATATTCTTGCTTTCCTGAAAGGATCAGCAATATATCAGATGTAGTATATTAGGATTGATGCCTGTGGGATGATTCAGTCAAAATTTCTGAACTATCATTTGGTGCTATAAAACAGCTTTCAAGAAGCTGCAGTCCTTTTGTTACTTCTCACATTTGTAGAAATAGACTTGCTATGCTTTATCTTCTGATCATATTATTACAGTTATATATCTGCCTATCTTTGAAAAACAGTTCAGAAACATCAGCTGATTCAGGGCAGGAAGTTCATTAACTGGGAATGGCACATACATTCATTTAATGTTAATGTCTTGTCATCTACATTGTTTTCCAGTCTGTTTTCAGGCCCAATTCAAAGAGCTACTGGAGCCCTCAATATCTGGTGATAGGTTATCTGAAGAATCATCCCCCACTTCACATTCCATTCTTTCTAATATTTTATTTGCAAAACATAAAATGTTTTGGCCACCCTCATGTTTTAATTAAATATCTAGCACTTTAAAACACAATACCAAGTCAGCAAAGTCTCCTTATTTAGGTCAAAGGAGGAGCTTTTCAGGCATGTGGCAAGTCTATTCAAGGTGCAATGCTATAACCACATGATGGAATTAAGTTCCAATGAGTATTTACATATAGGACTCTACCTGCACATGAAAACAGAGCTTTAGACAACCAGACCTCTTGTAGGTGCCATATGATCCCAGAACTGCTTTAAAATTTTGCAGATAGGTTCTAACTGCACCTCTGTATGCACCAAAACAACTTTTTGGAATGAAATTCAAACGCTTAACAACACTGTTTTTATTTTAAACTATTCCAACAAATTCACTATATTCACAAATTAAAATAAAGACTAGATTTTGATATTTATTTTTAATTAATTAGTGGAAGATTTTGGCTTGCATTCACAAAAAATATCGTATGTATGAAGCTATACTTACATTTTTCACATAGTCTTCCAATAGCTGCATTAGCAAAGAAAAAGAATAAGTCATATTTAAATTCAGAGAGTTCAAAACACAACATAGTTGATTTAAAAATTATTTATCCCTTTATTATGCTAATATTCATGTGTAGGTGAAAAGAGAATGAGGTAATTATGGTTTTTAAAGACAATAGTGAAGCCTTATGTTCCATGATGTCAGAGGTTGGTAGTGACATATAGACACATAAGCTTATTGCTCAGCTTCCTAAGAAAAAGGAGAGGCTAGAATTTCACAGCTGCAGATTGGAGGCTCCTATTGCCAATGAATTTAAAAACTTTTTTTTTTTGCTACATCTACCTAAAATAGTAAATCTTGTTAAAAATATTCTCCATAACAAGCTATTGAAGAAAATCAGTAGTGAATCGTTTTTTTAAAAAAAACGTTTATATGAAAAAGAAATCACATGTTTGAAGATGCCTTACTGACACAGTTTACATATCATGCTACATTATATAGTTTATTGAATAAGTCATAAATGACCTGATGCATAAAACAGGCCAATATTTTACTACCTTCTTGCAGCCAGCGGCTAGATTTTAATTTTGCTGGATTTCTGAGGGTTGTCAGAAGTCAGGCCAGTCATCTTATGATATATGCTTTTGAGGAAGTTTAAGAAGAGATTGGGCATCTAGCCTAGGATATTAAATGATATACAAATGGCAAGGGCTTAGTCTCCACAGCACTCTACTTAGTCCAATGTCCAAACCCAGCCATTGCTTATCAAACATCCGGTCCTTTCTGAAAGAGAGAAGGAGATGGGGAAGAATCCCAAGTGCCAGTAAAAAAAGTATCTTCTGGCTGAACTCATTTCCCTCTGTCCTTGGTTCATTTCAGTGCCTGCCCTCCTCTTTCTTCACTATTCCACAGAAATCCTGGATATTTGATTGCAAAAGACCTCAAGGGGAATACTAACGTTATAATAAGTAAAGGTAAAGGTTTCCCTTGACATTAAGTCCAGTCATGTCCGACTCTAGGTGCTCATCTCCGTTTCAAAGCCGAAGAGCCAGCGTTTGTCCGTAGACACTTCCGTGGTCATGTGGCCAGCATGACTACAGGGAACGCTGTTACCTGCCTGCCGAAGCGGTACCTATTAATCTACTCACATTTGCATGTTTTCGAACTGCTAGGTTGGCAGGACCTGGGACTAGCAACGGGAGCTCACCCCATCACGCAGATTCGAACCGCCGACCTTCCGATCGGCAAGCTCAGCAGCTCAGCGGTTTAACCCGCAGCACCACCGCGTCCCTTTAACGTTATAATACTGTGCAACAATTTCGGAATGCTCTCATTTCAGGCACTCTTTATCACTATACCATAGCCCTGACCAGCCCTACAACTCTCAGGATTCTTCAGTTTGCATATTCTGGACGCTTTACTTTTACTGAAGGAGGAACTGATTCTGAAAAAGAGTGACGGTGAAGCGCTTTTAGTTATAAAACATGCCATAAAATATAGCAGATTTGGCCAACTCTCAGAATGCTCAGCATGCTGGCTAGGAACGAGTAGCTGGAATCCACTTGAATGGCTACCATGCATAGTTTATAATTACTCTCCTCCCCCCCCCCCGCCATCTTTTAAACGAAAATCTCCTTCAGGTATGGGCTGAACAGTAATACTCACCCACTCCCGCCTGTTTGCGGCAGAAAATTAAATCTGGATGATGTTTAGCCATCCCCACAGCTCTCGTCTCGCGCCGTTGTTAATGACGTTTCACCCGTGACCTCTACCCTCTAGGTCCTTGGGACGATAGAGGTCCTGCAGATTAATTAGAGGGCTGCCTCTCCCAGCTAAAGAAGATATTTCCTCTTGCTTCGAACTTTAAACTACTGTAGGACTACCCATTCTAGATAAAGGAGATAAAAAGATTTGACCTATTACTAAATTGTATGTCTCTCTTCTAGGACCCGAAAAAGCCCGCCCCTTTTATCTACCGTCATTGGTCGTATAGTTATATCGTAGATGGATACATACGAAGACTCAAAAGAGGTAGTCTGAAGAAAGAAACTGTTTTTTAATCCATAGGAAGTACAAGATGCAGATGATATTAAGTGCACGTGATTGTGCGGCTGCACATCCAAACAAGCATATATTTTTTAGTTTTTAAACATTTGAAAGGCGTAAGGACAAAGTAACGACGTGCAATTCATAGTTTTAAGGGACCGGCATGTATTTTGAATGCTAGAATGTTCCTTTATTTTATGTCGGCAATGTTCGCTTCAGCCACTGAAGAAGTAGTAAGTGACAAGATTTTCAATGTAAGCCGGTATTATCTCTGTCCAAACAGGGAGATGGGTTCCTCTAAAATTTTCAGATCGCTATGCTTTATAGTTGTCAATCGCGGATTTCTTTAAGAAAAACTTTCCTGTTGATCTTTCAACCCTCCGGAACTATGCCTGTTATAACTTCCAGGGCCAAGGAGACACTCTCGATCCTTCGAAAGGAAGTGTGATGATGGCCCTAAAGAAGCCCCGCCTATAAATCACGTTTTTACAAAACGTCAGTGCGTGACGCTATTACCAGGCGACTTCATCTTTGTCAGTGAACAAAATGGCGCCGTATTATGTCCTAGTCAATCAGTTACAGGTGAGCAAAAGGATGGTAGATCGGGTTGCTAGTAGATCCGAGGTAAAAACCGAGCGCCTCCCATCCAGGTGATGGTGAGGGTGGCAGCTCAAAGTGTGCCTTTCTGTTCTGTTCTTGGGTCTTAGCATTCTCCTTCCTCTCTGTAGGTCAGCATGTTCCTCCTGGTTGTAGCTCTCTGGAGCACGTGGAGTAATATTCGCTCGGCAGCAAGCTGGGAAACTGATTTGCCTTCCTCGCGTATGCATTAATGGGTTTTGCTCTCTAGCAGGTTTTCTACTGCTAGGCTGCCTGGCAGCTCCCTGCCCTTGCAGCCAAGGTGAGGGCAAGGTGACTGGGATCCTGCCCTGCTTTTCGAGGCAACTCAGGTCATTATGAGACAGCTTGATAGGCAGACATTCCAGACGTTATTATACTGAATACGTATTGCTTTGCTGTCATGTAGTATAATTCTGAAATGATTAGGCCACAGTTACATTCAAGAGGTTACAGTTCCTACCATATTCAAATGATTTTGCTGAACTAGCAAATTGCAATGCTTGCAGTAAAAGTGCAGGTGTTAGTCTAGCGTATTGTTTTGTTTTCTGCAAGATAATTTCCATTTTTATAGCACATTATTTTAGAGCAGGGGTCATTAGTATGACTTGGTATGTATAGAGTCACAGCCCTTCCAAACATACTTAGGATGTCTAGCAGGCATAAATTTTCTACTGAGGAGATGCGATAAGATTATACTATAACAGGATTTCCTTAAGTGGTCTAATTCATATAATCATAGAATTGGAAAGGATCATAGAGGTCATTGAGTCCATTATTTTGCTTATGCAGGCTCCATTAGACCATCAATGATCGATGATCATCCAGCTCTGTTCTGTGATTGTTTATAGAATTTAGAAAAAATTTGTACAGAATTCTTACCATTTTTTAGCATCTCCCACTAAGGCATGCTATTTAATCAACTTGGAAAGCCATTGCTTCAAAAAATTTTAATGTAAATATATAACCCTGTATACACTTATATGGGAATAAATACCACTGAATTTGGCAGAACCTACTGTGAATGGATAAACAGGATTAAAATATTAAAGGCTTTTTCATATTGGACTTGAGTTAAATGGCCTCAGAACAACAATAAATCCGTGTCACTGACATTTTTGTTCCTTATTTCCTAAGTATATAAAAAATTATCAAGTTGTACACAGCTATGAAAAAAATTGAAAAGAGCTACTATGCCATATTAATTTTACAGTAAAGGCTCAGTGTTCTTCTGTCACATGTAAAAATGATTTGAGGATGCCCCTTCCTTTCTTTCTCTTCCCTTGTGGGTTTATTTTCTTTGTCATCATTATTCTTCTGTCTTGTGCTGTTTTTGTATATTATTATATAATTATTATTATTATACATAACTGTGAAATCTCAGCTGCCAATTCTCTAGCTGGTTTTTCTTTAATGAATTGTAAGTTTTGTTTTGTTTTTATCTTTGTTCATTTCTCAGAGTGACTTTGGTATGTGAGTGGCCATATAAGTATGCTAAATAAATACATACATATATACAGTACATTGGTTTTGTTAACCTAAAATACCAACTCTGAGAGAGAAATGATTTAAAACTTCAGTTTAAAATTGCTCAACTTTGTCTTGTAGGTTATATAGTTCATTTCATTGTAATTATGGTTTCATTTTTTCAGAACAGGAGTGGAAACCCAATCCAGTACAGGAGTTAGATCCAATCTCCCAGTGCTTCTGGTGGGAAATGGATCAAGGGTGACATCAGATAACATCAAGAGTATGGATCTGATTCGAGATACTACCCTCTTGGGATATAACTTTTATCATGTGTCCTATGAGTAGCTCAGACTTTTGTTCCTGACGAGATGGGGAATTTTAACGAAGGCTGGCATTATGTTGGTGGATATTGCATAGAAAAATGAGTCACGTTAGTGAAGTGCTACAAGCACAGAAAGAAGTAACATTATAAATAAATACATTATTCAGAAAATGGTACTTCCAGCTTTCTGACCTCTTCAGAGACTGTCTTAACCCATAAAAGCTTAATATTCCGATGAAGTTTAATTGTATATTTATAAATGGAAGGTATACATTTCATTGACAGTTATATTAGCTAATTGCTCTCTTATCTGTTGTGTTTAGCAATTGTTAAGTAAAGGAGTTCGAAGATACCATGTATCTACTTTTCTGTGCCAGCGGGCCAAGGCGGCCATGAGCCAGTTTGAGCCTAATGAATACATAAATTATGAACAGCTTGAAAAAAATGTCAACATTGTCCAGAAAAGGTAAGAATGAAGAAGATGTAGCTGTTATTACACAGAAGAATGTGGTTTTTGAAGGCCTCATTATGTAGTATATCCGCTTGGCTTCGGTTCCAGAGGACTAAAACATGTTCATTATTTTCAGAGAAGATTCAGGAAAGTACAGGCCAATTTCCTTATCACCCTGTTAGGTAATTTGATGAAAAATGCTGTTAAAGATTATCATGCATATAGGATAAATCTTGTAGCAGTGGAATCAGCTTCTGCAAATGAAGATCCTACCTTGCTAAGATTTTAGAGTACTTTCAGAACATTTAGTATACCAAGTTTGTAATTAAAATTACATTTTAATTACAGTTACTAAAATTACATTTAGTATACCAAATTTGTAATTAAAACTACATTTTAGGGAAAGGTAAATGCAGTTTACAGTAAGCAATTTTAAAACGCCTCTATCTACTGAAAGGGCCTGGAAGTGATAACTGATCAGGAAAGGGATTCTGGAGTTGTGGAAAGGTCAGTGAAAATATAAGATCATTATGTAGCTGTTGTGAAACAGGGAAATTCTGTCATGGGATATTAGGAAGGGAATGTAAAGTAACACTGTCAGTATGATAATGCCATACAATTCTGTGATGTGACAGTTCTTAGAAAACAATATACTGTTCTGCTTGTTGTACCCAAAAAGGGTATTATAGAGTAGAAAGGAAGTAGGTGCAGGAAAGGCCTGAAACAGTACTCTGACAAAGAATATTTATTCAGGAAAAAAGCAACCCAATGTAGATATGATAGAAATATTTATAGTTAAGCATGATATGAAAATGGTGGATAAAATCTGAGTCATTCAGCGAAGTTGAACAGTGGAAGATTCAGGAGAAGTAGAATTCTAGAATTTGGTACTAAAAGGCTGAGTGATGGATTTAAATGACTTTTAGAATGATTTGGACATATTCATGGAAAATAAGGATACTGATTTTGATTGCTATATTACAGTATCAAAGAAATATTCCTCCCAAATATCAGCCCTGGAGATTTTTTTTTTTAATCTGTTGAATTGTGTCCAATTCTCAGACTACCTGGACAAGTCCCTGCAGTCTTCTTGGCAAGGTTTTTCAGAAGTGGTTTGCCACTGCCTGCTTCCTAGGGCTGAGAGAAAGTGACTGGCCCAAGGTCACCAAGGTGGCTTTGTACCTAAGGTGGGACTAGAACTCATGGTCTCCTGGTTTCTAGCCTGGTGCCTTCACCACTACACCAGACTGGTTCTCTGGAGAATGTTAGCAATAGACTTTTACTGGCATCCTGGTTTGAGGCTTCTTTTAGCTGTGGTGGAGGGGGAAAGAGGGAAAGCGATGGTATAAGCAACCTCCTCTCAGATCCAGCTCTGTCACACTTTGCTTCTCCCTCACAATTAATTGGCAGCCATTCCACCAAGCTACAGCACAGAGAAATGTGGAGTTCAGTAAAACATTAAGAACTGGTATCTGAGTTTTTTCATTCTTGTCCTATCCCCCTCTTTTTAATTTGTATGTGTGTTCCTCAATTGTAAGCTTGAAGACAGTCTATTTTTTTTTTTTAAAAATATGTAAGTTGCACTGGGAAACTTTCCAAGCTGAAGTACAGTGCATAAATGCTTTAAATAAATACATATTTGACAGTGTTGGAACAGAATGCTGAATTAGTTGTATCTTTGATCTGATCCACCATGGCTTTTTGAATATTCTTATTAAACTAAATAAGTTGGGGATAATTTAGGACAATTCTTTGGTTGAGATAATTTGAGGGTGTTGTAAGTTTCTTCTCTATGGATAGCTGCTTTATATTTTCCTTTAAACTAGCTGTTGTTGATAGCTAATCTGAGCATGAGGATATTTGCATTAACTGGTTCATCATTGATAAATTTGAGGGAAAGATAAAAAGGTAACTTTTGCATTTAGATATACTTTTCTTTGTGGATCCCTTAATGGAATACTTATTGACATATAATAAAAGGCTTATTTTATTCTTCAGAAATGATACTTATCATATGAGGATTAAGAAATCTGAAAGTCATATATTTTGAGGAGCCAGTATAGCATAATATGTTTAACTATGATCAGGCAAGCAGGAGTGGGGTGTAGGATTTTGACCTTCTTCTCCTGCCATTTCCCATTTGGATAACAAATATTTCTGGTTAGGTTTAATGTTCACAAGCTATTATTGTGCTGACACAGAACAGCTTAGGTGTCAGGGTGTTCATGACAACCTTCTGGTGCCCATGGCTACTTAACTAAATAAATATTAAAGCAAGTTTCAATAATAGCTGAAACCCTATGACATAGCATTGTGCTAGATTGTGGCATTCTCTCATTAAATTTCAGGCAAAAATACATAATATCTCAAGAGAAGGATCACTGAAACCAACTTGCCAGATTTTGAGTGCATGTGTTCAGAAACATTTGCCAGTTCCTTATCTATTGTTTTCTTACTAGTGTTAACTATAACCAGATAGTGAATTTCCCATTTAATCAAAGTATGAAACTAAGCAATTAGTTGTATAATGTTAACAACAGCTGAAATGAAGAAATGGGCTCAGAAATAATATTAGAGTGTATCAGTATCAGAACTGATTGTGGCCTTTGTCTCCTTTGATGATCATTTTACCAGATATTACTGTACAGATACAGGAAGGATTTTTAGAAGTCTCACTGAAATTCCTATGTTTGAAATATGTGACATGATTAATATGCATGAGGTGAATATATATGTTCCTTCTCTTTTCTTCCCAACAGACTGGACCGTCCCCTTACATTGTCAGAGAAGATTGTATATGGCCATTTAGATGATCCTGTCAAGCAGGATATTGAAAGGGGCAAGACATATCTGCGTCTGCGACCAGATCGTGTAGCTATGCAGGATGCCACTGCCCAGATGGCCATGCTGCAGTTCATCAGTAGTGGGTTGCCTAAAGTGGCAGTGCCCTCAACTATCCACTGTGATCACCTTATTGAAGCTCAGCTAGGTGGTGAGAAAGATCTTCGAAGAGCAAAGGTCAATATTTAATTATTTAGCCAACAGTGAAATAATTGGTTCAAATTTAATGTGAAATTTAGCCCACCCTGCTTTTGACTCCTGTACTACAAGGTTCTAATTACTCTTACATGAGTTGTTTTGGAGAACTGTGGCCTGAAAAGTAGACTTGTAGTCTATCCTGACTCAGGGTCTGGGTTGGAGAATTATCTTGCAGAAGGCCATAGGGAGAACAAATGCAAAATTGATCCTGTTGTGGGAGTCAGTAATGAAGTAAGTAATCCAAATCTCAGCTGGCCTTGAGACTTATTATCCTTTTTTTTTCTTAATCTCCTGTATTCCTCACACATGATTTTTTTTTGTTACAAATTGGCTTTATATTTACAGTTTTCTGTGGCAAAACAAACATCCATATGCTCTCTCCTTTGTTGCAACTGCTTCTCAATTTACCATGCACCTTGAACGTAACTGTAGGTATCTGAATGGAAGATGACCTGAATTGAAGATCACTCCATAGAATAGAAGGGGAAAAAAGCTATAAACTCCAAAATCCTGTATAGTGCTTAGTTTCCCCACTTAGAGAACCTAAGGTTACCAACTCTAATGAAACCAGTGCTAGTAATCTCTGTGATGAATGCATGCATGTATAACACTTGTGTATTAATGTACATATATATCTGCTGAAAGTCACCATTGACTTTGAAGGCCTATCATTCTGGGAACTGAATGTTTTGGAGAACTCTGAATGATTCTGTTTCTTCTCTGGATCACACTAATCTGAACTAATTTAGATTAATTTTTGGAACATCACTGGACCATTATTATTATTGCCAGTTTATTATCACTAGAGCTTGCCTTTTGATCAGAAGTTCTGAGAATTTGAAAACCCCTGATCTATCCTATCCAAAATGCTTGCCAGGGCAGCATTCCAGTATCACACCAGTCTTATTTAAGGAGTTCCAGAGTGAAACTCTTGAAGTGCTAATGAAACTGCATGTGATTGAAACTGTCACTTGGATTTTCCTGAGTAGTCAGGCTAGTCCTGCTCATATGAATATATTTAATGAACTTGCTTTAATTTTGTGCATATAAACAGGATATTAATCAAGAAGTATACAACTTCCTAGCCACAGCAGGTGCCAAGTATGGAGTGGGTTTCTGGAAACCAGGATCAGGAATTATTCACCAGGTAAACTTTTTCCTTGTTAAGGGCAAAGTAGACAAGGTTAGAGACATAGGAAGCTAATTTGTGCTAAATCAAATGCTCACTATTCTGAATAGTGACTGACAGTAACAGTTGGGGCTTCAGCCAACTGTTCAGGAATTTCTCAGCCTTACCTGGCAATGCTAGGAATTAAACCTGGCAACTTCTGCATAAAAAGCATATGCTCTGCTGTTAAAGTACTATATGCTTCTTGAGAAAACCCTTTCCTTGTAACGGTAGCTCTGTATCTTTTTAATGAGGCCTACTTGCCACTGCCCTGGATGTCTGCAGGGTGCCCTGGGTACATTCTGCAAAGTGACCAAGTGTGATGCTATGGAAAATTCCCTAACTGCTATTCAAAGTCACAGGGATCATAATGTCAGGAAAGTCACTAATTAGCTATCTAGAATTTCATTATAATTGTGTGGATGATACGAATTCATATATAGTGCTGGTTTTTACCTTTCAAATCAAATTGGCTAATCAGGGAATTTGCCTAAGCCCCTTGCACATTTTCTTCCTGTTGAGATTAATTATTGAAAGCAAGTATTTTGAAGGATTGATTGTAGATTTTTCTTCTCAACAAATTAAAATGAACTTTTTCCTGGTCAGAGCTCATTATAATAGGTGTTCCTGGATTTTCCTTGGTTTTTTGATAACTCCCTGGTTTTCCAAATGCCTCAGGGAAATGAAGTGACAGAATGGATATCCAGAGTGCTAGTGGAAGAAAACTAAAAGTAAATCTGAGCATATCTAATCTTACTCCATGGTGATAAAGCAGTAAAAGTGTAACTCCTCCTCTTCCCTTATTGTATCAGCAGATTGTGCATTGTTTATTGCCTTTTAAAGAAAATATTATTAGCATTTTTTTTAAAATCAAATTTGTTATAGCCACCCACTCTATTAGAACCTAAAGGGTAATGGGTAGATTTCTTGCCTGGCTGCGGTGACAGTGTAGCATGGCATTTTGCTGACACAATTGTTCAGGTTCACCAAAATCTTGTGTCACATGTGCTGAGTCCATTGCGGTGTCTGGAACCGTTTCTGGCCCTATCATTTGATACCAGTTTTGTCTTGTGAACTCTGATGAAATGGATAGGTGGTCTTGCAGTTTTCCATGGCCACTTGTGGGCTTGATTCCTGCCCCTCCTAGCTCTTTAGGAGGTCAGGGTGACACATTGTTTCTGGGAGATGGTCAGTGCCTCACTGTGAAAAGAGGTAATGTCAGCTCCCATTAAGGAGACCATGGTAGGTCACCTCAAGAGGTCCTTCCTGGCTACATCTACATTGGTTAAATATTGCTCTGTCTCTAATTTTCTTTTTGGAGAGAACATGATGAGATTATAGTTGGAATTCAGCTATGGCACACTCTAGAGGAAGCAGATTATCTGGACCTTTCCAGTGAGGCCAAGGCATGGGACTGCAATAATATTGGTCACTCTGATTTATTACCTCTGGTCCTACTGGACCTTTCAGCAGCCTTCAGTATCCTCAACATGGTATCATTCTGGACTGCAAGCAGGGCTTGGCACTTTGAGATGCTGTGTTGCAATAGTTCTGCTCCTTCCTCAGTGGACAAGCCCACTTCATTGTGGGGATGAGAGTTCTGCCAAGCAGCCCCTCCTTTGTAAGGTACTACAAAGCTTAGTCCTCTTTCCCCCTGACCTCTGTATGAAGTCACTGGGAGAGGTCATCCCAGTGGGGCTTGGTATCATCAATATGCTGATGCTACCCAATTGTACATCACCACCCTGAGATGTACAGGTGATACTGTCTATGTGTTGATCCAGTTTATGAAGGCTGTGAGAGTATGGGTGGGGCAGAACATAGGTTGAATGTTAACAAGATGAAGTTACTGTTTGTTCATCATGGGTTCCCAGTGTCTCTGGTGGTGTTTCATGATTGGTTGGCACTGCTGCGTAGGAACAGGTTTGTGATGGACAAAAGTATCAAGTAAGTAAATCTTGTTGGATTTCATTTTTAAATTAGTTATTTTTTTATCATATTGGTTTTTTGGGATCATTGTAATTAAAGAATAATTTAAGAGAGCAAGGAATTAGGAAAAGAAGAGTCCTTCCAATGACTGGATGCCTTCCAGATGCATGACCTTTAACTCCCAAAACTTTCATCATGCCAGCTGGGGAATTTGGAAGTTGAAGTCCCCATATCTGGAGAAAGCCCAGGTTGGAAAGGGCTGGTGTAATCTCTATGGCCATCTTATTTACTGAGGAGTCAACTTTCTCCTGTGATTAACAGTTTTAATTTTTTGAAAGATTATAACATTAAACTCTGTGGTTTTGGTCCTGCTTTCATGTTAGAAGTTTAAAACCTTTTATAGTGTTATTTTGCTCATCTTTGCTTAAATACATTGTACTGTTTGTCTCAGATTATCCTGGAGAACTACTCCTATCCTGGTGTTATGCTTATTGGCACGGATTCCCATACGCCCAATGGTGGTGGATTGGGTGGAATCTGTATTGGAGTTGGTGGTGCTGATGCAGTTGATGTCATGGCAGGAATCCCTTGGGAGCTTAAATGCCCAAAGGTAAGTTAGAGAAGAATATAAATGTTCCTTTATGCAGCAAATGGGGCTATATGAACAAGAAAGATTTTTTTTTTAAAGTGGAGATGCTACACTGCTAAAATATGCTGCTATGGTGGGCCAAATCTGAATTTTTGTCATTTCCCTATTCTTATTGACCACTGTGCTAAACATGAGAGCCTTAATAGCAATTGATCTCTTTATCCCAAGAGTATCTTATTTCTGCATTTCCAACTAGAATATTACACAAAAGATTTGAGGAACTGGATATTTACTTAAATCTAAGTGACTTAATCTATTTTCATTGATGGTCTTCAGGTAATTGGAGTAAAATTAACTGGCAAGCTATCAGGCTGGAGTTCTCCAAAAGATGTAATCCTTAAAGTGGCTGGTATACTTACTGTGAAAGGTGGTACAGGAGCCATCATAGAATATCATGGGCCTGGCGTGGATTCCATCTCTTGTACAGGTGAGGGATAACCCATTTCATATCAGTGAAAATGAATTTTTGGTGGCTAATGATGGACTGTTACGGCTGCTATTGTGTGTTATTCACTAGACTAACATACGTAGTTTGTGTTCTTTCTGTGGAGGGAAATACTTGACAGCTATTAAACCATGTGGATCAGCAGTGTTATGAAAAGTGCTGCTTTGTGCTGGTCCTTTATTATGTCTGTTAGAGGAATAAATGTGAAGCTGAGCTGCATCAAACTTGAACCAACCAAGAACAGTTCAGTAGTGTCACTGAACTACTTACTTCAGAGAATCTGGTACATTCTGAGAGTATCAGTGGTATTTTGGTTTTGTTGGTTAGAAATGAGGGGGGATGACTTTCCAGGAAAATAAATGTTTGTCCTATAATAAAATATAAACTTAGTCCTGGGGGACCGGTCATGACCAGGTAGGGTAATGGGTCCAAAGAATCAGAGTGAGGTGCTTTTCTTCCTGGAATTCAACTATTTAGGCCTTAAGAGTTACCACTTCTAATTAAAATATATAAAATGCTATTTACCATCTATCTTTATATAAAACATTTTTGTTTATTAACTGATTTGTAAATGGTATTTACCTTGGATTCCAATTTCACTTGTATGGATTTCTTTCAACTTCAGGAATGGCAACTATCTGTAATATGGGAGCAGAGATTGGTGCCACCACTTCAGTCTTCCCTTACAATCCCCGTATGAAGAAATATTTATCCAAGACTGGACGTGCTGGTAAGACCTTTGATGAGGGGTCAGATTTATGGAAGGTCCTTATTTGTTTTTTCTCCCTTCTGGGAAACAGAGGTAAAGTCAGGGTATTGTTTTCTGCTTGATTGTTTGTCTGGTGTTGGTACCCTAATCAAGGAACTACCAAGGAGAAAGCCACACCCCCACCAACACTGGCAGGGCAAACTACCATATATAAAGAGGGAGCAAACCCCACACTCAGTAGCACTGATGATGTTACCTAGTCGGGTAATGAAATGTCTGCAAGCAAACAACCAAGCTCAGGGAGCACCAAGGACTCCAGAGGACTACCTGTATTTTTGTGTATAAATGCAGAAAGACTGAAAAACATTTGAAGAGAGATTGGAAAGCTCTAAGGTAGTTTAATTTTCAGGCTTGCGTTTATTATGTGATCATCCTTTATATTAATTCAGTTTATTTAATTTGGTCAAGATTTGGATTATCTCTATTCGTGCACTCTTGTATTAGCTTGGATTTTTTGGTACAAATACATTTTGGGTAAAGCAGAGTCCTTTCTGGTAACTTTAGAAGAACTAATTGTTCTTTCTTCACAGGTGATCATAATCAGTTTTTCTCTTTTTAATCTGTCCCCTTTCTCTATTTTCAGAAATTGCTAATTTGGCAGATGAATTCCAAGAGCATTTAAAGCCTGATCCTGGCTGTTCCTATGATCAGCTAATTGAAATTAATCTCAGCGAGGTAAGTCGCTCTTGTAGTTTCTCAAGAAAGCTGGAGAAACAACAGAGGTTTAGGAGGGGGCCTGAACTCTCCTACGTGTGTTCAGTCTTCCCTTGTCTTTGTTGCTGAGATGCCTGTGTAAGAACATTTTTAAAATATGCCACATGCTGATGCAATTTATCTGTTGATACGTTACAAAAAACACTTGTGTTCTTACAATGGTCCTTAGAGTGTTCTCAAATTTTTGCTTGAATTTTTCTTTCCTAAAGCTGAAACCCCTTATCAATGGGCCTTTTACTCCAGACCTGGCACACACTGTTGAAGAGATTGGCTCTGTGGCAGAAAAAAAGGGATGGCCAGTGGATATTCGAGTTGGTGAGTAGGATTTTATCTTGGCTGACTCTTCTCTATTTTAGGATGGCTTTCTTCTCCACCTTGACAATTCTATATTTAAAAAATTTCTGCATAATGTATTTTATTCTGCCATGCCAATTTCTAGACAAAATAATATTGGCATAATATGTTGGAACCAACATTCTCACCCTATCTTGCATTGCTTATTATAGTGCTAATTGTCCTGCTGTTATGATTATTCCAAGCAATTTAATAAAGTCCTTCAACTAAACTGTTTTGAAAACAAAAGCATTCAGTGTCCCACTACAAGTCTTCATCCTACCTTTAAGGAGTGTGCTTGTGCCTTTTAATTCAAAATGGTAAGATGGAATACTAGCTGTTTTGCCCCTAATCTCACTCAAAAACGCTAGATTCATGCAAAAATTAATGGATTCAGATAACTCTTCTGGTGGAAGAAAAAATGTTTTCAGTAGGGTATATCTTAAGAGAATCTGATAGTGATATTTCTCGTCTATTCCATCTGCACAGGTCTGATTGGTAGCTGCACTAATTCAAGCTATGAGGATATGGGGCGCTCTGCAGCAGTGGCAAAACAAGCACTAACTAATGGGGTTAAATGCAAGTCTCAGTTCACCATTACACCTGGCTCAGAGCAGATCCGGGCCACAATAGAAAGGGATGGATATGTAAGTATTCTTTTTCTCCTTTGCAGTTGGAATATGCTTTTTTTAAAAATTGGGTTGGAGACCAGCACCTAGTCTTCTGCTAGCTAATGCTGTTCTCTGTCTCCTTCAGTCAAAAACCCTGCGTGATGTTGGTGGAGTGGTTCTTGCTAATGCATGTGGGCCCTGCATAGGCCAGTGGGACAGGTAAGTTGTTATATGTGTGGAAAAACTATTTTGATTTCCCATAAGAAAGAAATATTTTACTTCTGTTTTATTTTTATTAGACAAATTAAAGAAAATACATAAACAGAATTAAAAAAGAAATGTAAAAGATAAGGGATTAATACAAATGAATAACCAAGGAATTAATAAAGATTACAGGTAATCCTTGTTTAGCAACTGCCTCGTTAAATGACTGTTTGCAAATATGATGGTAATAACAGTAGTAAATGGTAGTAAAAAAATCATTTTCCAATCAGCGTGCATACTTAACACCCAGATTTCTGTGCCTGACAACGCACACTGGAATGAGAATAATGTAGGCGTTGCTGCACAATAGAACTTTATCTAAATGAGAGAGCAGTAACCAGTGATCTTTGCAGCATCTCTCTCTGTCTCCCCCCCCCTCTCTCTGTCACATGGTTTGCTTAGTGACTGTTTTGCTGGAACCAGCTGCGGTTGCTAAATGAGGACTACCTGTATAGTTTTCCAATATATCATTAGTCAATTATGAATAATCTTAAAAATTGCTATTAAGCTCTAAGCAGCTAAATATCAATATCAAGAATCGCAGTATAAATCATCAAATTAGATTATTTCCTACAGTAAATTCAATCTATGTTGTTAAGAGTCTATTCTAATTTAGATGTCCTGTAAAACTGAAATATTATAAGAATAGAGAAACCCAAATTTTGGATGTGGTGCAAATCCATGTATGAAGCTGTAGTTGAGGAATATTTTTTAGTTTGAATTCTGTATCACATTTACGTTTAAGATGTGGAATTATTCTAGATACTGGAGCATACTCTCACAACTTGGTTAGTCATTCTTCCAATGGCAGGATCAAACAACCTTTCCAGTAAAAAGCATATAATATCCATGCAGCAGTTAGCATATAACAGGCGAATTCAGTATACTTTGAAGGAACATGTAGTTTGTAAAATTCAGTAAGAATATCACAGGTTGAAATGGGAATTCAGTTTTTAAGATTTGTTTTGTTCTAATATGAATCATTTTCCAAATTGTTGGGCTTTATAACATTGCCACCAGATATGAAAGAATGATCTGACCTGCTCATTACATTTCCAGCAGTTTTTAGAGAATGAATTGTCCATTTTAGCAAAAGAAACAAATGTTTTAAACGATTGTACATTATTTAACTTCAGCAAAGGATCGTTACCTTGTCGTGGTGCTGGAGCTTGAGCACCTCAGTGATGCCATGAGCTAAACCGTGAAGGGCCACCCAAGACAGGAAGGTCATGACAGAGAGGTCAGACTAAATGCAATCCCTGGGGAAGGTAATGGCAACCCACCCCAGTATTCTTGCCGTGAAAACTAAATGAATCAGTACAACCAGAGATATGTCGGTATACCATCAGAAGATGAGACCCCCAGGTCGGAAGATGGTAAAAATGCTACTGGGGAGGAACAGAGGATGAGTTCAACCAGCCCCAGATGTGATGACGCAGCTAGCTCAAAGCCGAAAGGACGGCTAGCGGCCAACGGTCCTGGTGGTGAACGGCGAATCCAATGTTCTAAGGATCAACACACCATTGGAACCCGGAATGTAAGATCTATGAGCCAGGGCAAATTGGATGTGGTTATTGGTGAGCTGTCAAGATTAAAGATAGACATTTTGGGCATCAGTGAACTGAAATGGACTGGAATGGGCCACTTCACATCAAATGACCACCAGATCTACTACTGTGGACAAGAGGACCACAGAAGAAATGGAGTAGCCTTCATAATTAATAGTAAAGTGGCTAAAGCAGTGCTTGGATACAATCCAAAAAACGATAGAATGATCTCAATTCGAATTCAGGGCAAACCAAAAAAGGGAAACACTAAAGAATGTTTAAACTATCGAACAGTGGCACTCATTTCACATGCCAGTAAGGCAATGCTCAAGATCCTGCAAGGTAGACTTCAGCAATTCATGGAGCGAGAATTGCCAGATGTACAAGCTGGGTTTAGAAAAGGCAGAGGAACTAGGGACCAAATTGCCAATATCCGCTGGATAATGGAAAAAGCCAGGGAGTTTCAGAAAAACATCTATTTCTGTTTGATTGACTATTCTAAAGCCTTTGACTATGTGGACCATAACAAATTGTGGCAAGTTCTTAGTGGTATGGGGATACCAAGTCATCTTGTATGCCTCCTGAAGAATCTGTATAACAACCAAGTAGCAACAGTAAGAACAGACCATGGAACAACGGACTGGTTTAAGATTGGGAAAGGAGTATGGCAGGGCTGTATACTCTCACCCTACCTATTCAACTTGTATACAGAACACATCATGCGACAAGCTGGCCTTGAGGAATCCAAGGCTGAGGTTAAAATCGCTGGAAGAAACATTAACAATCTCAGATATGCAGATGATACCACTTTGATGGCTGAAAGTGAAGAGGAACTGAGGAGCCTTATGATGAAGGTGAAAGAAGAAAGTGCAAAAGCTGGCTTGCAGCTAAACCTCAAAAAAACCAAGATTATGGCAACCAGCTTGATTGATAACTGGCAAATAGAGGGAGAAAATGTAGAAGCAGTGAAAGACTTTGTATTTCTGGGTGCGAAGATTACTGCAGATGCTGACTGCAGTCAGGAAATCAGAAGACGCTTAATCCTTGGGAGAAGAGCAATGACCAATCTCGATACAATAGTTAAGAGCAGAGACATCACACTGACAACAAAGGTCTGCATAGTTAAAGCAATGGTGTTCCCCGTAGTAACATATGGCTGCGAGAGCTGGACCATAAGGAAGGCTGAGAGAAGGAAGATCGATGCTTTTGAACTATGGTGTTGGAGGAAAATTCTGAGAGTGCCTTGGACTGCAAGAAGATCAAACCAGTCTATCCTCCAGGAAATAAAGCCAGACTGCTCACTTGAGGGAATGATATTAAAGGCAAAACTGAAATACTTTGGCCACATAATGAGAAGACAGGACACCCTGGAGAAGATGCTGATGCTAGGGAGAGTGGAGGGCAAAAGGAAGAGGGGCCGACCAAGGGCAAGGTGGATGGATGATTTCTAGAGGTGACGGACTCGTCCCTGGGGGAGCTGGGGGTGTTGACGACCGACAGGAAGTTCTGGCGTGGGCTGGTCCATGAAGTCACGAAGAGTCGGAAGCAACTAAACGAATAAACAACAAAAAAAACATTATTTAAATATTTTAAAAATGCTTGTGAGGAATAACTATTATGCAGGGTTTCAGATTAGCTGGTGTGTATATCTGTCATCTTCCTGAATATAGCCTCCTTCTCAAAGTAGTTTACAACTAACTAAACTCATTATTATTTGCTATTTAATTGTAGCTGCTCTTGCTGATAATATGAGTATGGTTCTGTTAGCAATTTTGATAGGTACAACCTGTACAGATATGCTGCTTTGTCTATTGTATGAATATTTTCTTCTCACAGTTTCATGATACTGTGAGCTATAATTATGGTTGGTCTTCAAAAGGGTTTAGACTGCTAAAAAAGGATGTCATTTCTAATATAAGCTAACCTGAACAGAGGTCGGTTGATGAGACTGTAAAATCCCTTTGATTTTGGGTGTCAGGACCTTCTGTCGGTTTTGGGGGGGGGGTCTCCTTCATTTATATCACTCCATAGACAATGTTTTATTTGAGTAGGTTATTGTTCCACTCATTCAGTTTCTGTTTGTTTGTTTATTCAATTTATATGGCCGCCGATCTCAAACAAGTGACTTTGGGTGGTGAATTTTATATTAGATTTTATATCTAATAGGACTTTTTCTATGCATCTTTAGGAGCACTAGCTTGAAGTAATATATATGGTAATAAAAATTTTAGGAAGTTAACAGTGAGTTGCTCATACCATATGGCAGGATAAACTTTTAATCATGGTGACAAACTTTTTCCTTTTTCTGCCTTTGCAGAAAAGATACCAAAAAAGGTGAAAGGAATACAATTGTTACATCCTATAACAGAAATTTCACTGGTCGTAATGATGCCAACCCTGAGACACATGCATTTGTAACTTCTCCAGAGGTATAGTATATGACAGGCATATGAACATAAACACAAATCACTTAGCCTAGTTTCACACATCATACTAAGCCAAAACTATGCAAACCCATTGTATATACAGGCAGTCCTTGACTTACGATGGCAAATGGGACCAGGATTACTGTCACTAAGTGATGGAGTCGTACAGTGCGACCACAATGCTTAGTGACTGCAATCCCTGCAGTCCCAGTTACTGTTGTTAACTGAATCCCATGGTCATTAGGTGAGACAACTTCCTGCCAGCTTCCCACAACCAAAATCATGGGGAAGCCGGCAGGAAGTTTCAAGTGCCAGGCCCGCAGGCAGCTAAGTACCTGCTGCTGGGTGAGGGAGGGAACAAGGGCGTATATGGGAGTGTGAGGGGAAGGGTTGGGGAGAATGCGTGAGAAGCACTGTGTGGGTCAAGGAGGGTGTGCAGGGGTGCGAGGGGGTGCATGAGAGCTGCTGCGCAGGTCAGGTGGGTGCATGGGATGTGTGAGAGATGCTGTGCAGGTTTGGGAGGGTGCTCAAGAGGCGCCATTTGGGGCAGGGAGGGTGTGAAGGTGTATGAGCGGCTGGTGCAGCGCAAGCAGAGAGGGAGGGTGCATGGGTGGGAAAGACTTACCAGCAACTTGCAGCCTTCCCTGCTGGCTTCCCCACTGACTTTTTGGGGAAGCCAGCAGGGAAGGTATTGCAAATGGCGATCACATGATTTTGGGGTGCTTGGCAACTGGTTGTAAGTGTGAATGGGTTGCCAAGCAGACTGGTTGCAATCACATGACCAAGGGGGTGCTGGGATGGCTGGAACTCCAAGGACCGATTGTAACCACCATTAATTCAGTGGCATTGTAACTTGGAATGGTCGCTGACCGAATGGTCGTGGGTTGAGGACTACCTGCATTAGAGAAAGAATGAATTTCAGTTGCCTTCTTTTTCCAGAGGCCTCAAGTTGAAATCTTTATTTTTGTAGCTTCATTAGAGTTGTTTATTGAACAATATTCCACGTTTCTACCTATCAATACTTGAACTTCATGCTACAAGTAGCTTTCTCCAATCAGGCATTTCTCTTCATACCAATGCCAGGGCTTTAGCTGGACTAGTGGATGATGGTTATAAAAATACCTAGGGTACTATTACTTATAAGTAATAAGACAGAAGTGAGACAACCTGTTCTTACCCATAATGGATTGCCTTTTTCAGATAGTAACAGCCCTGGCACTTGCTGGGACTTTGAAATTTAATCCAGAGGTTGACTACCTGACAGGAGCAGATGGAAAGAAGTTTATACTTGAGCCACCTGATGCTGATGAATTGCCAAAATTGGTACTTACTTTTTTGTTAATCTTGGTTCCCTCTCTTCATCCCAAATTGGTAGGAACATCATTAATGAAACTGCTGGGTGAGGTTATCTGTCAGTATGGGGTCAAGTATCAGCATGATATTCAGTTATACAATTCTGCCCCAGGCTATCCAAGTGATGCTATTGAAGTACTTCGCCAGCGCAACTCAGACTTGACAAGATTGTATAGCTGTGGGTTTTAGGGCCCCCTGTATTTAGTGATCTTCCCTCATTAACTCTGGATAGGGTAACACTTCCACAGGCAATTGTTGGTGCACAGTCTGGCACTCCTAGATTTGCAGCTTCTGCTCTAAGGGCAGGTAGTAAACATGGCCAGGAGGGCCCATTTACAAATGCATCTTGGGTGCCAGTTGCACCAATTCTTAAATCGGGAGGCACTACTCAATGGTTACTTTTGCCTTGGTCATTTCCTGATTAGACTGTTGAAATGGGCTCTACATGTGACTGCCCTTGAAGAGTATTGGGGGCTTCCGCTGGTCCAGAAGCAGTGGCACATGCAGTATTGGGTGCACCATGATATACCCATGTAACACCACTGCTACACTGTTTCCCAGTAGGCTTCTGTGTTCAGTTCAAGGTGCGGGTTGTTTCCTTTAAAGCCCTGCATGGCACGGGCCCAGGTTACTTGTAGGACCACCTATCCCCAGTGTTCTCTGCTTGTCCCACGAGACCTGGGTCCCCTTGGAGAAGTAGCATCATCTGGTGGGTCCTAGGAAGCATGCCTTCTCTGTCATGGTGCCTGCCAAATAGAACAGTCTCCTTCCAGAGAGTTGGATGGTTCTGACCCTATTGACCTTCAGGAAAGCTATAAACCTGGCTTTTTCCCCAGGCACTGGGATCAGGACATTAATGGAGCTCTGTGTGTTTTCAAGGAGTTTTTTTTTAATAGTGGCCTCAACTTGGTTCTTTTTAATTTATTTTGATTGTGCATTATGTTTTTATTTTCTGGCGACCACACAGAGTTCCATTGGCTAGATGCATGGCTATATAAATTTGTTTAGAAGCTAGACAGTTAGATAGATTGAGTATGTAGCATTTGCTTAAGTACAGCTGTATAAAACATAAAATACTTCATAGATGCCTTATAGGTTATAATTCCCATGAATAATGGCATTACATTGAAGTGAAATAGAAGAAGAGTGGTAATTTAAGCTTTAAATGAAAGGATGGGAAAAGGAAGATTATTTGAGCCAAACAGTACTTGAGGATGCTAGAGCAAAATGGCTCAAGTGACTGAAGTATCATCCAGTCTTTATTTGGCCTATTGATATACACAAGTGTGCATCAAGCATTTTGTGTTTAACTTTTCCTCTCTAAATAATGTTACTTTCTTCCTTACAGTCATTTTTTCCTATTTTCTATTAGGAATTTGATCCAGGCCAGGATACCTACCAGTATCCTCCTAAGGATGGTAGTAGCCAACATGTGGATGTGAGCCCCACTAGCCAGCGTTTGCAGCTGCTTGAGCCCTTTGATAAGTGGGATGGGAAGGACCTGGAAGACATGCTGATCCTCATAAAGGTAAGAACTGGAGGCAGACAGATGAATCTGAAGAGTTTTGTTCTGTGCTGTTGGGTAACGCCTAAACTTTCTGTTTCACATAGGCTCTTATAAAGCATTTCTAGTGCAAGGAACAAAAATAACTGAAGTGTATTGGTGCAGTTATGTATACTTTATGCATATCCTGGTGGTGCCTCATAAAATAGGTTTATATGAGAAAAATATGCTAATTGTTCCAGTCAAGTGATGGTACCTTTTTTTGGTCTTTGACTGAAAATTAGTAAATAAATAATATTTGCTTCTTTTAAAAAATCTGTGTAAGTTCTTCAGTTTTACTTTATAAACATTCTGAGCCATCTACAATAGAGTTTAGCGTAGCACTGTTTATGATCTATTCTGCATGTAAGTTAAATAAAGTGACATCGTACAGCCACGGTGCACTGCTTCCCAAGTTTGAGTCATATACTTGCTCTATATTCCTGTTGCTTCTGGCTCATCACACAAATTCTTTAACAGGCAGATGAGGTGACCTAGTACACCCATGTTTTAAAAGGCTGTTCATAATTCGTTGTGGTTTACACAGTCAAAAGCCTTCATAGAATCAATGAAGCAAAGTCTTTTTTTGAAGTTTCTTGCCTTTTCCATTATCTACAGAAGGTTGGCAATGTGACCTTGAGTGCCCCTTTGTCTTCTGAATCCACCTGGTACATCTGTCAGTTCTTGTTCCAGTCTGAATTATAAAATTTGGAGCATTATCTTTCTGTAAGATAAGTGCAACTGTTTGGTAGCTGGAACATGTCTTAGCACTGCCTTTTTCTGGTACTGAAATATAAATTGATCCTTTCCAGTGCCTTGGCCGTTGCTGTATTTTCCATATCTACTTACAAACTGCAAGTAGCTCTATGATTGCAGCATCTTGCAAGGTTTTAAGCAATTCAGCTGGACATTCAGTAACTTCTGAAGTTTTGTGTTTAACTATATTTTAGAGTCATTTATCTTCATTTTCCAGGGTATCTGGCTCTAGTTAAACAAGTCTTTGCATCATCAATGTGGTTTTTTTTTTTGTACAGTTGTTCCATATATTTGTGTCATCTCTTCTTTTTCCAGTAGACTTTTGTCTTTCATAATCTTTCACCTTTGCATAAAAGGTTCCTTTGATTTCTGTAATTTTCTTAAATCTCTTGCCTTTCCATTTGATTGTTATCCTCAGTTTCTACATATTGCTTATTTAGGTATAACTTCTTGACTCTTCCTCTTTTCTGGAACTCAGCTGGACAAATTGTCCTCTGTTTCTGTTGTCTTTTACTTTCTGTCTTTCCTCAGCATTGAAGGTACTGTATGTCATGTTTTCAATATGTCAGCAGACAGCAATTTCACTTTCTTTTTATTACAGGATATTTTTGTTTGCTTCATCTTTACTGATACCACAATTTCAGTCCAGAGTTCTTCGGGCACTCTTATTTATCAAATCTAATCCATTAAATCTATTTTACCTTGACCACACAATCATATTGAATATTACTTAGGTCTTATCTCATTGGTATGATGACTGTGTTTGTTTTCATTAATTTAAGTTGTAATTTTTCAAATGGAAGCTTACAGTCTGAGACACAGTCAGCATCATACCTTATTTATACTGATTGAATATGGCTGCTCCATCTTTACTTGCAGATTACATAATCGGTTTGATGTAGGTGTTTTTCATCCAGTGATGTCCATATGTAAAGCTGTATTTCAGGTTGTGGAAAGAAGGCACTTGCTATAAATGTCTAATTGTCTTGACAGAACTCTGTTATTATGTTTCCTGCTTCATTTTGTATACGAAGACCACATTTTCCCATTATTCCAAATACTATTTCATTCCCAACTTTAGTATTCTAGTATACCTATAATCAATGTCCATTATGATGTTGTGTCAACAAGGTATTGCAAGTCACCCTAGAATCATTCAGCTTTCACTGTTTCTGCATATGTGGTTGGAATATAGATTTCATTCACTATAATATTGATTGGCTTACCTTGGACTCAGATTGATATTATTCTGTCATTTTGGGGGGTTGTATCTGAGCACTGACTTTGACAACCTTTTATTAATAACAGTGGCTGCTCCATTTCTTCTCTGATTTTTCCTTGTCCATTGTAGAAGATCTGGTGTTCTTCTAATGTGAAATGACCCATTCCCATCTACTTCAGTTTGCTGATTCCCTGAATTTCAATGTTGAATCTTGACGTTTCTGCTCTGACATCATGTTTGTCTGACTCACAATTCTGACATCCCACATACCAGTGGTATACATATATTTTCAGCAAAGAACTTTCCTTTTGTCTCTGGGCACATCAGAAGCTACATGTTCTTTTGGCTTTAATCATTGCTACTCATACTTGCCTTCTGCTCTTCTTCAGTAGCTTGTTGGATACCTTCCGATCTGGGGGGTTCATCTTCCATATCATGTTGACATTGTCTTGGTTGTGAATATCCATTTGGTTTTCTTGGCAGAATACTGGAGTGGGTTGCCATTTCCTTCTCCAGTGGATCATGTTTAGTTTGATCCCTTGTCTATGACCTGCCCGTCATGGATGAATGGATGACCCTTCTGGGAGTGTACACTCCCAATGGTATAGCTCAGAGCTTCATTGGGATGCGCAAGCCCCTTCACCACTACAAGGTAATGATCCATAGGGTAAAATAAATGTTGGGGTCCTTAAAAGTGCTTGATGTGCTTGAAATATGCATTTCATGCAAATTGAATGTCTGTGATTATCTTGCATTCAGGTCAAAGGGAAATGTACAACTGACCACATTTCAGCAGCAGGCCCCTGGCTCAAATTCCGTGGGCATCTGGACAACATTTCAAACAATCTGTTGATTGGAGCTATAAACATTGAAAACGACAAGGCCAACTCAGTGAGGAATGCGTTAACACAGGAGTTTGGACCTATTCCTGACACAGCCCGTTACTACAAGGTAAAGCTATGAAATTTAACTATATTTTAGGTGTGTTATATATATGCAGCAGCAGGTAGAGACTGTTTTTCATTAGAGCCACTAGACGCTGTGGGGAGCCAAAGACCATATGCTCAGAACTGAAGCCCAGCACTGAAAATAGTGAAAGTTCTGGACAGATACCAGACTTTTACGGCCATTGGAATTTCTCTTTTTAGGTAGCTCTCGGAAAGACTGGGAAAGATCCATGTCAGAAAACCTAGAAAAACTATCACTTAGAATAGAAGATATTAAATTAGATGAACCAATGGTCTAACTCAATATGGGATCCTTTCTGCCCCTTCTCCCAGCTGTGAATATAATGTTTATATTTCCCTTAGTTACTCTTGTGTTCACTCAACAGGGCAATTGACAGAAGAGATAACAGGCCTAAACATTTTTATGCATTAAAATGAAAATAACGTCTTTCCCTGGTGTTTACTTTAAATAAATCATTGCCACCACTTATTCTTATGATGTTTCGGAAGCTGAAAACAAAATCTGATGTGAGGGCCTCCCAAGGTGTTCTTCAGCAGGCCAGCTGTGTTAGGGAATAGTCTCAAATCCTCTGCATATGCTGCTGTCCTGGAGAGGACATGCACTGGGGGTGGAGGTGGGAGGGAAGGAGTGTTTTTCAGTGCCAGGTCTTTGCAACCTAAGTCCCTGAGAGCTTGGTCTGAGAAAGGGAAGGGGTAAAGGAAGCTCTATATCCTGTCTTTCGCTGAACACGTGGGCAGAGCTTTGCAAGAGGGGTGTGGTATTGCTGAAGTGCCAGAAGTTGCCCAATCCGTATATATAAATGACATTCTTTATAACACATAACTTCACAAAGCATTGTGGGTAATCCTATACTGATGGCTTTGTGGGACAGGAAAAACATGCAGTGGCTCAAAAGAAATATATGCTAGTGTCACTTGCTTTCCCTGACGGGGACACAAGGTTTTTTTTGAAAGAAAGCTTATGAGTTTTTGGAAGTTGGCCAGTTATTAGTACTTTGAGGAAGGAAACCCTTCTAGTGCCTCCCTCCAAAATTATACAACTTTATGTACATTTTTCCCATTCTAATAGCTCTCAAATAGGTTTTCAGCTGCCACCATTCATTGTTGTTACCATTTCTTCAGAGAACAATAGGGTAACAGATTTAGCTTCTGCTTTGCTTCCTGACATAATTTATGTATTTATGTTATTGAAAAAGTACTTTGTTTATTTCAGAAACATAATGTTAAGTGGGTTGTCGTTGGAGATGAAAACTATGGGGAAGGCTCCAGTCGGGAACATGCAGCATTGGAGCCACGGCATCTAGGAGGAAGAGCTATTATTGTCAAGAGTTTTGCCAGGATTCATGGTGAGACCTCCACTTTCTGCAGAACCTACTGCTGTATAATTCTTAAGACTGCTAGATGTCTAAGATATTATTTCCTGACCAGAATATAGAACCCATTATATGTAGATCAGCTTTCTTGTATATCTTCAAGCAATTGATGGAAACAGAGCAAAAACAATGTTAATAAAACTTAATTAATATCATAAAGGCAAAGTAAGAATCAGGTTATCTCCTTATTAGCTGCAGTGTGGTACGTAAAAACAACTTAAATATTGTGAAAAAATTGCTCAGAAGTAAATACTGTTACAAAAGATAAGTATTCACAAAAGTCCAAATGAAATATAGTCCCCAAAATTCTGAGATCTAAATTGTCTGCAACAGTTCATGAATGAAATATCCTCTGGTTAAAGTTCTGCCCTTCTATCTGAGGGTGGTAGTAGAATGTAGTGTGAAAGACATTAAATGTTGTTTCAAAATATCCTGAAGAAATTTTGACACTGAGTAGGCCAGACATGTTTCAAGTGCTTCCTTAGTGGCTTCAAATCTTAGCTTCTGACCAAAATCAAAAACAATACTGTACAGTTAATAGAACTGAAATCACAATTTAATAAAGGCCATTGAAATATGAAGTTGCAAAAAACTCCAGTGTTTACCAAACTGCCAGTTAACACATTCAGTTCTCTTAGAAATGTAAATAGAAGTGTATTAAATGAGAATATGAAAATGTATACAAAACAATTTACAAACAGTCACCAGAAATTAACAAAATAAATGATACTACAAGTGCTTGAACCACACACTATAAGGTGGATAGCAGTATGGAAGAACCAATCACAATTTGCAAAACAAGGATTCAGACAAGATGGGACTCAAGATTTTAAGTGTGTACAGTATTCTGAATAATTCCCTCCAAAGTATATTTACTCTGCTTTACCACTGACCTTCTCTATGCATCAAAACGTTATCTCTTGTCATTATGGCATTTATCCAGATAATAAGGGGCTTGTGTCCTTCCCTTCTTATTAGGACATTTTATGTATGCTTAATTTTTTTTATTTATTTATTAAACAGATTTATAAGGCCGCCCAACTCACACACAGTGACTCAGGAAAGCTTACAAAATTAAAAGCCATAAAAACACAATAGACACCCCCCGGCGGCAGCAAATACATTCATATCAGCCACTTGATTGGCTCCGAAGCAGCCTGGGGTCCTCAGGCCCGTTGACAGAACCACATCTTCAGGACCTTCCAGAAATGGAGCAAGGAGGGGGCTAGTCTTATATCTGGGAGAAATCTTATATTTTACAACTATTACTCTTAAGTAATTTTTTTTACAGTATTTAAATTGTTTTACATTTACAGCGCAGCTAACAAGGAGTTAATATGATTCAAGCAATTGATGGGGCATTCTATATATTTTGACCTGACATAGGGAATCTAAACAGAATAGAGCTAAAATGTTTTTTGCTCACAAACTTGCTTAACTGTTTACTGCAATTTATTATATATACATTGCATCCTAGTATCAAATAGCGAAGTCCCTCC
Organism: Candoia aspera; assembly: GCF_035149785.1. Taxonomy (NCBI): domain Eukaryota; kingdom Metazoa; phylum Chordata; class Lepidosauria; order Squamata; family Candoiidae; genus Candoia; species Candoia aspera. The sequence goes on from NC_086159.1 coordinate 31,191,883, forward strand.
CCTACCAATGTGCTGTAAAGTGCTAGTCTCCAATAGGAAAGACATATAACAGCCTATGTCCTCACTCCCAGGATATACCGTCTTCATTTGCACCATTTTTCATCAGAAACGTAAGCCTTCTCTTACTCCTGTAATCAGCTGGATCCCTCCATGAGAACTGAATTTAGTTTTTAAGACTCTAGCAACTGACTCTTCCTAGCCTATTAACATCCTCAGTTGAAGGCAAGCACTTGATAGCTCTAATGCTGGCTAAGAGGGTTGGGGAACTAGGGGCTCTCCCAGTGAGAGGGGATCTATATGTATTCTCTCAAAACAAGGTGGCGATAAGATAGGATATCTGCTTTCATGCTCAAGAATTACAAGTTCCCCCAAACACAAGAGATTATGCTCCCCAGTTTCTTCTCAGACTCCTCTCACCCCAGAGAACAAACTTGGCATAAACTAGATGTGCACAGGGCACTAAAATATACTTCAAAAATACTTTAGGGGAGTGGAGGATTACTTTATTGTGTTTACTGTTACATGTTGTTCTATTTTTCCTATTTTTTCTTTCTGGAGGCAAACTTTGTTTACGTTGAATTATGCAATAAAGAAGTTGAATAATACTCAGATTAAGTCAGTGCATACAATTGGAAGGGGTTTTCTGCACAGGAGAGGAAGAAATCTTAAGCTCTGCCATCTACAGGTAGTCCTCGCTTAACGACCATAATTGGGACCAGAATTTTGGTTGCTAAGTGAAGCAGTCATTAAGCAAATCTGACCAGATTTTATGACCTTTTTTGCGGTGGTCACAAGGCAGATAAGCATTAAGCAAATCACATGGTCATTAAGCAAATCACGCAGTTCCCCATTGACTTTGCTTGCCAGATACTGAAAGGTTGAAAATGGTGATCATATGAGCATGGGATGCTGCTGGTTGTAAATGTGAACCGGTTGCCAAGCACCCAAATCATGATCACATAACTGTGGGGATGCAGCAATGGTTGTGTGAGGACCAGTTGTCAGTTTTCCCAGCACTGTTGTAAATCCAAACCATCACTAAACAAATGGTTGTTAAGCGAGGACTACCTGTAATTAGAAGAGGTGGAGTTAACTTCCTGTCAGTTTCATCTTCAGTAACCAAAATGGTCCTTCATGGTAAGTCCAACTACCACTCCTATCAGCTCCACAAAACTAGATGCATATGCAAGGCTGAAGGAATATAGGCAGGTGATAATTGATTTCATAAATGTTTGTACTTTTGAAGATGAGATGCAAGATATGTTGCAAAATGCACAAATACCATTGAGATTTTGCTCTTTGCAATAGTCTACTGGAATGTACATGCTAACGCATTAAATTTAAATTTAAATCCTTTAACAGAAACTAATTTGAAGAAACAAGGCCTCTTGCCACTAACATTTGCTGATCCAGCTGACTATGACAAGATTCATCCTGTGGACAAGCTAAGTATTGTGGGCCTAAAAGATTTTGCCCCTGGAAAGGTAATGGTCACAGTTCTCAGCACTAGTTCTTCCCCATCTCACTTTCTTGCACCTTGTTTGTCACGAACTACTGTATTTCAGGGTTCTGATATTGTGCACTTGAGTCATACAACAATGTATTTGAAAATAATACTTTTTGCTGAACTTTACATGTTAAAAATGCAATTTATATCCTTGAATTCTCAGAGGTGTTCAAATCAACAGGAAATTAGAGGAGCATGCAAAATATTTTGAGTATAAAATTTCACTGTTTGGAATACAAAACTACTGTTTTGAGTCCAAGACAGGCTGTTCCGTGCATTTTGGAAGTGCCTCAGGATTGGAACAGAGCTTGGGACTGTTTTGAGCCTGAAATACTCAGAAGTGCCCCAATCTATTTCATACTCATGAACAGCAGTTTCACATTCAGAATGGAACATTTGGTGAAATTACATGCTTGAAACAATTCTAAATGAAGTATTTTGCATACCCCAAGCATATAAGAAACAAACAAAATGTACAGGTTGCTTTATCATATATGGTGCCCAGTGTGTCTTCACTCTAGTAGCTGCGTTTTTTCATCTCTTCTCCCTTTCTACAAAGTATTCTGTTACACATGGATTTAAAGAATGCATATTGTGTTTTGGGGAAAAATTTAAATATTTTTTCAAGTCTAGTGTTTAGAGTTGAAACTGAGTACTTGCCAATGGTTCAAGTCCTCAATAAGCTACAGCCACTTGTAAGCTTCTTCAGCCTTGATGCAGGAACATTCCAGAGCCCTGTTGAGGCTTGAAGCATTTCAGGGGAGTTAAACTGTGGGAGAGCAGCATTTCTTGGCTGGTGTGACTTAACATTATCAGGTTAAGGTAAAATGTTGCATTTAAGAGACCCACCTAGGGGAAATGCTTAAGGTCTGCCAAGCCTAGTACAGCTCCTAGATCCTTGCACATTTTGGGTTTTAACATTTGGTAAGACTTGCTAAACTATCAAATTAGGGAATAAATCATGGCATGTTTACATGGACCCCTAAATTCAGAAACTAGATGTTACCAAGCTCTTGTGGTGAATGCTTTAGAGTATGTCTTTAATTCTTACTCGAAGTTATTTTCCTTTCCATAAAAATCAAATGTCTAAAAAACATTGAAGTTAATGGCAATTTAACAAAATGCATGCTTATGATAGGAAGCCAAAAAAGAAAATGTTATTTCTCTGATTTCTCCAACAGCCCTTGAAATGCATCATTAAACATCCTAATGGGAGCCAAGAAACAATAATGTTGAACCACACCTTCAATGAGACTCAGATTGAGTGGTTCCGAGCCGGTAGTGCACTCAACAGAATGAAAGAGCTACAGAAGCACTGAACCTACGCACATAACACATCCAGAGGATGATGGCTAGTTTCCATTAAAGTGCAATTCCACAACAATTCTTGAGAATAAGTGTCTCTGATCAAATGTAACATTAGCTTCCTACTCATTTCAATATTCACTTGCCTAACGAAATAAAAGAATTCCCTTTTCTTTCTCCATTATACAGTTCTATCTTTCATAGCTGCTACTTTTCATGCATTTTGGTTGTCCCATATTGCTTCATATTTATTTTCCAATTATTTTCCTGCCCAATAATTTCAGTGATAACAAAAGAATGAAAAATTAGAAGGTAATTGTTCTTGTGGAAAATAAAATTGTAACTGACACATCTGGTTATGAGTGTTCCTAGTAGTACTTTGTTCAGGTTTGTGATGGATGGACTTAAAGACTGTGTGGAAATTGAGAGTGGGTTGTTTGGAAACTTGACATTAGCAGGAGATTTCAATATGGTGCTGGATAAACAGAAGGATAAATCTAATCCCTCTGCAGAGGAGTGCCATAATAATATCACGGATTTAACTATGATTATGAGTAGAAATGAGTTAAAGGATGTTTGGAGAATAGTATGAGGAGAAGAAAACAAATTTACTTTTTATTTGTCTGTGTGTAAGAGTTATTCAAGAATAGATTATATGTTTGTATCTAAAAATTTAGTTCCTAAAATAATGAATTGAAATAGAGGTTATTAAGGTTATGGACCATGTGTTGGTCAATATGGATATTAAAATTAAGAAAGATTATAAAGAAGCTAAGAGGTGGAGATTAGACACCAGGATTCTTAATTATAAGCATATTGTGGATAAAATTGGAAAGGAATGGCACGGAATATGGGAAATTAATGATATAGGACAATGTACACAAGCAGTATTATGGGACAATGAAAGCAGTAATGAGAGGAATTTGAATTAGGGAATCATGTACACTGAAAAGGCAACAGGAAGAGGAAGGGAAAAGATTGGAGGAAGAAAAGAGTGGAAATATATAAACGATAGAGATAAACGGATATATGCACAATTACAGGCAAAGAGGAAGGAGCTGGAGAATAAAGATATGGAGATGGTGCAGAGAAATTTGATATATTTGAAAAGGCAATTTTTTGAGCATAGTAAAATGCTGGCCAGGTCTGCACAATCAAAAAAGGCGAGGAACTTAATTGGAACAATTAAAGATAAAACGGAAAAAGCTATAATTGGATGAAGGATAAAATAAAGAGTCTTTCAAAACTTTTATCCGGAACTATATTCCTCCGGGGGTAAGCCCATGGGGAAGATTAGAGAACGTATAAGGAAACATTGGACAATAAAATTGCAGGAGGTTGATAGGGAGGTAATGGAACAACCAGTATCAGATAAAGAAATAGAAGTTATTGATAAATTAAAAGGGAGGTCCCCAGGAGTAGACGGATTGGGACCAGAATATTATAAAATATTTAAGAACTTCTTGGTACCTAAATTAACGGTATTATACAATAGAGTTATAGAAGGTGATAGGATCCTACCATCATGGGAACAATTGTTAATTGTATTAATACCAAAAGTTGATAAATAACAGATCCTGGATCATATAGACCTATCTTGCTAATAAGTCAGGATGCTAAAATAAAATATTGGAATGCAATAATTAAATATTGATTATACAGAAAAGCTCCCTTGTGGTTAAACATCTTGGTGAAGCTAGGAGCCTGCCACCTCTCACACTGCTTCCTGGCTGTGTTTAAGCGATTTTTTTTAAATTAATATTTTTATTACAGTTTTAAAATACAAAGATAAAACACAATACAAACTACAAGAAATATAAAAAGTAAAGGTAAAGAGATAGACAAAAGAAAGTGAAAAAAGGAAAAGAAAAAAGATACCTTCCCATATCTCATCCCTTATCAATAAAATTATAAAAACTAATCTTTCAATTTTAATCAGCAAAAGTCTATTAAAGAGCTACCAGAGATAGTAATGTACATATTTTTAGCTTAATGAAAAAATCCATTTGCATAAACCAACTTATCCCATACTCAAAAAAGTAAAACAAAAGAAATCTCTCCCCAATATTCAATCCTTAAGACCTCATCATTCAATCCTGATCAAAGAAAGTTCCATTAATGATTAGCAGAAACCACAACATATATATTTTAACCCTGGTCAAATAAGTTCACTTTATAAAACTTACGTTTGCTTTTAAAAAGCTTGTTTTTTAATCCTGTCAAGAAAGGACCCACATACTGATTTCTTGTCATTTTCTCTGTCTGCTTTCAGGAACAACTCCAATAGTTTATCACCTTTCAAAAATATCTTCATTGATTTTAGATCATCTCTTTGTAAATCCAGAATAGGTTTTTCAAGTCAGTTTTCAGGTTTATTATACGTCCTTTTTGATTATTAAGATATCAGCTGGTATCTTTCGTAAGTCCATTTTAGCATCTTTTTCCAACTCATTCTTGAACTCTAACATTTTAAACAACTTTTGGAACAACAACATTCAAATCAGCTTGTTTGCAAAGCCAAGTTCGCATCCTTTCCGGCATCTCTCTTGTCACCTAGTATCTTTAAACCCACTTTCAAATCCACCTTTAAACAGCCTCAGTCTCCGTTTTATTCAATAAAAACTTCTCCAGCCAGTCCTAAAAGTAAATCCTTTGTACATTGTTCCCAGACAGCTTTGAATTTTGAAGTCAAACATTTCATAATTTAAAAAATGATTAACCATTTAAATAAAATCTTCAGTTCTCTCTAGTTCCCTGTAGCCAGCCTTCGAAGTCTCTTCTTAACATATGTTTATTTCCGATCACCAGAACATTCCCACAGGAGACGTCGTTTCAAAATCTTCACATATATTTTGCAAATCTATTAAACATTCCACAGAAAATATACTTTCTAGTCCATCCGGCCCCTTAGCTTTCCACGTTTTAGTTCTCTTTTTGCAGTTTCCCAAAAGTAAAAGTTTTTCTTGTTAATCTTACATAGCAATTCTTTCATCAGGGGAAGAAGGAAAATCTCCTGGGGTAACGTAACTTGCCCTTCCGGAGGTTCTTAAAATCCAAAAACTGAATAATAGGCAATTTCCTAAAGTAATTAAGAAAGGAAGTGTCTCTTTGAGAGGCGCTGATCCACAGCATAGGCAGGATGTTTTTCCCATGGCTTCCAGAGCTCTCAAACCCGCTGGGGATCTTGTCTACGGGGCACAGAGCTGCTGTACGAAGCAAAATTAAAGACAATCCAAGATCTCTCCTTGGTCCGGAGAGAAGTTTCCGAGGAGCCAATCCCGTCCCAGCTACTCTTTCCGCTGCGATCGTCGGCTCCGCTATTTGCGGAGCCCTGCTTAGTCGGCCGTATCTTCCCCGAAAGTCATTAAGTGACTGTTCTTGCAGATATAGTGTGACATGTTTTCATGGCAAAATACCTTTCAGGGCACTATATGTAACGGTATCCCCTTGGTGTGTTTTGAATATATTTCATTTCAATTGCCATCACATTCAGCCAGGATGGTCAAGAGCTGTCTTCATGGTGGATGATGGGGATTATAATCAAATACACACAGGGATTATCAGATGACTGGTTTATAGCCAGAACTCTCTAAATTATTTCCAAAATCTCAATGGCATTGATTCAAACGATCAGCTGCTGATCCTTTTTATGTCACCTATTCCCTATAGGACAAATATTCTCAAAGGTCTGGGGATCATGCTGGAATGACCTATACTTGTCACAGTCTGAATAAAATAGCTGCCCTAGAACTATTCTATCTGCAACACTCAGTTACCAGCACCTTCCTATTTTTACATTAAAAAAAGTTTTCCGTGAATATTCCCAAATTTTTTTTTTATGCAGCATGCATTTTTATGTAATCAGAGCAGTTTATCATATTTCTCAGTATTGAGCCATGGTATGAATACTAATTAGAGTGCTGTTACAACTTCCTGAAATCAATGAGTCCTGTGATTCTGTTCACTGTGGTACCCAGTATGCTCTTGAAAATTACAAACTTTCAAATGATCAAAATTATTGAACATACGTTCATCCCCTAAGTTCCTATAGAAGCCTGGAATATTTACTATACAAGCTGATGAAGTATGGACAAACTCAATAACATTGCATTACATTTATGGGGGGAAAGATGATACCCTTACAACTGACAAATCATATGAAAAAGTCAACACCAAATTGGTAATACTTGTATCAATGTTAGAAATTAGTGCAACTTCCTGCCTCACAGATGGTATTATGCAGAGGACTTGTTTGTTTTTCCTGAAAAATGGAGCATACTGAGACTAGCACTGAACACAAATAAATTCATCTTCAAAAGAAAAATGAATGAACCCAAGTATTTTGGCATTTGTGAAACTGCTGCCCCTTTTTTTCCTTAAAAGGTACTATTGCCTCTGCTTGAAAGGTACCAGCCTTCTGTTTTTAAGTGGGATATAGGAATTGCAGGCTCTGACTATGCTTGTCAATCAGCTAAGCTCCTGCTATTGCAGCTGGACCTGCTGCATTAGCTCACGGTGATGGGATAAACTAATTCTGAGCAATGTTGAACTGCATAGTCTGGTAGCTTTAGAATCTTCATAGCCTTGCACTAATTCTGCATATGAAATATGCATTACCAAATGTGTAGTCAAGAGCTGTAATTCCACAGCATGTACATCCAATGGCACTAATTACAGATGAGTCAGCAAGACTGCAGTTATAAACAAGATTATAAACAAGATTATTTTTGTAATAAGTTTTAGTATTATGCTTCATTGCTATTTCATATTTGTTCTTTGAAGGGCAAGAAACACCATTGCCTATAGATAGATGCAATGCCAGGGAGAAACAAGACATTTCTATGTAGTCATATAGAAACAGCTGCTTCCTAATACAGAAACATGGCTGAGAAAGTTGTATTTTTTTTTCTTTATTCAACTCATGGACTCTCTGGATTCTGAACCAGACTAAACGTGTAGCTAAAAAGCGTAGCTGTTTTATCCTTCAGTAGTTTCCAGTGAAAATTGGCTTGTTCTGCACAGTAGAATACAGCCCACCCACCTAACCAAACTAAGTACAATACTGTAGTCATTTGCTGACAGCAACATAACAAAGCATGAAGGCAGGGCAGCTGAATGGATTCTACTTGAGCTGTAACTTTTCCAGCTTTCTTGCAATCTGTAGTCTGGAAACTATATTGCCAGCACAAGGCTCATTCATTTACTCAAGTTTTATGCCACTTGCACACTGATGAGACCCAGAAAGACCAGTCCAAAACAAGATTAGTAGCATTACGGAGACAGGCCAGAACTCTCTTCCCTTCATAGCTTTCGTTGTTGGCAGCCCATGACTAAAAAGCCAGCACATTGCTACCCCATCTGTTAATCCTCTGAGTGTGTGTCAGGACTGCTTTGCATGCTACTGTGAAAACAGAATAAAATGGCTGATTGCTTTCACACCGCTTGCTTCTGTATCTCTGCCCTCAAGAAATGCTTCTGTTTTCTTAAGAACAAAACAAAATGCATATGCTATGATGCCAGAAAAGAAGTACTATCACTGCCTAACCTGAGTCAACAAAACAAATCAAAGTTTTACATGATTTTTACATGCTGCTTTTCAGCCTACTTGAGTTTCCAAAAGTATTTCAGGAACAACTCCTGTGTTGCTCTCTGGACAACCTCTCACTGAGTCTCCATTATGGCACCCAGAGCGTCCTTCCCAATCCATATTTCCTTCTCCGCAGAATGTTTCCTTCCAACATCAGTGTTCTCTCCAAACATTCTGAATCCCTGCTCCTATTATGTTTTTAGCCCGCAATATTTGGTTATTGACTCCTAATGTCCCCCTTACGATAGCAGCCTCTTGGCTAATCTCCTATTTATATTTATATTGTATTTGATTATATTATATTGAATAAGTAAATAAATAAGAGCCAGTTTGGTGTAGTGGTGAAGGTGCTGGCCTAGAAACCAGGAGAGCATGAGTTCTAATCCTGCCTTAGGCATGAAAGCTGGCTGGGTGACTTTGGGCCAGTCATTCTTTCTCAGCCCAGCCCACCTCACAGGGTTGTTGTTGTGGGGAAAATAGGAGGCAGTAGTATTAGGTATATATTAAAAAAGGTGGGATAAAAATCTAATAATGATAATAATTTTCCATGTCATCCTCTGATTTCCTCCAAATATTTTCACCAATTTCCATTGTCTTTTTAGCCTACCAGAGTTCCTAGTTACTTCCTTATCAAAGCCCATGATGTATGTCAGGAACCCTTTCAACTCTTTATCCCCTCTTCCTCACCTTATTTCCTCACACTTCCTATTGTTTCCCTCATGATGCTTTGTCCCAAGCCAGCCTTTTTTAACTTTTACATTCTTTGCCTTCTTGTTAAGCCACTTCCTGCAGGAAACACTCTTTCTGTCTCCTCAGTGACAGCACTTCTCCGGCCTGGATTTCCTCAGCAGCTCTCTCTCTTCTTGCTGACTTGATTGCCCGTTGTTCATGCCAGGCTGCCCACAGAGCTATAACACTCAGAACATATTGCCATATATTTATTTTCTCCCCCTAGCCTTCACTGAAAGAATGAAAGCAGCTGTGTTTTTGAAAATTACAACACATTGGGGCAGCTTGGAGGATTCAGCTTCTCTGGCTGCCTCAGGGATCTAGGATAAATTATATACAAAGTCAACAATGGAGAGAAAATTGAGATAAAATAATTTTGATATAAAATGTGTAGTAGCTAATACAAGGATCTAAGAGAGTAGGACAGGAAACATGGGGACGGTATTGCCACCCAGAATAGATTGTTCTGAGCTCTTTCAACCCATAATGGACATGTTATGGTATTTTCATAAGTTTGTCAACATACTTTCTGCTAAGGAATTATTTCAGTTAGCCCAGATTCTTGGAGTCATTTATGTACCATTTTAATTTTCAGTTGTGATGCCAAGACAAGAGCAAAATCCACAAGTGTGATCAATGTTGTCTTAATACTAGATTTGAAAACCAACTGGAAAAGGTCTAAATAACCCATTTCCTCCAGGGCTCCCTGAAGCTGCAACCTGACCAATTTCTCAACAACCCTCCCAGAAGGAAAGTTGGAGACAGGACAAATATTATCCAGTACCACTGGGTCCAGAGATGGCTTCTTGAGGAGAGTATGGAGTACCACTTCCTTAACTGTAGGCATGACTACCTCCTCACTCATGGGTGAATTCACTACTACTTGGATCCAACCACACATCTCCTGGGAGGTCTTAATCAACCAGGAGAGATATAGATCTAATATGCTGGCTAAGCTTATAGCCCTGAGGATCCTGTCCACTTCCCCAGGACCAACAGGCTCAAATTCTAAGCCAGATCTTGCCCCGGTCAACTCCACAGGAACTGCACAGCCAGATTCCAGTGTAGGGAGGCTATCAGCAACTTTAACCATCAGATGCTTCAAATAGTCCTCTGCCCCTACTCACAGTCACTCATGCCCTGGTGACCTCCAGATTGAACATGCTCTACATGGAGCTGCCCTTGAAGAGATTTGCAAGCTTCAGCTGGTGCAGAATGTGTTAGCAGGGCTTGTTCCTCAGCACATGGGACACCAATGCTCCACTAGCTTCATTGGCTACCTGTGTGCTTCCAGGTGCAATTCAAGGTGCTGGTAGTCACCTTTAAAGCCCTTCATGGCTTGGGACCAGGCTACTTACAGGACTGTCTCTCCCTGGTTGTTTCTACCAACCCCATCCAATCTGGCAGGAGGGGCATGTCTGGGTCCTGTTGGCTAAGGAGTATCAGCTGGGGGGTCCCAGGCGGAGACCCTTTTCTATCATGATACCTGCCATCTGGAATATAATCTCTCCAGAGATTAGATTGTCCCCATCCCTGTTGGACTTCCAAAAGATCCTGAAGACGTGACTCTGTGCTTGAGCCTGGGGCCTCAGGTGTGGGATGGAGCCTGTTATTTGGATATGTTGAGTGTTGGATTGTGGCTTTTTTTTTTCAGCTGCTATGGATTTTATATTTTTCTGTATATGTTTTTATTATTTTTAATATTGCAAGCCACCCAGAGTCACGTACAAATTCACTAAATAAATAAATCTTCATCCAGCAGCATTCCAGGCATTTCTTCTGCCATTTTATTTCCCAGAATTTCTCTGAAAATCAGGAGGTTCCCTGGGATCCATGAGTAGGGAGAGACCGCACAGATACAATCCAGTCCAAGGCTGTCTTCACCCTTTCATTCCAAGTCAAGGCTAAGGCCTCCGTTAAACAGTACATCAGAGCCTCAGGAACACCCCAAGCTCCTTTGAAATCCAACAGGGTCCATCAGCTGCCTTGGATGGACCAAAATAATGAGTCCTATCTCCCTGGGGTTGGGGGGCCAGCTGTGGAGACCTCCAAAGCAGTCTAAAAGTGATCTGACTATGGCAAGGGATTGTTAACATCACCTCCCCTCCAGATCATGTTGCCACTGCTCTGAGACCAAAACAACAAAACCAGATCTCAAGTGTGATCTCTCAGTGATCTGGATTAGACTCAGGGAAGGCAGACTGAAGTCTCCCAGCACCATAAGTCTGGGAAACTCCATTGCCAAGCTGGCCATAGAATTAAGCAGCTGAGTGGGGGAAGCTTCTATGCAGCATGGAGGCTGGTACCACTAGCAGCCTTTGATCCCATCTTCACAAGTAGGGTCTGGGTAACTGTACAGCTGTGCCTCTGAAAGCCACAAGAGTCTCCCAGATGGCTATAGCCAATCCACTGTCTCTACTGCGTTGTGGCTGGTACCACACTTGAAACCCAGGTACATACATTTCTGAGAGTGACCCCCCCCCCATGCCTATCCCATTCTCAGTTACACATGATGCAAATATGTTTATTTGCCCAAACCTTTTAGATATCGCTTTTAAATCTGTTTAATCTCATTTAAATCTGGCTTTCTTTTAAATTTTTTCTTTTTTAAATATAGTTTTATATTTATCTTATATGTTTTCATTATTTTTTTACTGTTAGCCAGTTCAGGAACCCTTTAGGAATGGAACAAGGAACAAGCAAAATGGTAAACATTTTAAAAATTATTTTGTGGCACTTCCCCCCCTTTTTATTACTACGTTTATCCATTTTGAGATTGTCTTGATATTTTAATACTGCAGCATGCATTTGTATTTTTCTTTTGCTGGTAACCCTAAAAAAAAAAACACAGAATGGAGTAAAAATGGTCTAAACAATGAAGCAAAGTAGGAATTTGCTAGCCTCTCTACTAATAACAGTAGATAAGATTTTCCATGCACCCTGGATAAAAGATGGTGGGGTAGCAACTTGTTTTGATTACAATGCATAGATTTCTATGAGCATTCTTTGTTTATTCAATATTTAAATAACCATTTTGAACAAAAAATTACTTTTTCTGAGTACGTTCAGCCCTAATGTACAAGTAAGTTGTCCTCCTCATTCCTTTACTCCTTTTCACTCTATGTAGGAATGGATGCTATTTAGACAAAGCAATGTAACATTTAAATTCCAACAATGAAATAATTTGCTTATAAACTTGAACAAATATTAAAATTTATTGATTATATGTTGGTAGGGAGACTTTGAATCCTCACATGACTGATACATAATTCTCAAATATGAATAAAAATGTGGGAGTGAAGAGAAGGAGAAGCAAGTCCTCAGCCACACAAAAGGAGTAACTGCTTGATTCCTTTTGGTAGAGATTCTATCCACTGTATAAAATCCCCCCTCCTTCAATGGAAGGTATTTAGATTCAAGTCTCAGATACAATCTGTTTGAATGCAAGCATCTTGGCACACAGAATAGCCTTTTGTGTATGCAGAGCCCAGCAATCTTCTTTAGCTAAAGCCACTGAAAGAAATTTTAGTAACAGATCTGAAAAAAACACTGCTACGTACAAGCAATTGTCTAGATGTGCTGAAGCCTGGGAGATCACCAGCTTCATACAGAAAACAGTTTGTCCTTCTAAGATAATAGAGAAGTGACCCTACCTGGGATTTTAACATTCCAGTCTAGAAAATATTTCTGCAGTTTGAATGCCTCAGTGATGAACTAGAAGAGTTTCCCACAGTTCTTTCCCCCTTTATCTGCAGGGTCCATAACATACACATGCTTTGCATGCAGAAAAACCCAACTTCACTAGTATCTCCACTTAAGAGGGATGCAGAACTTGCAGTCCTTGGGCTACTTGTAGTTTGGTACCCATTTGTTGTACTCCTAGATCACCCAGGATTACCTAACTGAATTTCAGTGGCAAAACTGATACTGTTCTAAACCTTTCCCTACTTTTGGGGTAAGAGCGTGTGTGATACTATAAAAATGCAAAACAGTGCAGGTCCACTAAGCTTCTGCAAGGTTTAATCACATACTTATTTTGTATATTAACTGCTCCCTCCCAAAGCTCCTAAGAAAGGGGGGGAAAATTGGCTGAAAAAGTTTGGTATCACCCCTTGCAAAGGTCACCACCTCATTAGACTTGCCTGACCAGGCCAAAAAAAAAAAAAAAGTTGCCAATCCCTGAAAAAGACCAGGTAGTGAAAGAGAATTGCCCTATTAGCTGAATAGCTGCTGCCAAGGTAGCCAGGATCCTTTAACTTGGTATTCTACAACAGATTGCAAGTATCATCCAGTTAGCACAGCCAGAAGGGTGATGCAAATTATACTCCAAACAAACCTGGAGTGTACTGTAAGAGGTCAGACTGGGGAAGACTGCAGAAAATCATACTGGCTTAGGCAAATCCATGTGAAATCCCAATTTTAGAAGGGCCTCATCCCCAGTAAGTGAGAATGGAATTGCAGAATTGGGGGCATTATTATTTTGCTTGCTCTACGCTGAATATGCAGAATTGTAGCAAGAAATCTTAACATAGAAATAATAAGCAGACATAGCTGGAATTGGCCTATTGACCAGCCACAGAGAAGTGCAAGACCTGCATGCCTTTTTAAAACTTGTGCAGGAAAGGCAATTTCAGCAACTGGGTGGTTCTTACCTTTATATGCAGTTCCTAAAAAAGCCATCTTCTCTTCTATACAACTATTAAAGAATGCCAAGAGATCTGCCTCTGCTTCCCCACCCAATAAGAAATATTCCTAAGGCATGGACTCTGCTGGTACATACTGAATGTATTCGCTCCCCCTATCTTGTCTGGGACTCCATTGGCCAGACTGGACCCAAGGTATTTTGTTGCTTAAGGTGATGCCCACTCGCTGCTCCCCAGCTCAGGTACGTATTCAGCCAGACTGGTAGGTGAACCTCATTGCAGAAGAAAGGATGGGTGAAGCAACCTCCACCATACTAAAGCAACAGGCCTCGAGGTTCAGGGAAAGCCGCCTGCCACCCGCGGCTCCGTTTTGCAAAGCTTGCCTCCACTTCGACCCAGGCTTTCCTCCTGCAGACCCTCTACGGGTTTGACCAGCTATGCATTTTGTAAGTACTTACAAAAAAGGCTTTGTTTCCCTACGCGAATTAAAACAACTTAATACAGGAGGAGGCAACCTTTCTCTTTCTTCACGCCACCCTCCCAAGCCATGTCTCTTTAAAGCCCGGAACAGAAATCGCCATCCAAACCCCGCCCACCTCCCACTATTCTGACGTCAGGAGGGTAGAGTTGTCCGTCCCCACACCCCCTGCTTTAAATTCAGCAGAAGGTAGCCTGGGAGAGAGGAGGAAAATTATAATCATAGCGGGCGTGGAAGAGCAAAGGCGAAACCTTGAAGTAAATCGTTTTGTGAGAGGATCTCCGCTCGCCGAAGGTAATTGATCGTTTCTCTGGGAGGGAGCAAGGATGCCTTGCAATTGCAGCTAGCCAGCTTTAGGAGGAGGACCGGGAGCTGAAGAAGGTGAAAAGGAGCCACGCTGAGAGGAGCTGAGTGCGTGGATTCGTATTTATTAGCACTGCGCTGGGACTAACAATTCCGCGTGATGGAGAACAGCCGTGTGTGATTTCGGACGTGCGTGTTGGACTTCTTTCCCGGATTTGTGTGCGCGCGCGCTTGTGCACGTATTATGATGATGAACAGCCTGCTGTTTGTTGCTGGCTCTTTGAAGGCAACAATCAGCTGGGACGCCTTTTTTGCTTCTTATTCCGAACGAAAAGGCACCCCTAACCCCAAAATAAATGCGCAAGGAGGGGTTTTCGAAATATGTGATAGTCAGCTGTAGCCCCTAATAGGTTACAATTTGACAAGGAAGCAAGCAGCAAGGAGCCAGGATCTGAGGGCGGGGGGCGGAGGAAGTGATGCGGAAACCGTAATTGGAGGTTTGTGTGTTTGTCTTAGAAAAAAACATAAAGGCGGTCTGTAGGATTTGTGAAATGCTCACTTCCCCACCCCTTTTGGTCTTGATCGCTTCTCCGTCGCCTGCCTCCTAATGCCTGGTTTCCTAGTACTAAGGTTGGGTCTGTATTCAGATCATAAAGATGGCATTCATCTCGTTCGATTAAACAGCGGTTGCAAATGTGCCTGTTTAACTATGGCTGCTCCGTAACGCTGCGACTGATTGTTCTATGCAGGGGAGTGGTAGCCTTTGAAGAAAACCCAGTTATGGGTGGGAGGGTTTTTAAAACTCTTTAGGTTCAGAAATACCTTTTGTATAGAGGTTCCCTTTTTTTGAAGGAGTGCTAGGTCCTGCTACAGACTTATAATATGGAAGTGAAAGTGGTTATGTTTTCCCTTGTACCAGTCTTCCCAGGAAAGGAATAAAAGGACTTAATCTGTACCAGTGGCATTTATATAGTTTTGAGCCTTTAAAGAAGGAAGTGTGAGAGAGGGAGTAAAAGTGATCCATAAAACAGCAAAATAAGTGTGATATTTAATTCCATAATCAAAGATATATAACTACATTTTATGGCAAGGTTTTAGAACAGGTTGGAGATTAAGAGGTGAAATCTAACATACCTGAGGCTCTAGACTTGGGGTTTTGTGGCATTAGTAAATGCCACATATATCTGTCTACATCTGCATTAAAAATAGGCCACCCGAAGGGTAACTGTTGCAGCAAAAATAAGCTGTGTCATTTTAAGACAATGTCGTTTTAACATTGATTATGGCTCATACTCCTGTGGACCAAAGGTAATTTTAGCTGATTATGCATAGAACGTTGCCCTGAACTGGATTTGTATCTGTCTTTTAGTCAGTTTGCTACACCAGCTCTATGGCTGTAGTTTAAATTATTGGTCTGCCTGAAGAGGGGCCTTGCTGTTTTTATCAAAGCAACATTGTATGGCTAGATACAGTTGAGGTCAATCTATTTCTGGAAGCTAAAAGGCCAAAAAAGATTTATTTTCTAATTCTTTCTTGGCTTCTCTAGGATGAATTGGGGTATGTGTGGGAAGGCACTATATGTAAGTGTGTATTTTTAATTGATGGAGCCATTTGGCAAAAGAACTGGTTTGCTTGCTAGCATTGCATGAATTAAAAACTTTTTTTTGTCTTCATAAAACTACTAGTGTTTCTCTTTTCTGAACTATGTGTATATGATGCTTTGCTTAAAAAACTAAGAATCTACTGAGAGGGCCAGACAGTGGAAACCAGTTACCATTTGGAAATCCAATTAAGAATGAGTAATTTTGTCTCTGGGGTGAAAGTTTCCATTTAGTATAGTATCTGCATGCTTTCTGCATTGGAAGAACCAATGCAATAATATACTTACCTTGTATATTTGTTCAGATGGGGAGACTGCGTGGAGAAAACAAATGTTAGTGAATTTTCTGGGCAATTCATTTCCTTTTAGTGGGATAAAACTTACGATACATGGAAGGGTGATAGGATTTAGAAATGAAGAGATTGTTTTGTGGGACTGGTTATGGTTGTATGCGTGCACAAAATGCTACTGAGGAATTTATTTTACCAGCTCAAATGGTGGCAGGGGTAAAGACTCTTTGAGACTACAAGGGTTTTCTCATTATTCAAAGGCTTCTAAGAAACAAAGCTTGTTCATTATAGCCTCTGCTCAACAACTGTGATTTTTACAAGATTTATTATAAGAAAAGTAGAAAAAAAACCTTATTAAATTAATATCACCCAAGCAATTCATCCAGATAAAAACAGTATGACACCAGGAAATTAGAATGAAAAGTTGATGTGCCACAATCTAACTTTGGTTTTACATAAAGTGTGAACAAGGCATGTGCATAAATTGAATTCTGCCTTCTGGTCCAAATTCCATTTACTGATTGTGTTCTGTGAACAGATCCTTGTGCATTCAAGGTTACTCATTCTGTCTGGCATAAAACCTATATTTCTTTGGTATTGATATACAGCTCAAAATGAGTCTGAACAATCCAACTACACACACACAGTATGTTAGATCCTTTGTGTGCTCTTGTATCATCTGTAGGGTTCATATTAAGTTTTTTGCAATGGACATTGATGTTACAAAAGATTTCAAGGTTTTTCAGTGTACTTATTTTGTCTGCTATGCACTTTTACACAAGGAATATTTTTTTATATGGTCTGTGTCATTAAGCTCAGCCAGGCAATCATTTTATCATACATCCTTGCACACACAGGCAATTGCCTTTACTACAAAGGAGTAATCCAATACAGTTAACCAAACTGTTCTAAGCAAGCTTACTTGGAACAGTTTGGCTAACTGTATTTGTAGACACCTCACTCTGAATGGACATTCCTTAATTGAGAACTTTTCATTGGTCTCAATGAAATAACCTTTTAAACACACTATTAACAACTTGTATGTGGGTCTTTTCTCATACTCTGTTTTCCCACCAAGTATTCTCTAGAGCTGTTGGATTTCAACTTTGTAACTTTCAGCTAGTATATAGCAAAAGCAAGAGCCAGTTTGGTGTAGTGGTTAAGGTAGTAGGCTAGAAACCAGGAGACTGTGAGATCTAGTGCTGCCTTGAGCACAAAGCCAGCTGGGTGACTTTGGACCAGTTACTTTCTTTCAGCTTAGGAAGAAGGTAATAGAAAACTACTTCAGAAAAAAATCTTGCCAATGAAACTGCGGGGACTAGTCAGCTCAAAGGCACAAATATGTATAGCAAAAGGCCATGCTGGTTGAGAATTCTGAGAGTTGTAATTTATTTAGATGGATGATGCCCAGCTGGACATTGCTACTTTGAATTCTGTTCTCTTTTACCCATTGATAATCTCTGTGCACTTTACAATGAAGTGAAATACTTGGGCTCATTAAATTACACTGAAGAATAAGCTTGAAATGATGCAAGTACTATCAATGTCATTCAGTAAATTGGGAGGAATACTGAGGATACTGCAATCCATTGCATTCTTGGGAACATCTAAATTCTTAGACGTTGTCTCTGGACCAGTTCTACCATTAGGCAAAGCATGACAGTAGATATTGGGGATTTGGAGTGGTGATGAGGTATTGTGAGAACAGAACTGTGTGTGTATGCCACAGAACTTGCTGTCTGTGATGCAATAGCACATACTAGTTTCTTACTAACACCAAATAAAAATTCCACCACAAATGGTAGTGTCTGATGTGAAACTGAGTGAATTTAATTTCTGAAGTTCATTTTATTTAGGGAGTGGAGGAGCATTCTAACTGCAATTGAAGTGAACAGATCTTAGCAAGTATTTTAACACCATTTTAATTAATTTGAAAGTTGCCTTGCTTATTCAGTTGCTTATCAGTCCTCTTGAAGCTCCTGAAGCAATGAACAATCAACTGAGTCTGAAGTGGACATTTTTTTCCCACAGAGCACAGATATTGTCTTAGGGATGTGCATAACATTTGGAATTGAGACTTCCCAACTCCCTCCTGTTTTGAATGTAAAACACCTGTAAAACAGTCTGAAATATTTCTCAAATTCTAAAAACAAACTTAAAACAGATGTTTTGAGCTTACAGCACTTTAGAAATATTTGTAAGAGCTGTTTAACACATAAAGTAGAGCATTTTATGTTCAGAACAATGTGTTTCAAGTTCAAAATAGTTCAAAGCATTTTGCACATATTGTATATATGAACAAGGTTAGTAAAGCATGGAGTGCATGTGGCCCACAGACATCTTCCATCACAGAATAGATATATTAAATAAATGGATCCTATTAAAAGTAAAAAGAGCAAAAAATGCTGGTGCTTTTGATGATATGTATCGCCAACATGCTCCTGTGGTTCTTGGCTGCTGAAAAAAATAAATTACAAAATTTAGGTCCTGAATGCAGAAAGACTGTGTAGAATTAGGTACCTCTGTCTTGCCTTCAGTAGGCAAAGCAAATCACAAATGTTCTTATAGCCCTCCATAACTTCATTAATGAAGGCCCCAAGAGGGTTATGGTGTTGACAGTGTCATCTTTCCTTGGCTGTGTGGTGAGTAGTGAACTAGAGACCTGTTTCTTAGTTGCTGGTGCCATCTTAATATGTGATGTCATTTTCTGCATCTTCTATGACCATAGAAGACCATGAACTGTGATATCTAAAAAAAAAAAAAAAACCAAACAGTCTTGCATGGGAAGTAGAATCTGAGTCTGAAGAGGGACTGGTTCTGTCACAATGGATTTTGAGTCTCTAGCAGCAGTGATAATATACTCCCATTAATTATTTTCATTTTTATCTCAACAAAACTCAAGGCATCTTACAGTAAAGCACCAAGGCTACCAAATCTGGGCTATGAAAATCCAGGCGACCATTAGATGGCAGCCAGAAGTGTTTTCAGCATCATTTTGCTGCCATCTACCAGTTCAGGGTTTTGCAGCCCAAAGATGGTACCCTAAATCACCAAACAGAGCAGGCTTAATTATAACTCCTTGGAAACTCTGTCCTCCATAAGTCCACTGCCTTGTAGGTGAATTTTGGAGGATCTCATTTGGGGTAAATGTTTGAATGTCTGGCTTGATATGATCTGCATACAGTAGCAGGATGACCTGCATCTTTTGCAGCTGGGATTTGGATGACTAGCAGCAAATGAATACAAGAAACTGACAAAAGCTTGAAAGGGCACTCAGATGAGGCAAAGGACATGAATATTTATACTGCATTCTCCAATATCTAGCAATGTTAGCCCATAATATCACATTAGCAAATATTCTTTTCTGTATTGCTCTGGGCAGCTAATTATTATTTCTAGCCTACTAGTATCTAGTGATAAATTGGAAATCTGGGTGAATGAATAAGAAACTACATTATCTTAAAATACTATAGTTTTGAAGGCATCCAATAAAAATTTATTGGCAGTAGGTTTGGGGGATATCAAAGAAATATTTAATGCTGGGAATTAATTTCAGCATCATGCAGTGATAGTCCTGTTCTTTACCACAAATACATTTGTAAGGATTGACACATGTATGAAAAATTGATCTATGATTATTTATCCTGATGACTAAAACCAGAACATCTTTATTCAGAGGTAGAAGGCTGTAACTGGCAGATAGCTGCTTCTTGCAGGCAATCATGATAATGCCCTCATTTTAAATTTCCAAGGGATATCTAGCTAACTGTTGCAGGATCAGATCAGAGATGGTTCTCAAGTTCTTTGTATACTGAAAAGATACTGAAATTTATTTAACTAAAAATAGCTTAAGGGTTTCTAAACAAATCTTGGGCCCAGAATGTATGAGAGGCAAATAATAAATACTACATAAGGGAAAGTTCTTACATGCCTATGCTCCATCAGATATTTCTTTCAGAATTTTCTGTTGTATCATCTCAATCATCTAGCTTGATTTTCAGAAATCAACAAAATAGTTTTTTTCTACTGAAACTAAAAACTGTTGAAGATAGGCGACAAGTGCTGATCTGCACCCTGCCAACTTCCTGACGAATTCTTTAGTTCTATGTAGATAAAACCTTATCCCGAGGATAGATTGAACATCTGTTCAGAGACAGTTTCTGACTATTGGCATTGGCATCCCTATCTTACTGCTGGTGTGATATTTTTGGCCTAAAATATAAATTCATATGGCAATGGACAACCTTTGTTTTCCGTTAACTGGAGTATGGTCAGTGTTAATATGCATATGTAGTCCTAGCCCAAAGCAGTACCCTTCCATTCTTTCAAAATAGCTAGTAAGTAGACCCAGGACTGCTTTCTGAAACAGGAGATAAAATGCTGCTTCTGACATTGACCTGGGTCATGTAATATGCTTTGGCTTCACATTTTGGGTAAACCAGCTAATTGTTATAGTTAATATACTACATTTTAAGTACCTGTTGAAAACTTTGTTCTTCACCCGGTCCTTCCAGGTTGGAAGAATAATCCAACCCCCCCCTTTTAATGAATAAGTTTTTTAATTGTTTTAAGTGTTATTTTACTACATTCTTATTGTAAACCTCAAGATTTTTGGTATATGAAGCAGTATATAAATGTATTTCTTTAATACTTAACAAATCAATAGTTAGCCCAGAAACTAGACACTATTATGTGTTTTAATCATAGTTAGCTCAGTGTGTGAAACCTGACACTATTTCCCTCCAACTTGGTAAAGAGCTCATAAAAGCAACTGTAAATGATTGCCTACAGGGCAGAGTGAGAAGCTGTTTTGTCAAAAGCCTTATTCCTTCAAGGCAAATCTAACACTGGTAGGTCACATGCTGACATAAATGGTGCCAAAGGGGACTAGATAAGCCTTTATTTTCATTGTCGTCTTATTCTTGTCTGTTATATCATACCTAGCAGGCTGCCATAGGAGGAACAGATTACCCTTGTCAGACTAACCTCCAAGCTTTTTTCTGGTTATCATTCCATACATGAAGGGGAATTTACTTTAGAATTTTTTTCAAAAGAGGAAAGAATTTTGGAGAAATACTTTCAGGTAGATAGTTGAGTTCTTGCCTTGAGTTAGCTGCAAGATGGTCAAGGGTATTTTATTTATTCATCAAATTTCACCACTGCCCATCTCCCCACAAGAGAGGGACTCTGGGCGGTTTACAATAAAGCTGTATGTATGAATGTAGAATGAAAGACAAGATAATCAGCTGTCCATTGGTCTGCAGTCTGAGTTTCCATACTTTGTTAACATTCTAAGAGAAGATATCATGATGGAACTTGACCATGGGGGTTTTTCAGTAATGGGTCACCAGTTAAGTGGGAGGCTCTGCTGATCAAAAGTTGTTGGAGAATTTCTTCTTTCCCTGGAGAAATTGTCCACCCAATTTTCTGCCCCAATCGTTGGTTGTCAATCACCTTTTGAAAATAAGATGAGAGCTGTTTTTGGCTGCAAAATCTGCAACCCTCCTAAAGAACATACATAGGAATATGGAACAAATGATACAGTAATAGTCCAGTGTGTTTTAAGTAAGAGTGTGTTGTTATATTACCATAAAAGCATGCGAAAGTGAGCAAATGAGGATATCTTCATGCTTATGTGGTCATTTTTACATTATGACTGGTTTAACTGTATGTAAAATCTGTTCATATAATCTGGATCAGCTATTTAGTGTACCAGTCTGGGGCAGGTTTCTCTAATCTGGCAATCCCAGGAACATTAGAGTATAACTCCTCATCCTCATTAAGCATACCTGGATGATAAATAAACATTACTGTTGTTAATATCTAATTTTAATATATTTTCGTCTCTTGCTACCTTCTTTAGTCATTTCACTTTGGGTCTAGTTTAAGGTAACAAATACAAGCATGAGATGAATTAATTATCATGTCCTGCCTTTGCAGTTTTGATACTTTGCATCTATTATTGGCTATTAGGTTCTGGCCAGTGAGATGGAATGCAAGTAAATTGGTGGAGATCACTAACACAAAAAACTTCCACCAGTACGGCTGGTTCTCTGAAGAACCACAGTGGATCAAGAAGTAACTGATGATCTGGGTGTGTTTATGGTAGGAGAACATTTGGGGGCAAACCCCCCAGTCCCTTTAGGCTTGATGTAGTGGCTCATGTAGAAAAAGCTGATTTTTACCAAACAGTAACCAAAGAGTAACAAGCTAGGTATTCAAAAGGTATACTTAGGTGCATACATCATGCATCTCTTAATTTTCCATAGACAATTACATGGATAATTAACAGGGCTAAGTAAGTCTGAAACATCTGTGTGTCATGTTCACTGATTCAATGTAGTTTATACATCGTAACGTTTCACATGCCATGGCGCTGACGTGCGTTTCTGTTTGGTAGGAAGCTGCTGTGAGACCTTGTACCAAGCTCTGTATGTGAAATCAGTACAATGGAATGTGTTTCGGTTATGTTATCTGTTCAAGGCCTTTTCCCACAGACCATCAGAAACGGTTAGGAGCACCTGGGATTGTGAACTTGAGAAGATTCTATGGGGGGAGGGATTTCATTTGCACCAAGGGTTTTTAGTTTGAATTTGGCGTGCTTTAATCATTCTCAGCTTTCTCTGTGATCCTGCATACTATTCTTTAATAAATCAGATATCTTTGAACTCCTGCTCATGAGTCTGATAGTGTTTTAGAATAGGCAACCATTACATAAAGCTGAGAATCCCCAAAGTTGTACCGTTAGCTCCTACCAAGATCAGTTTCTTGCGAGGGAAAATAGTTAACGATGGCTGAGTCCAAGCTCACGACCGGGGGACTTGAGGAGATGGCTAGCTTGATGCCTGAGTCGACGGTCAAGAGCGGAGAACTGAGCCTCACCCCAGAACCTTCAGACTCCCAGGATGAATCAAGTTCCAATTCTGATGCGGAGGAATCTGACGATGGGGAAGAGCCAAAGCAACCGGCACACAACGAATCGCTCGCAGAGTTGATCACCTTGGATGAAGTAGGGGAACCCCAACCAGGGACATTGGGGGCGTCCTGGAAGTATCGGTTCCTGCTAACCCCAGACAAAGAATTTACTACTGTGTCAACAGAAAGAAAACCAGATATGCGAGGGAGGGAGGACTCTCAAACCCCTGAGAGACTAAGGGTGATGGAAGCCAAAATAGAATTGATAGAGTACATGCTAAGAAACCTGTCTTTGTCACTGGAGGGGCAGGGAAGGCGCGGAGGAGATCCCAGCTTCCCGCAACCATCCCCCATCCTCCCATCCAGACTGCTGGTGGAGCGGGGCCGGAGACAGCTCCAGGATGAATCTCCACCCCGCAGGGTTTGATCACCAGTGTCCCCACCCCCAAAAGGGAAAGCTACTGTAACCTGGGGCCCAACCATGCAAGTGGCTGCCGGTTCCACTCCAACCGGAGTGGGGGGTGAGAGACTTTTCTGTCAAATTTGATGGGGATCCAACAAAGTTATCTTTCTTTTTAACTAATGCTAAAAGTTATATGAGGCAGTTTGGAGCATGCTTCCCTTCCGAAGAGGCTAAAATAACTGCCATTGCCACCAAGTCGAAGGGTCGCGCGGCTGACTGGTATGTTCAATTAAGTGATGCTGACTCCCCTGCACTTGATTATTTCGATGATTTCATGTGGGCGTTAAAGCTGCATTTTGAAGATCCTCTGGCCAAGGCAAGAGCTAAGAAGGCACTGAAGGATCTTACCCAGGGCTAAATGTCCATAGCTGATTATGCCCTAGAGTTTAAGGCTCTAGCTGGGAAAATCCCTGACTGGTCTCAGTCAACCCTAATAGAACGTTTTAAAGAGGGACTCAACCAGGACGTCCTACGGTGGGCGTTGTGTAGAGACGACCCAGAGTCATTGTACGACTGGATCTGCCTGGCAGGAAAGGCTGAACACGCTCAGCATACCTTCATGCAAACCAGAAAATCTGAAAAACCTCCCGCCAACATAAGGGGACCCCGAAGCACTGCGACTGCTGCCCGGCCAAGCTATAGAGCCTGGGATGAGAGGAGAGAGCGGCGCTATGCGAGGGATCAGTGTCTTCGATGCAGAAAAGAGGGCCATCGGGCAGCTGATTGCCCAAAAGCCAAGGCTGGAGATCGAGCTGGGAAGCCGCTGGCCAAATCACGCCCCCCTCGCGGCAGATGACAGCGGCCAAAGGGACAGCCGATGCTGAAGAAGTACTATACTTCTCGGGGGAGGCTGAAGACAACTCCAAGGAGCCGGCAGGAAACGCCAGCCATCTGCCATGAAGGGAGCTGCCGGGCAGGTGGAGGAGGATGGGCGTGAAGATGCTACGGTGAGTGCTGACTGTCCCACTTTAGCAGTAAAGGTGAAATTGGGTTCCTGCACAAAAACTACAGAGGTATGGGCTTTAGTTGACTCTGGGTATTCCAGGTGTTTAATCCACCCTGATCTGGTTGCGGCTTTGGAGCTGCCTCATTTCCCCCTCCAGCATCCTTTGATCTTCACACAGTTGGATGGTTCAACAGTGGGGGGGGGCAGCAACCCATTTCACTGGAACTGTGGCAATGCAAATGGGCAGTCACCGTGAGACTTTGAAATTCGTGGTAGCACCCGTTGGCAATCCCTTGGTAATCCTGGGGATCCCATGGTTGACCTATCAAAGCCCATATATAAACTGGGAGCACAGAACTGTGACTTTTACAGATGGATTTTACCAAGCTCCTACAGCGGAGATGATTGCACATGCAGGGGTTGGAAGGGCAGCAATCGCCACACCATGCCCTGACTTACCACAGTTAGAAGGCTTGCCTGCTCAATACCAAGAATTTGCTGACGTTTTTGGGGAGATGGAAGCAGATCAGTTACCCCCCCACTGGAAAACTGACTGTGCAATAGAGTTGGTCCATAATGCTCAATTGCCCAAGCCAAAAATTTATCCGATGACTCAGAAGGAGCTCGAGGCATTACGGGACTTCATTGACAAAAATCTGTCAAGGGGGTTTATTGAACCTGCTAATTCCCCAGTTGGGGCCCCTGTGTTATTCCTGGAAAAGAAAGATGGCACACTTCGCTGTACGGACTATCGAGGGTTAAATTCCGTCTCTATTGTCAACAAGTACCCTGTACCTCTCATGAAGGACATGTTAGCTCATTTGTCAAAGGGCAAGATTTTCTCCAAGCTCGATCTTCACGAAGCCTATTTCTGCATTCGCATAAGAGCTGGAGATGAGTGGAAAACTGCTTTTAATTGCCCACTAGGATCGTTTCAGTACAAAGTCCTCCCTTTTGGGTTAGCAGGGGCACCTGGAGTCTTCATGCAGTTGATTAATGAAGTTTTACATGATCATTTATTTAAAGGGGTCCTGGTTTATTTAGATCTCATTTACACTGAAACCGAGGAGGAACACGAACGCCTCCTCAGACAGGTGTTACGCAAACTTAGAGATGCCAAACTTTCCGAATGTGAATTTCACAAAACCCAACTTGACTATCTGGGCTATCGAGTGTCTGACAAGGTATAGAAATGGACCCTGAAAAAATTCAGGCAATTCTAAGTTGGGAACGTCCCCGCACCCAGAGGCAATTACAAAGTTTCCTAGGGTTCAGTAATTATTATCGCCAATTTATCCAGGGATTCACTGAGATTGCCTTGCCCCTCACTGATTTACTCTGTACCACTGTATTCAGTGTGCTTATTGTCTTTTGGTATCTGGTGGTAGGTAGTCTTAGGTCAAATTACAGAAGGTAGCTTGTTTTGAGCTGCATTTCCTCAAGGTTAATTTGTCAGAGCCAGAAATGAATGGAAGCTATCACTCTTTGGTGCAGCTAATACCAGACTTTAGGACAAGGTCCAGTTCTTGCTCCAATGGCCACTCAGTTGGGGGGGCGGCTGTGCAAAAGGGTCTGAACAACAACACTGTAGACCTGCTAGTCAGTGCACCTTTTTTCTCCAAATCCTTAAACATTTCACAGTTGGGGAAGTTGGTTAATTATACATGGTTAGGGAGGCTATTTTTCACCTTTATTTAAAAGTATAAATCACAAAATGATGATTAGTTGGTATATGCAGTATGTTTAATGCAATGGATGAACAAAGTTTATAAGGAAAAACTATATAAGCTTAGAGACAGAGATATAATGGGAGTGGTCGCAGGGTTTTTTCCCCTCAAAGAGCAAGAGTACAGAAGTATTGTGAAGCAAAAAGGGGGACTAAAGAAATGTCATGGGCTTTCCACCTAGCCCTCTAAACCTCCTTCCTGCTGTGGCCTTCTTTCTCTCTCTTTCCCAAAGAACAGCACCTCAGCAAGAGAGTCTCTTGGCCTGGCTGCCTAAAGACCTGGTCCTTTTCTTCTGTAAGGGTCTCTGTTTTTACCTTAGTCCAGTGTTTCCCAACCTTGGCAAATGTAAGATGTGTGGAATTCTGAGAGTTGGAGTCTACACATCTTAAAGTATTTAAGGTTGAGAAACACTGTCTTAGTGTATTGTGTGAATCCATTAATTAGATTTGCAAACCATAGTTTATGACTTAGTGTTTTATGAATACTGTGGCTCTTTACCTCTGCGAAGGTTGACTTGACTTTTTTCAACGTAAAACAAGGAGGCTTACTTTACATCCTGGTTTGTCTGGGATCATTCCAGTTTTGTACTTCAGTCTTTATGATTAAGGAAGTTTTGAAAAGTAGGCTTGCAATGCTCCACAAAAGAGGAACATGAGCCTAGCTGTCTGTCATGACTCACTCTCCGTTGTCTGGCAAAGGGGAACAAGTTCAAATGGTGGCACCTGTGCCCTCCCTTTATCTGGGAAGCCTTGGTTTAGGCATTGAAGCTCACCAGGGAAAATACAGTCTCAGTAGGAGAGCTTCCTTGCTTGTTTATATGCCTGTGAGATAAAATCTTCTGTTTTAAGACTTAAGACTGTAAGTGGGTATTCAGGGAATCCAAAATTTAGGGGTTGGTGCTGTATTTCCACAGAAACGGTTAAGCCTCTTTTGATGTGAGCCAGTATTTTCTAGGACTTGCTTCTGGTCCAGATGTATAGCATGAACATTATGTATGGGAAGGTAGGCTCTGCAGCCTGCAAGGCAAAGGAATTCTAAGGAGTGCGTAATACCAGATTTCCTTAGGCCTGAAGTATTCCTGAGTTCTAGTATGTATTTAGTCTGTCCTGGATCAAAAGATTAGTGGTATTCCTGTCCCTTGCATTTCATAAGAAGTAACTCACTGAGAATTTGACACTGACACACATTGTTTGCTATGTGGTGCATAAATCTTCTAGTAGAAGCAAAACCAGATGTTTGCTATCACCAAACAGCTGGAAGGTGACTGATTTACTGTTCCCTAAAGGTTGTTCCCTCAGTTTTCAGAGAATCTTGAAAAACATGTATTTTTCTATGTCTGAGTTTGTCTATTGGGCTACATTGTGATTTGTTTAACCAAGATTTGTTGAATAAGTCACCACTGGCTAGTTTCACACATTACACTAAGCCATATGCAAATATCCTGGCTGAGTTCATACAACACGCTCAGCCAAAGCAAAACAAACCACATCATGGCTTTGCATGATGTATATGTGTAGTTGCCAAACAGGCATCTAAACTGGTGGAAGGTCAGGATGAAGGTGATCGTTAGATAATGGAAGTAAAAATAATTAAAAAGTTATGATTTTTAATAACTGTGGCTGTAGCTTAGAACGCGAAGTAATGAAAGGTCTAATTGGGAAGGAGCATTCTTAGGATATAAAAGCAGCCAGGTTAGAGTGGAGATGTGCTAAAGTTGTTGTGAGTCGAGTGGCGTACAAGTTTAATAATATGTTGTTGTTGTTATTATTCACTGACAACAGAGAGGGGGAAAGATGGAGAAGGAGGGAATTTTAGTCTTCCCCAACCTGTTGTCCATCAGGTGTATTGGGTCTGGAATTCCCAGAATTCTTAGCCAACATTACAATGGGGAACATTGTTGTAAACACACGTTGTACAGCTCTTGAGTGTTCTCACAGCCTGACTCATCGCTTGCTGTTTTACAATGGTTCTTCCTCTGTACTATACAATAATGAACCAAAATGTTAAAGTGGCTTTAAATGTATACTGAATTATCTTACGAGTTACACTAGTGTTGTTGCAGCTTCTGCTTAAAACTACCATGCACTTAAAAAAAAAAATTCCTTAGGCGTCTTATTCCTCTGCCTCTGGCTTGCGCTGCAAGTCAAACTTAAAAGCTAAGCACTGCTGCTCATTTAATTTCCCACTGACACCAATTATCTCATTCCAGGAGACAACCCCTCCACCATGTCATCTGACCAGACATCTCAATCTACAGTACCACCTCTTCACTCTCCAAAGTCACCTGTGTGGCCCATTTTCCCATTCAATAGGGAGGGAAGCCGGATTTGTGAGAGGGGTACTCACCTTCTTCGGGACTTACCCAGCCCCCTTCCCACAAAAAGAACAAGGACTTACTCTGCGTAAGTATCCAAAGTTGACCGGAAGTAAACTTAATGGATTTTTAGAAAGAATTACTGTTGGATTTTTACTGTAGAATTTGATGACTTGGAGCCTATTAGTTGAGGCTGGAAGAAGTGAGGAATTGCAGTCATAATTGCATCTCTGTCCTTGCTTCCAGGTATATGTAGTTCTGGCCTATTTCTCCCTGATTCTCTCTACATTTTGATCCTAGGAAAACAGCAGAACATCACAATGCTGCTTTTTTGATAACTTTGGTTATTCAGTTCCCCATGCAATGATAATACCAAATTGTTCCCATACTTTAGTAAAGTCAACATAAGAGGCCTCTTTGATCAGGCCATAGCCCTATTTAATCCATGACTTCGTGTCATACAATTGCCAGTTGGATGTATAAAGTTGGGCATCTTCTATGAATCCTGGAAGTTCACATATGAGGTGCAAGTCATACATGAGCGATCAGACCAATACAATCCCTTAGAGAAGGAAATAGCAACCCACTTCAATATTCTTCCAAGAAAACCAAATGGATATTCACAACCAGGACAACGTCAACATGATACTAGAAGATGAATATTGTGGTGCTCCAAAACCACAGATTCAGAGGAAGTAGAAGTTGAATAGTTCTATGATAATGTGCAGTGCTTAATTGATACAACACCCCCAAAATGTCATTCTTTTTTATAGGTGATTGCAGTGCTAAAATTGAAAGTAAAATAACATCTGGAATAATGGGAAAGTTGGCTTCAGTGGAGAAAAGGAAGCAGCAGACAAACTAATAGAGTTCTGCTGAGGCGATTTAAAGTTTATAGCTATTTTATTTATTTATTTATTTATTTTCTATCCTGCCTTTATTATTTTTATAAATAATTCAAGGCGGCAAACATACCTAATACTCCTTCCTCCTCCTATTTTCCCCACAACAACAACCCTGTGAGGTGAGTTGGGCTGAGAGAGTGTGACTGGCCCAAAGTCACCCAGCCGGCTTTCATGCCTAAGGTGGGACTAGAACTCACAGCCTCCTGGTTTCTAGCCCGTTGCCTTAACCACTAGACCAAACTGGCTCTATACTTCATTCTTTTATTAATCTAAAATATGACTTTACATATTGCTGGTTGGCCAACACTGAAATCAGACTGAAAATATATGCTGTGAGCAAAGTCAGAAATTTCAGCCAGCCAAAACAAGTCCTGGTGCTGACTGCAGCTCAGATTATGAATCTTTTCTAAGTTACAGTTTAAATTATTCATCAAGCCAATAACATACGATTTCAGTAATAGTCCATAGGATTATACAGTGATGGTAAATAATAGATTTAATGCAGTAGATGTGATAAATGTCTGATTAAGAACATAATAGACTAGAGATAAACAACGTGTGAATCTCCAGATGTTGAATTACAGGTACATCTCCCATGAGCTATAGCCAACATAGCCAATGGTGAAAGGTAGTAGGAGCTGAAGTTGTACAAAATCTGGAAGGCACCATGGTGTCTATCCTTGTACACATAGCCAAATTAATGTCAGATGTAAATAAATAAAAATCTAGGATAATATGTTGGCTGGTCTTATTTTCTTTCTATTATAGCACAATTGCTCTTTGTTTTAACCTATAGTTTATTAGCTTTAAGTATCCTTCTCATGAAAAAATAGGATTTCATATTGTTTTTGAAGGTAATATTCTGTTAGCAAAAAATATTAGAGTAGCTCAGGTTGATTTTCATCTTTCCTTTTTTCCCCTTCTTCCTCTCCTTTTTTTTTTTCTTTTCCTTAGGACGGCTCGTGCCTCTGCTGGCCCCATTTACAAAGGTGTGTGTAAGCAGTTTTCACGCTCCCAGGGCCATGGTTTCATCACCCCAGAGAATGGCACAGAAGACATATTTGTACATGTTTCTGAGTGAGTTTTATGGGGAGTGGAACATAGATGTCTTTAGTGGCTTATGTGTGGGGCAGAAATAACATGTTTGTAAGTCACAATCCCTCTTTTCTCTCTCCACACCAACTTGCATCATTGACATTATTGTAGTCTCATGCACTACATGTTTTTTCATGTATGGATGCTGACAGGAAAAAAAAATGTATGAACCAACTTGGTCTATTCTTCTTGCTCCTCTGCATACTCTGATACAATAATCACATACATCTGTGATCAGTCATTCCATTTCAACTTCTGCAAGGAAATACTGTTCTCCTGGAACTTTCTTTTGAGCCAGTTGTAGCAAGATAGAGGTATACAAGCAAATGTGTATGTATTTGTGGTGTGCAGCGCATTCTGAACTGTCAGTTTGTCCCCTTGTTTTGAGGATTTGTAAGGTAGCTCAATCATTGCCTTGGTAAGGAATACCAATCATAGAGTTGTTCAGGTGACCCAATGCCAGCCTAATGGGATGGAGACCCTAAATCCAAAAAGAAAATCAGTGCAAGGATCATGGTCCCATCTCAAGTCAACATTCTCTATCAATCAACTTGAGGGGAAATATGGTTGGTTCTGAAGGCACTTTTACAGCAGGTGAGTGAAAGGCACCTAGTGGTGTGGACAGACAATATTCTGACCAAAACTGATGTAAACAAGATCAAGATCCCTTCAAAAGAAGCTACATCATTAATGATATGAGCAGAGACATACTTATTCTCTATATCAGCCAAGTATGTAAAGGGAACAGCTAACTGGCTGAATCATCAATGCTTTCTCACAGAGGAGCAGAGTTTTTTTGTGATATCTCAGCAAGATAGGGACCACCCACCCCTCAGTTGGCCTGTTCATGATAGTGAGGCACTTTTTCTCCCAATCTCAAGACAGCAAGGC
This sequence comes from Candoia aspera, assembly GCF_035149785.1. NCBI lineage: Eukaryota > Metazoa > Chordata > Lepidosauria > Squamata > Candoiidae > Candoia > Candoia aspera. The sequence continues at coordinate 31,223,581 of NC_086159.1, forward strand.
AGAGGGGATTGATGCCCTGGTGGTGCTGTGTCCTGAAAAAAAAACTTTCCCACCAACACTATTCAAAGCAGTGTGCTAAGTGAAGATGGTCAAAACATGGATGATTTTAACCCCTCCACTATGTTCCAGAAGACACTGATTCTTCAAATTTGCTTTAGTGGAAACGAGTAAGGAGCCCTTGTGCCATCTCCTGAAATGCCCAGATGTCGTCTCTCCCAGCCCTATTGATCACTTGGACTCAGATGGCTACAACTGTATGCCTGAAAAATGAATGGGAACATCTGCATTCTAATTTTCTAACCACCACAGTGGAAAACTTTGGCCTGTAGATCTATCATTTTACTTGGTGTACCTTTAAACAATAATACAAATGAGTCTTGTGGCATCAGGAACAGGGGTTCAGAACTATTGAGATTCTCTCAAGAGATCTTGAAAGAGGGTGAAAAAGGTGAAAGGTCCACTGTGCAAGCACCGAGTCATATCTGACCCTTGGAGGGACACCGCTTTTGCTACGTTTTCTTGGCAGACTATAGCGGGGTGGTTTGCCATTGCCTTCCCCAGTACATTACATAGGCTCTTGGCGAGGTACATCTCTATGTGGCCATCCTCACATGTGCTGCTTCTGCAGTGCTGCAAGACTTCTCTCACTGATCATTCACCATTTTCCCTCATTAGTTCTTTGGGATCTAACAACTGCTCCCTTTGAATGCATCAGATCCTATTAACATCATCTTCTGGAAGACAGCCTTTCTGGTAGTCTTAGCTTCAGCTAGATAGGTTGGGGAAGTAGGGTCTCTCTCTGAAACAGGGGACTAAAACATGACTAAACAGGAACCTGTACCTTTTTATGTGTATTCCATCAAAACAAGGTGATGCTAAGCAGCTTATACAGTTTTCTTTGATAGCTCTATATGTTGTTTTGTACCGATTACTTAACCAGATACTGATGCACTTAAGCTTCCTAAGGGGAATACAGTTGGCTTTTAATTTGTTATGCTTTGCCTGTCAGGCTAATTACATCAATTTCTTTCCACCATACTTTTATTCAGAGCTCTGAAATGTTCCTTCCTCTTTTTCTTTTTCAGCATTGAGGGGGAATATGTCCCAGTAGAAGGAGATGAGGTCACATACAAAATCTGTCCCATCCCACCAAAGAATCAGAAGTTCCAGGCTGTGGAGGTGGTGCTCACCCATTTAGCACCACATACAAAGCATGAAACATGGTCAGGCCAAATAATTGGCTCATAAACTGCTTCTTGAGCCTGCAGGCCATCAGGAAGCGGAGTTGAATGATATGGTGGGTGGTGGAACTGCTGGAGCAACGGAAGAGCCAGGCTGGCAATTTTTGTTTGCTGTGTGACATGTTTGCAATTTTATCTTGTGTTTTCTAAGATTTAACCTTTAGTTTGTAAACGTGCTTTTTTGTTATAGAAGGCAGGCAAGCAAGAAGTGGAAAAGTGTTGCTGGGTAGATTTACTCTTAAGTCATGAGCTCCTGACTGTACCCAATTGGACAAAAGAAATATACTATCAAAGTAGTATTTATTGGCCACTAAGACTGATATTTATCTGGTTGCTATTTCATTCATAATGAAATCGTCTATTATCCTGTCCCTTTACCAAAATTTTCCCTTACATCCTCAGCAGGGGCTGTTGCATTGTCATTGCACCCTTCTCAGCCAGAACAGGCACTCAATTAAATGGTAATGAAATGGTACTTTTCAGGGCACAATTCTGTATGGTACAAACATAGTGAAGCTGTCATTCTTCCAGAACTTTTCTAAATCATACAATCTGCAGGGATGCTTGAAGGTTTTTTTTGTGTGTGGGGGGTGCATTTCTTACATGTATAGTCATATGCAAAGAAAGCACCTACAGGCTTGCTCCTGCACATGGATGGCACTTCTCAAGATTTCTGTTCATCTTTGGCTGAGCCTGAGATCAATGGCTTGGTTACCACTGTTGTGTATATGATTATTGGTCTAGTTGCAGATCTTCTTTCAAAAACATTTCATGCACAGTACCTGAAGTAGTTATGTAGTAATCCAATAGAATGTAACACTAAGGAAGGAGCATTTCTAAAGACAAATTGGTAACTCACTGTGATGTTTTTTTCAAATATGTCTAAAAATGGGTGGAGGGATTTTTTGGTCATGTAAAAGATCTTACCAAGTTCAAAATTAGTATCTTCTGCTTGTTGTTATGCAAGTGAGTCAGTAAAATTTTGCAAATAATTCTTTGCTGGAGGTGGTTGAAGGAGGAATCTTTCTAAACCTTTTAGTCTCAAATGGACTTTAATTTTTTTCTATATGCGCTGCAGTGGTTTGTCCCAGGTAGCCTGAACTGTAGCAGGATCTTGCTTCCAGACTGTTGTGATATATATTCAGGTTATACTTAACAAAAAGGTTTCTTGTTTCTGCTCTTACTTGTAAACTAAGTTGCATCTGTTTTTTTAAATGGTAGCAAAATATAATACAGGAATGGTAATATATTTTTTTCCATTAATTGTAATTAAAAGTGTGTGTCTAAGAGTAAGGGTATTCTGGAATTCAGCCTCTACTGAAATGTGTTATTTTGCTGACATTGCATTTTTCATATATATCACAGTGTTAAGTATTACCCATGATTGCATTTGCATCTACTGAAAGTAATACATAATAATAAAATCCCCTGCAGATGAAGCTGTTTTTTTTTAGAAGACTATATTGTTGTAACATTCAAAAGAGACTAGAATGGACTTCTTAACATGGTAACCTCCAGATGTTACTGGGAGCTGCAGTTCCAACACATTTGGAATGTATCAGGCTAGGAAAATCTGAAATAAAATCAGAAGGAAGCATCTGTTTTATCCTCTTGTATTATGAATAGTAGTTTTTGGCCATGAAGATCTGCTTGAACAATAGCATCTTTGTTTACTACACTTTCAGAAATGTAGGCTTCAGTATTATCTGCATGTAATTGCACTTCTGAATATTTTTCATGACATGTTTCCTCAGAATGGATGTTTAGACTAATTCTCCCATTCTCCCTTTTGTTATAACTTTTTAATGATTATCCTCTGTGTGTCTGAAGAATAAGGATTATGTATAGAAGAGATGAAGGAATGGTCACCAGAGATAAGAGTGGGTAGTATTAAATAATGGTATCTAGTAGTATTGTATTGAGTTTCCTTCATTTGTTCCAGTTCTACCCAGTCTTTCCCCAAACATCTTAATTCCCCAGGATATACAGGGTCTTGTTCAAAAGCACAATATTGGGTTTATAATAATCTTCTAGAAATATTAAGAGTTTCCCAGGATACCATGTAGATGCTAGGAATTTGCATGGGATTGTCAGGCAGTCTAAACTGCGTAGTCTGCTGTGTGGTCTGCTGAGTTGAAAGCATTTGGGCAGTGCCACATCTGAAGCTGCATGATCTTGGAGAGAAAGATGTACATGGATGGTAAGTTTTTAAATTAATGCATGAGAAGCAAGCACCATACTTCTAGGACTTAGTGGGTGTGTTTAAGTAAATGATGTAAGTAAGAATATGAGAGCTGAGGATGTAGTGAGGTACTCTTGAATGAGATAAGGAGCTTGATAGGTAGAGCCTATAGCATAACGGTACTGCAGTATGTTGGGATAAGACTGGTGTCTGCTATAAAGATATGCTTTTTGTATTTGGATGTGTTTTCAGAGTCCTTAATGAGATGGTATGTGTGTGAATGTCTAACTTACTTTTACTGTTCATATTTGTGGGATTTCAGCCCCTTTGATCCTTTACAGACTTGCACTTAGGTGTGAGGTGAGGCTGAGGGTAGGCTGTTTGCTCTGTAGAAGTAGTTGTTTGATGACAACCTGATGCTCATATTTAGTTTTCAAGGGGGATGCCCCACACAGATAGTTAATTTTACTGTATACTGCCAACCTAGAATCATGGGAAACTTTATGCAAGGTGCCCAGAGGGGGTTGAGTTCTGCTCTATTTGTATTTCAACCTAAAAGACTAAAGAGAAACCTCTGGTAGCTATTGGGGGCTTCCAAATGATACCACAACTAGCTGTAAGGATGTCATAGTCTAATGCAGTATTTTTCAAACTTGGTAACTTTAAGATATGTGGACTTCAACTCCCAAAATTCCTCAGCCAGTCTGCTGCCTGGGGAATTCTGAGGATTGAAGTCCACACATCTTGAAGTTGCCATGATTGAAGAACATTGGTCTAATGCAACCTTCCCCAGCTTAGTTATCTTCCAATTTGCTAGGGCTGCCAACTCCCAGAAAACCACATTGTATCGGAATTCTGGGATATGCCATCTCAATACACCTAGAGGGTGCCAAGATAGAGAAGGCTTTCACACAATTCTTTCTTGGATGGATTGCACACTACAGCTGAGTTTTTAAAATGTTCCCTCATGAACCCGATGTGGGTAGAAATGGCATGTGGCTTTAAGAAAAGCACTAGCCTAGTTCTTCCTCATGAGCTTGTTTCCTCATATAGGGAACTTTAAGTAAAAGGGTACCCAAACATTCTCCCTCCGTTCCCAACATACTATTAATTAACATAATCCAGGAAATCTCTGGGTTTATTAGAACTATGTTTGTGATAGGAAATGAGTTCTTTCCAAGCAAAGCTATACAAAAGCTGGTTAAGCTCATTCTGGGGGACATTAGTTTTCCTTTGTTCCTGAAATTTCTATGCCAGTGATTATGTGAGCATTCTGCCTCCTTCAATTAAAAAACTAAATAAAACATTCCCAATGGTCCATTTTGAAAAGAAACTCCATACATACAAGAGAAAATGGGAAATAGTGATTTTTAAAGAAATGATAATTCATCCTGTACGTAGATACAGAGGGAGAATTTTTCTGGACCTTTTCCTCAAGATGCAACAGCTGCTTTCCAGCCCAGCAAAGTGAGGATCTGAAGGCATCCACTTTCCTTTTGCTGTATGAGACATGCTTCCTGTGACAGCCAGAGGAACTTCCTGCACATATGTAACACCAGCAGCTTCTAGCCTATCTCCCTCCTTGATGGTGCAATACCAATGGGAGTGCCACAAAACTGTGACTTCTCTCTGAGAATGCTTTTTAATTCTTTCTGAAATAACCTTGTTATCTATAGTGTGTGTGTGTTCTGACAACTTTTTTTGTGTGGTTCTTGCCTCTTTGATCCCATGTTGGTTTTTGTAACACTGGCAATAAATCATTAAAGTGACTTTCCAAGAGTCTTCCCTGTCTTGACATTTTTCCTTTTCACAATGGTCTTTGGACATGACAATGTCTAAGGATGTTGGGCAAAGGGAACGGGTGGCAGGTCCTAGATGCAGAGATGAAGGATACTGGCCTGCTGGAAACTATCATTGGGGTTAGTAGCATAATGCATGCAGTCTACTTAGGGATGGGCAATATTTGCTCTCCAGTCATTGGTAGACTACAGCTCCTATCATTGCATGCCATTGGCCATGCTGGTTAAAACTAATGAGAGTTGGCACTGAACAACTTCTGGAATGTCACATATGTGAATTACTTTGCAGTGAAATCAGTACTGAACCATCTAGCCCACTATGATTAGTAATAGCTTTGCTAGGTTTCATATGATGCGTTTTCTCCTAATCTCTGCTGCTTTTAAGTTTGTAAGTGCACCTGTTAATGGGTTTTACCAGTGACTTTTATGAACCTTATGATTCTTATCTGATCATACCTATCATTTCTAAGCTGAGGATAGGATTTCTTTTATTTTTATCCTGCCTTTATTATTTTATAAATAACTCAAGGCGGGGAACATACCTAGTACTCCTTCCTCCTCCTATTTTCCCCACGACAACAACCCTGTGAGGTGAGTTGGGCTGAGAAAGAGCGACTGGCCCAAGGTCACCCAGCTGGCTTTTGTGCCTAAGGCAGGACTAGAACTCTGTCTCCTGCTTTCTAGCCCATTGCGTTAACCCTATAAATCATATATGCTTTAACACACTGCATGCTGTTCAGTTCCAAAGACAGAATTTTTAGTTTACATTTTAATGAACTTTAGTGTGAAGTCATTTGTTTGTTTATTTGTCAAATTTATATAGCCGTCCATCTCACAAAACAAGTAACTCTGGGCAGTGTTACAAAAAAGCTAAAAACAGTTAATAAATACCCAAAACTACTACTACTACTACTATTGTTCATTAAAATCTTTAAAAACAAAGCTAAAAAGAAGAAGTAGTGGGCGAAGGGATGTTAATAATGGAACCACCTTACTAGTTCAGCAGTCCCCTTGCCTACCAGTCTCCTCTCCTACTGTGCCTTCACTTTTGTTTAATTTCATTTCAAGTTACAAATGTGAACTACAAAACAGACACTTGACAGTAAGTTCTCATCTTTAACTCCATTTTATTAATGTCACACTTTTCTAGTGATATAGAAGCTGCTTGTGAACAAACCCCCACAAATCTGTAGCTACAGCAAAGTAGTTGGTTTCTCCAATGTATATGGCATCAAAATAAACATTCCTGCTTAATAAGGTGATCTATTTTTTGATCCGTCTGAGAAATAGGTCACTTTGTGGCTCTTACAGTAATCAGTAATCATAACACCCCTGCTGGAAAAGAAATGGAAACAAACATAAGAGCTGGCAATATTTATTTTAAAGCAGAAGCCTCAGCAGCATCTTAGATAAGGATGGGTCAAACTCATTACATTATTAATATCAGGCTCTTCTCATCACCCTTTTATTTCTACAGATTCATTCAGTTGCATCACAGCACAAATTATTCAGAAGCAAGCAAGGGATGAAATGCCTGCTTTCAAGTCTCTGGATTAATGCTATGGTTATATTAAAGTACTGTAGCTGAAAGCATCTATTTCATTATATAATAGTCCACTGAACGTACTACATCATGAAGGTTACTTTGCTTCTGTGAGGTGAAGGGCAGCCCTTGTGCACTTACAAAGGGCTGTACTTCCTGATTGCTACAAGTGGCATTTCCTTCCCAAAGCTTCAGCAAAATCATAGGATTACACATAACATTAGAAGAAATATGTTTACCCTTCAATCTGTAATGCAGTACTTTCTGTAAGAACAGAGCCATGGCTCATCAAAGATTACAAATAGGCAAAACAGTTTTTTCTCTCCTCTGTTATGTGAGACTGACTGTGTATGTATATCTAGATCTGTAGAAAGAGTAAGTGCAAGAAAATATACATGTGGACTGTAAAGTGGGTTATCCTCTACTTCCGTCTTCTCCTGACTGGTCTCCTTATGCATTAAACCACAATTTCAATCATCCCCAGTCAGCTTGGTTAGGGATGATTCACTGAACCACAATTCTTCATAAACCTAGCATCTGTTTAGGACAGACTCTACAAGGAAGGAAGATCAGGCACTTTGTACTTTGAGGATTCTAATCTGTAACTTGATAAATCATAATTTGCCTTCAAATGTTTTTATTACCTAATGCAGCACCATAAATTAATCTCTTTCCCTAATGAAAAAAACCACTAAATTCTTAACTTTGTCTATTCAGACATGTTGTTTTGCATAAGGGAAGTGTGGATCTGAGTAACATTCGATCTTTATGTTTTCAGAGATGGGTTTTAGCATCTGCTGTTGTCCTGTCTGGTAACTGTAGTCTGTTGCAGACAAAATGAATTACTGGGTCTAAAATACAGATACTGTATGACTGTGGTCTGATTTTTTAACATTTTCCTCTGTCACCCCAAAAAACTAATCCTCTGAATTTTGTACAACCTAGATAAGAGGTGGGCAATAGATAAATAGTAATCTGTTGGGGACTGTCTGATGGGTGAGGTTGAAGCAAATATTAGATTGGGTCAGAGCCAAAGGGTAATGGGAACATACAGTATTTTTTGATGCACTTTTTCTCACTTGCAGAGAAGGAACTGATAGCCTAATTAGAGCTTACTTATATGTATGGTGGGCGATTAGATGGGTTGAAATTACAGACTGTACGAAATTAGTTTAAGGGCTATATGCAACATTAGAGTTGTAGGTTGCCCATCCCTGACCTAGTTTGGAATTCTAGAGATTATTATCAAACTCTGGAATTTGGAGTTATAGTTTATTCTCATGGGCCAATATAGTTTCATCTATCATCTGAGCAGTTTTCATTCACTTATTTCAAGAATCCTAAGAATAGGAACAAGCTTATTAATTGAGGAGGACAATCAACTGTCCTTCAGTTCTCTCCCCTCTCCCCCATTCAAATATAATCTGAATGGGATGTTGGTCCCAACAATAACAGTTACTACTTTTTATCGGTGGGAATCTAAATTTTAAGTTGCACAGAAAATGAAGAAGGGACAAGAAGATTCAAACTGATTGGGCAATGGGAAGAAAGTGCAAGTAAACAATATTTTAATAACTGAAGCTAATGCAAGGGCTGCTCCCCAGACCTAGGTGTATGAAGGTACAGTTGCAATATGCAAGGCTACTAAGATGTGTTGACCTCAAAACACAAACTGTACAAAGCCTGATTTTTATTGGTCCAAAAATATATTATCTATAATAAAATAAACCTGCACACCAAGCTCGTATTTTAAGAAAAACAGATGGTTTCATATGTTAGATCAGAAGCTATAGAATATTCTAATGGATACTGAAAGCTGAGTAGAATGCTGGTGTCTATGGTTCATCACTTTCAATAGGATCTGTATTTCAAAGTTACTTTCCCCCTCCCGCCGCACTCTCTCATGACTAGTAATGGATTGGGGGTGTTTTCCGTATTCATTCATTGTCAGCTGGAAAAAGGACATGACTCCAATTTAAAAAAAAATTGGCAGGCCATCCTGAGGGTTCAAGAATATGAAGATACTTTGAAAGGTCAGGTTATTTTTCCTTTATCCTACCAATAAAACTATTATTTTAATCTCAGAAATTCATTTGGGTGACTATATGAAGAGATTACCAGCTTTCTTTCTCTCTCCGTCTGTCTCACAGAAAAAGGATGCAATTCCCTTAAAACAAACCTTTTTGTTTTTGGGGCCAGGAGGAAGAGGTATGGCAGTCAGGGTTCTACAGGTTCTTACTATCATAAACTGGTGATGGCACCTTAGCGCTCTTTCCACTTTCACACTTCATCTCCATTTCCAAAGTGCATTTCAACCTTGGGCTTCAGCAAGCCTTGACGTAATTCAAAAAGTGCTTTTATGATGTGAATAACACGAATAGCAGCAGAAGACCCGTGAGTCAAGATTCGTTCACTGCCTCTGGAAAGAAGATATCTCGACATCGCCGAACCGTGTCCTGGGGAGAGTGGATACTATGTCCTACTGTCCGAGGATCATCATAGATTTCATAATCATTCCCACCCTAAAGATAAGAAGAGTGTTATTCCACCTGCTTTATGCTTTTTAAGTTCATGAGGCTGGAAGTGCTGTGTCAGCAATTATGGAAAAAAACATGAATCCAGTCCTCCTCCTTCCACTGAGACAGGGTACCAGCCTCCACTTAGATTAGCCCATGCCAGTCTGGATGTACCAGTTCCCTGGGCAAAGTTATAGTCTATCTAAAAATCCATAATTGAGAAAGGCTACAAAGGGGCTTAAGAACAAGATTAAGCAAGACTAAAATTTGAACAACTTCTGAAACAAGAAGGAAATCTTAATCTTCATAGCATGGCAAAAGGACCTTACAGACTTTCCACAGTTTATTACTCTTTCGAAAATGCATATTACTTTAATTTTCTGCAATTCACCCACACACAACAGGTCATCACCTTGCCAGAACCCCTGCCCCACCACCATCCATAACGGACTTTAGTGTTCCCCAAGCTTTGGTCTTCCCCACTTCTGAAGTCTGTAGAAGTGCTGGACTTCAGATACTATGCTGGCTTGTGAACTTCAACACATATAGAGATAAACTATTTGGGAATAGCTGATGATCAAATGATGTCAGAAGAGGGTCATACAGACTGAAAGATTCATTATGTCTCTGTGAGAATAATGTTGCCTGCTTAATTTTCCTCTTTATTTCCAGATTAGTCTACAGTTCTGACCAAGAACAAAGAACGTTTCTTTTGTGGAAGTCAGATCCTTTCTGAAATGCTTAAATGAAATGGTATCCTAATAGGGTGGAAGAAATGCAGGCCACAGACCTTTCTTCCAGTCACCACAATTGGAGAATATTAGTTTATTTTCATTAGGTCCAAGTATTAGATTCTACTTGTAGAATCTCCTTTTAGATCTCCCTTACCAAAAAGGTAGAGAGGAACAGGACTGAGCAGTCAGGGTTGTGGCTAGTGGGGGTTGAGATTGTATGCATTATCTTGCTCCCCTGCTATTAGTTTGATGCCTGCATATGAGAAATACCCTTTTTTATAGCATAGCCTACAGCATAAGGCAGCATCTTGTTCAGTCAGATCTTGCCTGATCTTGAAAGTCAAGCAAAGTTGGATGCTTGCTCCCTGTAGACCACCAGGGAGTAACAGGCGTATAGGTCAGACTGGGAAGTTCAACCCCAACTTGAGGAAGACCTTCCTTACTCCAACATGGTGCCCTTCAATGTCCTCCCCACCCACATTGCTTATTCCCAGAAAGCATCACCCTTAGAGCATGCTCATTTGGAACACTTGAGTCTGGCACTAGGCAACAACTAAGTGATTTTCCCCCTTCCTCTTTCTGCTTTTTTTGTTGTTACCAGCCCTCCTTTCTTTGTTTTATATAATGGGATTAGCTACTTTGGATTTTTTTTAAAAAAAATCTGTTAATCATGTCCAAATCCCTGCAGTTTTCTTGGCAAGGTTTTTTGGAAGTGGTTTGCCATTACCTTCTTCCTAGGGCTGAGAGAGAGTAACTGGCCCAAGCTCACCCAGCTGGCTTGTGCCTAAGGTGGGACTAGAACTCCCAGTCTCCCAGTTCCTAGCCTGATGCCTTGACCACTACACCAAACTGGCTCTCGCTTTGGATGGTACTCAAGCATATTTGCAGCTGTCGCTTTCTGCTTTTTTTTAACACTTCAAGTAAAAAAATTAAGTGGCCTGATCAAAGTTGAAACCACCATTAACAGTATAAGGGAAGATTTAGCCACCCACAATCCCACTTCTGTCTCCATTTCATGGAAGCCCATGGAAGAGCTGAACAAAAATGAAAGAAAAGCTACTGAAGAAACTTTTTTTTCAGCAACCCTAATCTCTTCTCCAAAAAAGCAGGTTAGTCTCAAAGTATCCCCCTCTTTCATGTTTGCATGAAACAGCCCATGGAAAAGAGTGACCCAATCACCAGAGCTTGTCTTGGGTTGTGGGTCTGCATGACGTACAAGCTCTTTACACAACCTTGATTTGTTGTACAAACAAGGCCTTGGCCATGGCACTGGAAATTCTGGTCAGGGAAGCATATGTAGGACCCTTCAGTTTGAAAAGAAGACCATGTCTGAGGCTCCCAGGTATGCCTACTGATGTTTTCAAACACTGAAATTACACTTTGAACATTACAAAAAAGACACTTTTGAGCCATGGTGGTAACCGAGCTTTGAGAAGAGCTTGTTCTGATAAGAACAAAAGAACATTCTCCTCAGTCCTACAAACGTTGGGCTCTTGTCAAAAAGCAGAGGGTTTCCTATCATATACTTACAGGGGTTGTCTCATTTCCAAAGAAATGTATGAGATCAAATCTCTCATCTTCAAGGATGTTGAGGCAATACCGTTTGTCCCAGCCCTCTGGAAAGACATCAAAACTAATCATGCCACCTGCCAGGTTTAGAGAAAATTAAATGAAAAAGAGATGAGATTTTTAGGGTCAAATCCTTCCTTCACTATCCCTGGCATAAGGCAAAGTGTGGCTTTGTGCAAATAAAAAAATGTTAGATGACACATGGATCTGCACTGCTGCTGTCTGCCTGATTCTCAGACACATTAATGTTAGAGCTGACGTTTCTATAGCAATGAGATGAAATGGCATCAGCGGTGGGCCCTCAGCTGAAGACACAAACAAGAAACAGTTGGTCTGAGTGCACACAGTGTGCAGAGTTCAAGTACTTTTCAGAAAAATATGTGAAAACATCTTGCTTAGCAATATGGCTAATGGGGGAAACAATTATTTTATCATGCTGTGGAACAGCTGGACTGCAAAAAGCACTCATTTATCATGAGGTTAATACAACATGCATGGACATAGCAGATGTGTCATGTAATTCAATTTAACCCTAACACTACGGGGAGCTTCTCCATGAGTGCTTAGAGCAGTGTTGCTCAACTGTGGAAACTTTAAGATGTGTGGACTTCAACTCCCAGAATTCCCCAGCCAGCATGGCTGGCTGGGGAATTCTGGGAGTTGAAGTCCACACATCTTAAAGTTGCCACAATTGAGAAACACCGGCTTAAAGTACCATCTCTGCCACTTTGGCAGCCCAATGCTTGTATTCTACCTAAATCAGTCTGGCATGCTGGTGGCAAGAATATCAGGAACCACCACCACCACAAGGAATGGTGTCTCCTGATAGCAGAACAGAAAGAGAGTAAAAAATGTCTCTTTTTGCTGGGGCATCAGTAGCACTAATCATAGATTAGCCAATTGAAGGACTGATACACAGAGGTAGAGAATGTGCAAAGCTTCCACTTGCATGAGGAACCTACCTGAGTACAACCCTTCCTTCCTTCCTTCCTTCCTTCCTTCCTTCCTTCCTTCCAAAATGCCTTGGCATTCTTCTTTGTGACATCCTTTCAGTTATTTGAAGAATGCTCTCATCCTTCCCCCCAGTCTTCCTTTCTCAAGGCTAAATATGTCCTGCTACTTCATTCTCTTTTCATAGGGCTCAATGTCCAGTCCCTTCAACATCTCTGTTGTCCTTCTCTAAATTGTTCTTAAAATGTGGTGCCAGAGCCAGGGCCACAACTAGGGTCTGTGTCACCCAGGGCAAACATGGATTCCACGCCCATTTTGGTGCCCCCCCAGTGCTAATTTTGGCGCCCCCCTGCACGGCGCCCAGGGCACATGCCCCGCTTGCCCCCCACCAGTTGCGGCCCTGGCCAGAGCAATACAGGAATGAGGTCTGACCAAAGGATAACCATTATTCCCTGTGATTTGGAAACTTCCATTGATGCAAACTAAAACTGTACTTACCTTTCCTGCAGTCACATATCATTTTATATTCACCTGCCTGCTTTAAATGGAATTTAATTTTTTTTTCCAAATCCCACCCAAAATAAAATGCACTAAAAAGCATCCAAAATGACTGAGAAATTTCTTACGCTCACCTCGGGAAAATCGCAGCCCCTTGCCTGCAAACTCCCTCTGCAGAGCTGCTACAAACTTCTCTCGTATCTTTTCTTTCTACAGCAGAGGCAACCAGAAGTGTGAAAAGAGACGCTTCAGTTATTTTTATTTATCAGATTCCACTTTTTTCTCCACAGAAGCCAGTGCAAAGGGGTCTTCCAGCAAACTGTCAGGTTAATCTTGTATGGCTTCAGCTTCCAGGCCCTGTATGTCTTATTTATAAGAACTACAAATGCAGATTTACATATACCTTTTCCTAAAATTTCACCAGAATACTAAAGCAATTGTGTATCATAATAAAAACATCCCCAGTGATAACCCGTTGGGCAGCCTAATCCTTGTATTTACCTTGTCCAGCTCAGAAAATTCTATTCGTTCCTCCAAGCTGCAGCTTCGACCAATGGGAGAGATGTTCAACATTCCATTGCGAAATTCTATGAATGTTCCCCTTTGTATATTTGGAGGAGAAAGAAGAAACTTTAACGCATGGTAGGAAGGCAGGACTGTACTGCAGCGGCTCCAAATCTCCCGAGGTTGAAGCAAATGTGTGCAACCCATGGCCTAAAGAGGGCATGCAGCCCTTCCAAGCGCCCTGTTTGAGAATCCCTAGCATTTCAAATTGGGTTGCTATAATTCAGTGGTAAAATAGTTCAATTTCTGTAAAATATTTTTAAAAGACAAATTAAGGATAGGAATAAGAGCAGGAAACTTCTGGAAGGCCAACTACCCCTATTTCCACCCTCATCCCCCCCCCCCCCCAGCATGTCAAATAGCCATTGGAGGGGTGGCAATGGGAATGGGCTAGTTTACCCTTAATCCCCTCCAAATCTCAAACACAGCCCAAAATTGCCTGAAAAAAATGGACTTTTGGCTGTTTTTTTAGGGCTCAGGCAGATTGAAGGGTCTTCTATTCCTATTCCCACACTTAAAAGCAACTACCTGTCAATACAGGCTGAAATATTTCAACACTCACCTTTAAGATCATGCCTCCATGTCCCTCAACAGCCTCCTGTGAAGTGTAGAAGGCTGAGTATGACACACCCTCCCTCTAAGGTTATCTGAGATGGTTTAATCTATGGGAAATATTCTGACTACTTTCAGATTAGGGAGAAAGATTAAGGAATTTCTTCTCAATATGTTACCTAACTATACAATTGTGTTACAAATTCTAACAAAATGGCTAAATAATTATAAGAAAATGGGGGAAACTTTATTCTTGGACAAAATTCATCCTTGTCTGGGAGCAGAAAGCTGGGCATTTCTTTTCCTGTGATCCTAATGCCACACATTACATGGTGCAATAGCATCCCCATATATAGGTATCAGGAAGGTGCATTACCGTTTCTTGGGCAACTTTAGAAGTGCCATGTAATTAAGGCAGAAGTTGATAAGCTCTTGCAAAAGTTCCTCTCCAAGATGGTTCTGGATAGCCTATTGAACAAAAGATACAATGGGCAAAAATGATCCTTGTTACAGATAGCAGAGGACAGCAAATGGCTTCACTATATGTCAATTAGAAACAAAGGAGGGCAGTGCCCAAAGTAAAAATCAAAGTAGGTGAAATCTTAAAATGCTGCTCAACAAATATTATTTTATGATGTAAAATGCTGGATACAATTTTACCTTGTGCAGAGGTACTAAAATAAATGACATTTCTAGATTGTCATCTCTGTATGAAGAGGATTGGAAGGAAAATTATAATCTTAAAGCAGCCTCCTTTGACTTGGTGTCCTCCAAATGCATTAGGGTAATTCAGATGCAGTCCTGTAATTTTTAGGAATCCCAGCCATTTCTGAGAATTACAACACATTTGGAGGATGTCAGATCAGGAAATGTTGCCTTATATTTAAATGTAATTTTAATGTCCCTGTTATGTCATCTTTTGTGTCAGAAAGACCCTGAAAAAAAGCTGTAATATTCAGACATGTATTCAGTATATTACACTATGAAATAATATTTTTCAAGCATCACTCATTGAGATTTTGCTTTCCCCTTTTGAGGTTTATTAAAGGGGCATGCAACAAGTGGTCATCCAGAGACAACTGAGTTTCAATTCCTAGCAAACTAAGCATAAGCAACAGTGAGGGCTGGTGTAAATAGTAGTTTGGCAACAAAATTATCCATCATCTTTTTCAGATTCCTATGAAGCCAGATGAGTTGAAAAGGCTTGGATATAACCTTCTTCCCATGAGTGATTTATTGTGCAAAGGGATGTCAGGAGAATTTTTGTAATATTGATGGACAAACACAAAGAGGCTGGCCCTACCTGCTTGGAGATTAGTTGCCCGTTCTTGTATTGCACAGTGCCGTTTTCTGCAAAGACGTAATCAAACTTGTTGATGACTGTTGGAAATGGTTGTTGGGAGAGTGGAGACATTGAGAAAAAAAAGTGATAGAAGAGAAATGAGTCAAAAATTAATGCAATTCTTTTCATCACTCAGGTGCCTAGAGGCCAAGAGGGATGAATTAGCTAAATTCTGTTTGCACTGCTTCTCTTAAAAAGCTGTGCAAACAGTGATGCTCATTAATAATTTTAGGAGTCCTAAACTGGCAGACAGCAGTATATCCCTTTAAATTGTTAGTTCTCACCTTTCCTTGGAACAAAGGATTCAGAATTTGATATTGTACTGTACAGTATTTGTTCCTGAGAATATGGTGACTATGTGGAACATAGGATACAGAATAACTACGGACAGTCGAGTTATGACTGCAATTGGGACTGGAATTGCCATCACTAAGTGATGCGGTTGTAAAGTGCAAAGTCACATGACCACATTGCTTAGCAACGTCAATCCAGGCAGTCCTGGTTGTTGTTGTAACCCCAGACATGTGCGATGTTAAACAGGAAGCAGAGAGAGTCCCAAGTAAAGAGTGCAGGGGTGCCACAGGAGGGTGGGGGAGGCCCTGGGAGGCACAACGCATGCCACTCATGAGTTGGGGGAGGGGGTGCTGCAGTGCAGCGTGAGCATGAGGGGTGCATGTGAGCACAGGGAGGCTGGGGAAAGAGGGTGTTGGGTGCAGGGTGCATGTGAGCGAGTGAACGCAGGGAGGCTGGGGAAAGAGGGTGCAGTGTGCATGTGAGTGAAGGGGGGAAGGAGGGCATGGTGCGTGCAATTGAAGAAAGGCTGGGGGTGGGGGATACTTACCTGAGTGACTTGCAATCTCCCCTGCTGGCTTCCCCATTGACTTTGCTTGTGGGAACCAGCAGGGAAAGTCACAAATGGCAATCACGTGACCATGGGATGCTGCAACGAGGTAGGTGTGAGCTGTTTGCCAAGCGCTTGAATTTTGTTCATGTGACTGCGAGGGCGCTGCCACAGCCGGAACTTCAAGGACCAGTCGTAAGTCCCTTCATTCAGTGCCGTCATAACTTTCAACGGTCGCTGTACGAATAGTCTTAACTCGAGAACTACCTGCCATTCTATTTTTTTCTTGAACTGGATGTAGCTTACATTGAAAACATTTGGTGAAATTCCACTAACTTAATGAACTATCTGGAAACCTGGACTGGAAAGCAATATGCCCCTTTGATGCAAATTTGTGTAAGCATGGAACATTAACATTTTCCAACCTTACTGTGATTGCTGCAGGCTACATGTTGTTACAGAAATAAAACTAATGCTTTCTTTCTCTGTTCTGAAAGATACCCATAAGGGTCCACATTGCAAGTCTCTGTTGTTTCCTAAATCCCTGCGTCCTGGAGTGTTTCTGTGCCTGATTTGCTCTCCTGAGTTTTCTGGTTATGCATGCACAACTGGACATTTAAACTGAGAGCTTGCCGCATAAGTTCTGGGAAAGAGTATAGCAATATATCTTGCAAGGCTGCTCCTGTCCCAGATAGCCTTAAAACTCAATTGATTTTCCTGCTTTGTTCTATGACTTTCAAGCATTTGAATAGGGAGGAATGGCCAGTGTCTTGGCTGAGACTCTTAAAGAGTCTTTAAATGCAATTAAAAGTAATAACTTGTCCAGAGGGATACTTACAGCAGCCTTGTCACAGGAGAACTCACCACAAGTTTCCATTTTGTTTGAATTATGGTTCACTAACATGATTTGACACTACTATGCAGCAACTCCATCAGTGTCCAATCAATAATAAAAATACTGTAATATAAAAATTAAGTGAGAGAAAAGAAATATGCATTACTTACCTTCATCCCCTTCTCCAAGCTGCTCTGCTATTTTGGAGTAGTCTGAGCCTCCAACCACCCCAATCGCCACTCGTTTACGCAGCTCTTGAAGAAATGCTGCTACTTCAGGCTCAATTTTCTGAAGGAAACAGGGAAGAACGCACTCTTATGGAAAAGATATCAATAGCAGCACGCTGATATTCCACAGCAGACACATGCACAAAACTCTGAATCCTGTGTGTGTATCTTAAAATTGAACCACTTCATCATGGTACAATAAGCATTCGTAAGCCAGGGCAATGGACATTTAAAATCACCAGATAAATTGTAGTCAGGTAAAAAACCAAACCAAACCAAACCATTAGAAAACCCTTATATAGCAATGCTGGGAAATCAATAAAATGTAAGAGGTTTGGACAGTCCAAGGAAGGGAGATTGGAAATATATGGCCAATTCCCCCTTCTGGCCATATCTCTCCTATCTCATTCTCAATCCAATCAGAACTACTTGATCTTTCTTTTATAAGCAACACCAGACATTGCTGCCTTACATAGGTCTCATTGACTATTCTGTTATGATTTGTTTTGCTTCAGGGCAATGATTGCTGTTTTTCAGGCTTTAGAGGGTTTAGGGAAAAACAGGTTAGTGGTGAGGACATTTTCTTTCTAAATGATCGTTGAGGTGGTGGTAGTGATGTGCTTGATCACTGATAAAGAGCCAGATACTGCTTTAATTGTCCAAGTGTTTTGTTTTTCAGAGCTTGATCTGAATTGGAAAATTGTATTTAGACTGAATGCGACAAAATGTTTTCACAGCTTTTGTCCCATTTTGCTCCTACACTCTGGAATTGACTCCCCCTTGAAGTTGACCTCTTAACTTGAAGGCACAAAAGAATCCCATCCACACCCCATCAGCCCTTCAAGGTAGACCAGGCTGGAAAACCAAAGTTATGAATGCTAATACTAATTTTATTGTAAGATTACAGTAACAGAATGTTGCAAGTTTGAATGTGCCTCCACCCTCCCTCCCATAAGAGGGAACTAGGGAGGGTCAAGCTTGAGACGCTTTCTCAAATTACATTTCTGCCTTGGACTCAAATGGTTGACCATTGTCTTGGTTGTGGCTCTTCCTCCTGTTCCTCAAGGTTAGTCTTACTGCCCATTACATCCCCTTGTGTGTCTGCCATGTCAGGTACAACAGGCCAAGATACACTTTTTAAAAATTTACTCCTAAGCAGGGGAACTTTAGAACTGTGGAATTTAACTTGAGAGTAGGAAGGTTGAGCAAAGTAACTGAAAGTAGGGCAAAAGGCCACAGTTCACTAATAAAGTCCATATGCTATATCTCTGGTTACGGCTTGGAATGACTTGTGCTCAAAATACTGGAGATGCTGAAATCCCCCATAGGCAAATGGATCAATGGCTTGACTCACACAGTTTCCTAAGTTCTAACTGTAAGCCCCTTATTATTCACCAGGTTTGGGATCCAACCTTGTACCTAACTTTAACTCAAAGTTTATGTAACTATATGGGCAATGAGCAAGGCATCTGGCTAGAGAATTATCCATAATTAGGTAAATAATCCTTAATAATACATTAAAAATCCACTCCTATCCTGCATGGTTTAAGTTGTGGTAAGAGAAACAGATTTAAGTTCACTGTGAGAAAGTGGATGAAGGAGTTAGGACATGCAAATAAGCAAATCTAAATAGTCTTTAGGGTTAGAAAAACAAATCTCCAGTGACAAATGCAAAGCCCACTCTGATCTAGATATGCCCTACATTGTTCCACTATAAATAACCTGATATCTGAATGAATACAGTTATTGCAAAGCAAATATTATAGGACCTTCTTCTTTGTGTTTTAATCAGGATGTCACAATCCAGCAAATTCAGAGGCAAAAAAATGGAATGAGGGAGGAATCATGCATTGAGCAGGGCTGGATATCTAAATGGCCCAACTTTCAAACATTATACCAAAATTGGTTACAGGTACTGCTAGCTCTACAATACAGCTGAATGGATTAAAATTCTAATCATAATACATTCAGAAAAAAAAGTCAGAAGAATGGTGTTTGCAATACTTCAAGACAGACAAAAGGAATTAAGCTTTCATACAATGCAGACTTTTATGGAACTCAATAGTCCAGCCACTAGTTAATGGAACACAAGTCTAGAATGGAGCCATAATGGCTATAAATCTCCATGCATGCAATACTTAGGATGGATGTGTATTAAATGGTATTAAATGGTCAGCCCCATTCTAGTACCCTCCAAATGTGTTGCACTTGCACTACATCCTAGGTTATATTGTTCCCAGCTAACATTGGTTTGGTACGGGCACTTCTGGATACATTTTGCGGGTCATTTTTGGGAGACAACGACGCTATCTCTTCTATATAAGCCAATCCAGTGGTAAACCCCCATATGCTCAATGGGAGCTTGAGCCCGCTTCAATTGGAAATGGCGGGACTTAGTTCCGAGCAAAACATTCCGGATTTAGCCTACCCAATCTGAGCCAACTGCCCTCCTCACAATTCTTATATAACCGGCGCCGAATGGAAATGTTTTGAAAAGCCCATCCCGGGCAGCCCCGCAGCTTCCCTGCGTACGTGACAGCGGCTGAACTCCAGCAGCGCATCTCGCAATCGCCTCGCATTACAGCTTCAAAGGGCGGGAAAGAGGAAGAAGAGGAGCAGGTGAGGAGAAGCATCACTTTTTCCCGCTGGACTCGAGCTCCGATCCAGGTAGCGCCGCTGCTGTGCGGTATGCTTCAGGGTCCCGCCCCAGTGTCCAGGCTCCCAGGATCCCCTGGTCCCCATTCATTCTGCACGGTGTTCAAGGACGAGCCGAGGACGAGCGCGAAAGGGGGAGGGATGGCGGAGAGAGTTCCCGATCCAGTTACCTGTCGAGGCGGGGTGAGGGTCCCATCCACGTCAAAGAGGCAGAGAACGCGCGGCGGACTACCGGGGGTCTCGGTGGCAGCCATTGTAGGTCCACCCCGCTTTCCTTGCTCGGCGGCCGTAACTCCTCAGCGGGAACAAGGCTGCGATCTGCCGGAGGCGTCGGCCCGCGGAGGAACCAATTAGGGCGACAAGAGCTGCTCATGTGATTACTGGAAACCGGGCTGGGAATACGTCCCGGTCTGGCAAAGGTCTGTGAAGAATTCGCGGCGGTTTCTCACGCTAAACGCTCCCAGAGCAACTTGGTTGACCCGGGTCCTTACGAAACCTTAGGGCGGATTCTCAAGACCGGAGCGGGATAGGTGCTGTAAGTCAAGATTCTTACGGCCCTTGCAGGCGTAGAAAGGGGCTGGCCACTCTCTCCGTATGTCCTCTCCTTTAACGTGTGCTTGCACGTATCTTTATCCATAGGATAGTCACATGAGCTTTTACATTAATGGGTGTTTACAAATATGTACGCACTCGTGTACATGAATGGATGACAGGCTATACGAGTGAGACTTCCTACGTGCGGAGGACGGCTAGGCCACGCCTACTGCGATCACAGGTCCTGCCCACTTCCGGCTCCAGCCACATGCATTAACGATGCCCCACAGCGACACGCAGTTGCAAATTCAATGTAAATTAATACAAATATTATTTATTAAATTTGTCACCGCCCATCTCCTCCCACCTCTGGGGAGTTTGCAATAAAATAATAAAACAATAAACGTACAATATAATTACAATATATAAAAATACAGTATATAAATAAACAATAAATATAAGAATAAATAAGCTGCATAAAAATTGTTGGAATGTGTAGTGGTTTCAGGGTTGAGTATTGCTTACAAGAATAGTTCATTCATGCTGTGTCAATTAATGAACTAGAGCATTTCATTTCCAGTTACTAATTGTTGTTGTTAGTTGCCATCGAGTTGTTTACGACTCATGGCAACCCTATGTATAACAGAACGAAATACTGTCTTGCGCCATATGCCTGACTGTTCCAATGTGTGCATCCATTGTTCCAGTAATTGGATCAATCCATGCATTGAAGGTCTTCCTCTTTTCTGCTGGCCCTCTACTTTACCAAACATGATGTCCTTTTCAAGCGATTGGTCTTTCCTGATGATGTGCCCAAAGTATGAGAGTCTAAGCTTAGTTATCTTCACTTCTAGGGAACATTCTGGTTGTATTTCTTCTAAAACTGATTTGTTTGTTCTTCTGGCAGTCCGTGGTATTTTCAATAATCTTCGCCAACACCACAATTTGAATGCATCAATTCTTCTTCTATCTTCCTTTTTTAATGTCCAACTTTCACAGGCATATGTGGCAGTTGAGAAGTTTGTAAGCTGCATAACATCATTGTAGATCAAAGTTCTGAAATTGGTCAGACAGGAACATTTGCCACAAATGTTGCCCTTGCAGAGCCACTGTGAATACATCTGCATCTTTCAATGTATACAAAATGAAATCATAATGTTGTTGATCCATGGAAGAAAAATCCAAAATATGCAGTGGGATAATACCTTTATTATGAGAGCCAGTTTGGTGTAGTGGTTAAGGCATCAGGCTAGAAACTGGGAGACTGAATTCTAGTCCTGCCTTAGGCAGAAAGCCAACTGAGTGACTCTGGGCCAGTTACTTTCTCTTGGCCCTAGGAAGGAGGCAATGGCAAACCACTTTTGAAAAACCTTGCCAAGAACACTTCAGGGACTTGTCTAGGCAGTCTCCAAGAATCGGACAAAACTGAACAAATTTTTTAAAAAAGTTACTAGGATCCAACAAAAGGTGACAAAAATGTGTTACATTGATCCCATTGTACTCTACATTTCTGGATGTTACATTTTTTCATCCAATGTGTTAATCCTTGGCAAAATGTTGCACTGTAGACGGTAGAAGGCAACAGTGGTGCCTTAGAATTATGATTCCAATTTTAAAAAGCATTTGTCAAGGAAGTTCACTAAATTAATATTCCCCATTACAGTTTGATCTCTCTCCATTGTCTTGAGAAACAGTGAACTATAGGGAAGTTTTTAAAAAATGAAACAAATTCATAGACAGCATACTGAAACACAGATAAAGCTAAAGACACTGAGTTGAACTCAGATCTTGATAAATGGATCAATGCAGTTGCTTTGCTTCCAATATCAGGCAAGATCAGCTAATCTATGCCATCTGGAACATGGCAAATCTTCACACTAAAATTCCTGTTTAATCATTGCTCTGGGCAAAGGCAGAAAAGCAACACGTACCATTTAATTATCTTTGCTGAAAATAACATTAGGAAGTTCTAACTTTTTATTTAAAAGATCAGTTAATCAAGCCTGCAAACATTGCCTTAAAATTTTAAGCTTTAAATTTTTTTGGCTGACCCCTAAAACACCAAGTGTAAGCTACTGTCTACAGCAAGGGTGCATTATAACTATTTTAAACCTTTTTGTTTGTTTGTTTATTTGTTCAGTCGCTTCTGACTCTTCGTGACTTCTATCAATGGATATTAATTCTTCTTTAATTAAGGTATGTGTTTGGCAGATAGCCAATAACAGTCCCCGAGGAATCTGAATGTGTGTGGCAACCAGCAGCTTAATGACAAATCCTGGTCCCTTTGCTCCTCTGTAACCTAGGAGAGACAAACAACAAACCACTTTTATCACTTGCATGTAGAAGACCCAAGATCATAAAAAGATGTATGAAGGTTGGCTTTACTCCCTGCTAACATATCTTGGGGTACAGCTATCTTTTAATGATGCAAAAGAAAGAACAGAATCTGCAAGGTGAGTTTAATATTTGATATGTCTGTGTACACACCACCTGCAGTGAAAGCAGAAGATGGGATGAAATTATTAAAAGGAAGAATAATAGATTTGGGTCTTCAGAGAAGATGCAAGCCCTTCTTGAAGGAAGGAGTGGTACAACCTTTCCTTTTTAAAACAGCACCTTTTTAAAAAGTGTGATTACTGTATTGTTGAAGAGTGGCAAAAACCTTAGAGCATGTGTACAACTCTGTGGTTTCTGGAATAAACCCATATTTTCTAGACACATTTCTGTAGAGTTTCTGGTCCAATTTTGGCATGGACACTCCCCCGATATAAGATTTTTCTTGGATAAAGTGATGTATTGATTGTTTCTGATACAACTGACTGCAATGTTCTCCTGAGTCAGCTATATGAGTTGTGAATTGGAAGCACGGTTCCACTATGGGGTAGTTTTGTTCCTGTTGTATGGAGGTACCAGAGGTAGTTTTGAGAACCTGTGACATTTGTGCTGTGAGATCCCCTGGTCTCCATCTTGGTTCTTATGCTTGCTTGCTTGCTTGCTTGCTTATTAATTTATAGAACTATGTCCCTTCTGCCCAGGAGGGTACTCACCATCATATGGGAGAGATCATCAGGTGGCTCAGATTGTGTTGAAGCAATTGGTTCTATTCCCCCAGAACATCTATTGCCCTAAAAATGGTTTCTGTGCAAGTTCAAATCAATAGCAGCTTATTTAATATGGGCCAATTATGTGGAAATTCAAACACAAAGCCAAATTGAGTCATCAAGTTTAAATAGTTGCTTTTCTTAAATATATTTTAATTACAGTGCTAAAATGTGAGGTACTTTAGATTAACAACATCATTGTGATATTCATCTTTTCAACTCCTAAAACAAATTCTTAATGCACTTACCACTTTGCCATTCATAAAATCTGCCAAAATAAAGTCATTTGCACATGAATGGTATTCATAATTCCTAGAAATTTCTGGATAATTATCGATAAATTCTTTTTCTTTAATTAATTAATATACTATTTTTTACTGCGTTAACATACTGATTTAAGATATATTGAATCTTAATATAAAGCTGTTGAATGCTGTGTTGGTAAATGAGAAAATAATAACCATGGAAGATATAATGCTGAATTACCAGTATAACCTAGCATTTATTGCAAGGATCTAGACTGATCAGGGAGATGGGATGAACTTTATTTCTGTTTGCTAGGATTATTGATTAATCCCAATGGGCTGTGAGGCAGTATTAGAGTTTTATTTATTTATTGCATTCATATTCTACTGCATTCTGAATTGATTTGGATTATATAATTCAGGGGTGGACTGTATGTAGACTCTCAAGAGATAGGAAGAAAAGGATTGGTGGGCTGCAAAGGCATCTCTTTGCCTGAGCTTACAGGTTCGGCTGGTTTCCATAATAACCCTGTATCTCTCTGATGTTACTCATTTGAGATCACAATTATAATGTGATGAGTTGTAGTGGGCAGGAGAAATGTGATCCTTTGAAGGATGAACTGGTTGTGTTCACTGAGATTTATCAAGGCTGCTACCTTATACGTAGCGCTTATGGAAACTGGCCGCCTGCACGCAATAGCTGCTGCTGTCTTTACAGTGTATCTATTGACTAACTGCCAGGCTGTGGGTATGCAACTGCACATGGGTGTGCATGTTTTTATGCTTACACACATATGTAGAGCCTCTGCCTGCCAACTGGCCCTGGTAAAACCTTCAGGGATGAAAAGCTTGTTCTGAGGGGGTTCTGTTAGAATGGTCCAACCCCAGAGATTGTGAAATGAAAATAGATCACAAGTAGCCTTGCTTGAAGCTTTGGTCAATGTCTGAACAGGCAAGCAGTTAGAAAGTAGCAACACCATTGCTCCCAAACATTCTCCTGGCAAATGTAGCTACTGTAGCTACTGATTTCAGTCAGCTCAGTAGATGAATGATATCTCAGACATTGGTGAAAGAAAGCTTAACTTGACTGAACACATGTTAAAGTTCATGTTAGAGCTGTTTTTTGGAAGTAACAACAGCAAGGATAAGCCATAAAATATTGTCCAAGTGAGCTGTTCCAAGTGAGGAGGACCTTTGATATTCTGGTCATTAAAAGAAAATGGATTTGTTGCCCCTAGGAATTGTTTATAGGTATACATGATTCAAATCTAAACATCAGATAAGCTATAGAATTCTGAGTGACTCTGTAGCTGCCATTTATTATATAGAATTATGAAAATTCCCTGATGGGTGAGATGGGTGGGGACACATTTAATAAATAAATAAATAAAATATGTCCCCCCACTGAATGTAGCACATATATTCTGAAACTGCCTTGTTTTATGTTGACTTTCTCTGATGTCTGGCTCAAACATATCAAAAGTACTCTGAAAGAGAATGTTCTTTGTCTGATATTGGCAAAACTGTTGGGAAATTCCAAAGCATTGCTATCAAAGGTGAGAAATTCATCATTAACTGTAGGTTGTTATGTCTGGAAACTTTACAGCAAAAGGCAGACCATTATTCTTTTAAAAAGTAGTTTTTGCACCATGTTCCTTGGAAGGAACTACATTTTTGGTTATAAAATGGACCATAGGATTGGATTAATTTTTAACTTTTAGCTACATTTAATTATTTATTAGCTGCCCTATACTTTTCTCTATATGCATGGTAGAAGTACAATAGTAGAAATATAATAATTAGCACATATGGGTGCCCTGGGATAAACCATCCATCTCAGAATCCACAGTCTAAACAAACTGCAGCAGAAAAAAGACATTTCTGGAGAGTGTTCAGGACCTATGTTGCTTACTAGATGTGTGTGAAACATTCTGAATTCAATCCATTCTGAATTTGAAATGCAGTTTTGAGTATGAAATGCAAGCCATTTGAGTGTTAGATAAGCTATTTTAACCGTTTTGGAAGTTATTGATCAAGTGGCTTTGAAAACTAATGGAAACAGTCTGTTTTGCACCCAAAATAGTTGTTTCACGTTTGAAATTGAGCATTTTGAACTCAAAGTGATGTGTTTCAAAATACTTTGCACATGTCTATTGTTCACCCGCTGAAAGTTATCATTTCCTAACATTTCTTCTCTGCTAAAAGCAGATCTGAGGCTATAAATACATCCCATCATTATAACTCAAGGCCCAACATACTGAGGTCCTGAAGAATTAATTAAGGCATAATGTATGTTAGTGCCACCTACGGGCAATTTATTGCAATAAACCAGTTGACATTTTGCCTAATTTTGAAAAGGTGATTGTGACAAACTGTTATTTTCCTGATCAGACATCTGTATTCCTCTTTCATAACCTCCTTGGCCTAAGAGGTCAACTTGTAGTACAGCTATGGCATTTCTAGTTATTGGCTGGGACAGTGCTGTGGAACCTTTAAATTATATACATCAGGGCAATTTTGTAAATGATATAATGACCCCAGAACTTCAGCTTATTAAGGTATTCTGCATATACTCCTACATAGGTCAGGACCAAGATAACCAAAGTCTGTATTCTATTATGTAAACATTTAATGGACTTGCTCTTTTTCACAATTTATTCCACTACTACTGAGTATGGAAAACAATGAGAAGCAAGGTCTTGACTCATGAAGCCCTAATTCCACAGGAATCTTCCCTATGCTATGTCTGCATACAGTATTTGCAAGTTCATCTTTAGAATTTCAAGGGGAAGCTTGCTGATGAATAAAGATTCTTTGATTACTATTATTGACTGAATCTATATACTGCATTTTATTTAAAAATAAAAGTGGCTTAGTAAATTAGAGAATGCTATAAGGTAAAAAATCAATAATACAAACTGTATTTATCATTCAGCAGATAAACACTACTACAGTAGCATGTCTCAAAGGCTTATGAGAAGAGGTACATCTTGAGCAATTAAAAAAAATTGCAGTGTACTGAAGATGCCAAGTGCACTTTCAAAGGCAGGAAGATCCAGCAAGAGTCTCACCTGACCTTGGTTTGGGTCACAACCATCTCAGGCATGATGCATCATGGGCACCACCACACCCGCTACCCCTGCAGGATATTTAAAAAGTGGTCTGGTGTATGTTTCAGCAGAGATGTTCCAGAATACAGTAATGACCCAAGCTGTTTAGAGTCTTATAACTCAGTAACCAAACCTTGAAGTGGATTTGGATGTGAACAGGCAGCCAGGGAGGTATCACAGAATGGGTGTAATGGGATTCCAGCTTTGTATGTTATCAGTAACTGATAGGACTGTGAAAATGCTTTGACTGAAATGCATTGCTACGTGTATGTATAAAGCTCCTCTTTTCTAATAAATAAAGCAGCCATGTCTTTTTCCAGGCTATTTTCAGGCTCACTGGGAAAAAAGCAAAGCAGCTATTCATCTACATGCATGTGGAGGCAACCAGGAGCATTTCATGAAGCAACTCTGTAAGCATGGAAGAAAATGCAGCTGCTTCATTTCTTCAAAGAGATGTGCTTTGTATGCACTTCTGCTAATTGTGAAGCACCAGTTCTGAAGTATTTGCACAGGCAGTGTTAGTGTTCTGATCAGCAAAAGCTTTCGCTTTGCAGGCAGCCCTTTGTACAACACATCACAGTAATCTAGATGTCAGGTTATTAAGGCAGGGACCACTGTTTTCAGCTAACCTGCTCATTTATGGCTAATTTTAACAGAAAGCTACAGTTTTTTCCACCACCCATTAAAAGCACTTAGTATCATCTCCTGCCCCTAGCTGCAATATCTATATTTGCAAGAGCAGAATTGCTCTACATAATAATTTAATTCAAAAAATTATAACCTCAATTAAATAGCTAACTACTCTTTGATGTGTGTTTTTAGCTGATGAATTTGGTCAAACATTAGTACTTCCCTGTGTTTTAATTATACTGCTTTTCTGCACGAGTGCCATCTATTGGTAAAAAGATGGAACACAAATAAATAAATAATCACAGTGGGGATGGCTAGCTCAACGTTGTCTTGTAAACAAAATTGAAAAGGAAAGAGAGACACAGGAAAAGCCAAAAAATGGGGGAAAAGTTTTGCATCTGGAAATGTAAGAAGGTAATAAACAGTATATAAAATATCATCTCCTTTCTCAGTAAAGATCTCTTCAAAGTCCTGCTGTGCTGCCTTATCGTGGTGGTGGTGGTATGTTTGTGTGTGTGTTCTTGGGAGGGATAAGCAAAGAATGTTGACAGTGCATGCCAAGAGTATATATTTCCATCAGGGTCACCCAAGGTGTGAAGGTCATCCCAGTTGCCCAGCTAAAGCAAACCAGCACCTATATTGGGCAGCAGTGATATAGGAAGATGCTGGTGGCAGATGATTGCTGTAGTGACAATGGCAAAGGCATTAATTCATCCTGCACAAGAGAAAGCAATGGTAAACCACTCCTGTATTTTTACCAAGAAAACCACATGAATAGAAAGTATAAAATGGTTGGCAATATAGTGCCAGATGATGGGTCACTGAGGTCAGATGGCATTCAATATACTCCTGAGAAGAGCTGAAGATTTTTCGGAGTACTAAGAGTTTTTATGATGTGGCTAAATTAAAGCCCCTAGGATGTCTAGTTGCTGATTTTCAAAAAGAAAATCTGGAGCTGCAAAGATAATTAGAGTAAGAATATGGAATGTAAGAAGATGTCTACAGGAAAGCTCAACACAGTGAAAGAGAAAATGAAACAATTACAGATCGTCAACGTAGGCATTAGTGAATTAAGATGGAATGAGATCAGACACTTTCAGTCAGACGATCACACTGTTTATTACTCAGGACATGAAAAACAAAGAAGGAACGGTGTTGCTTTTATAGTTAGGAAGTGTATAGTAAGGACAGTACTTGGCTACAATGCAATCAATGACCAAATAATATTGTTTAGACTTCGTGGACAACCTTTAATATGACAATCATTCAAGTTTATGCTCCAACCACTGATGCAGAAGAAGAGGAGGTTGATGAGTTTTATGATCAAGTTTATTTTGAAATCGACAGAACATGCAAACAATATGTGCTGCTTGTGATTGGAGACTGGAATGCCAAAGTTGGAAACATTAAAGAGGGAAATGTAGTTGGATTGTATGGCTTAGGAAACCAAAATGAAGCAGGAGACCAACTTATCAATTTCTACCACTCCAATTATTTCTTCATAGCTAACCGTGTATTCAAACAACCAAAACAATGCCTCTATACATGGACATCACCAGATAAAGTACATAGAAATCAAATTGACCATATCACACACACTCCTTCTTAGCGACCGAGTTCTGTTCCAACAACCAGATTGTTAAGTGAAGTGGTTGCTAAGTGAACACATGACTGAGGAGAGGTGCTGTAAAGATCACTGGTTACTGCCGTCTCATTCAAATAAAGTTCTCTTGTACAGCTATGCCAGTGTTACTCTCACTCCGGTATGCATAGTTGTCAGACACATAAAATTTGGTTGTAAATGTGCACATTATTCAGAAAATATTTTTTTTGTTACTGTTTATTACTGTTGTATTTGTGAATGGTTGCTGACCAGGGTAGTCACTAAATGCGGAGTGGTGTATTGCTAAAAGGAGGTGGAGGAACTCAATTATACCATCAAAGACATGGCCAGGTGCTGATGACTGTGGAATAGATCATGAACTGCTCATGTGCAAGTTCCAAGTTAAGCTAAAGAAGAAGAACAAAGTTTCCACGATATGATCTTGAACATATACCCACCATTTTCAAGGAGAACATCAGGAATTGCTTTGAAGTACTGAACTTCATTGATAGAGAACCAGAGGAATTATGGAACGAACTTAAAGAAGTTGTTAAAGTTGAATGCGAAAAGAGACTGCCAAAAATGAAGAAAGAAGAAAGAAACTGGATGTCAGAACAAACTGTGGAAATTGCCGAGAAGAGAAGAGTCTCAGAAAGGAACTTAACAAAGAATTTCAGAGAGCTGTTAGCTCTCTGAGAGCTCAATATTAACCCCCAAAGGTCAATGGGACTATCCATTGTTGTTGTTGTTACTATTAAAGTAGTATTTATTAAATTATTTTCATATAATAAATGTTTGGGGGTCTATGAACAATCTGAAACTTCATGAAGCAGTCAATGAGCTAAAGAGTTTGGGGACCCCTGTGTCAGAAGATACAAGAAGTAGTATTACAACAACATCTGTAAAATCATTGAAGATGGAAACAGACAAAAAAAAAGCAAGGAAATCCTTCCAAAAGAACTCTGAACTCAGATGGAGATTCTAACCTCAAATTGGTCTCCTAATGGATGCCAAAGGACAGATAGTAAAAAGATCAAACTAAGATGGAAGGAGTATACTGAAACGCTTTACAGTAGAGATCTCAACATCCAAGATACCTTAGAAGATATTCCTTACTTACAAGAACCTCTAGTAGTAGAAGATGAAATTAGATCAGCACTCCAGTCATTACTTAGTCGGAAGGCTGCAGGAAATGATGGAATACCCATTGAAATATGGTGAGTAACAGAAGAAGAAGAATCAGTAAAGGTTCTAAGCAAGCTATGACAGCAATTTGGACAATGACACAGTGACCAACAGATTGGAAGAGGTCAGGCTACATTCCAATACCCCCCCCAAAGGAGACTTAAAAGAGTGTACAAGCTATCATACAGTATCCTTAATTTCACATGCCAGCAAAATACTGCTTAGGATCATCCAATACAGATTAGAGCCCTACATGGAAAAAGAGATGCCAGATGTTCAAGCTTGCTTTAGAAAAGGCCAAGGAACATGAGACGTTATTACTGATGCACACTGGATAATTGAGAAAGCCAAAGAATATCAGAAGAAGCCACTATGTGCTTCATTGATTATAGAAAGGCCTTTGACTGCGTCAATCACATCAAGCTGTGGAAAGTGCTCAGAAAAATGGAAATCCCAGAACATCTCACTGTCCTCATGAGAAACTTATATACAGGTCAGGAAGCCACAGTATGGCCAGAACATGGCAAAACAGACTGGCTCCAGATTGGCAAACGAGTGCAACAAGACTGTGTACTCTCCCCTTATTTATTCAAGCTTTATGCTGAATATATATTAAGGGAAGCTGGATTGGAAGAAGGTGAGCATAGTTTTAAAACTGGAGGGAGAAACATCAATAGCCTGCGCTATGCTGATGACATTATCCTGATAGCCAAAAATGCAAAGGATCTAGTGAAAAACATCAAGGAGCATAGTGAAAAAATGGGACTAAAATTAAATATAAAGAAGAGCAAACTAATGACAACAGGTAGAACAACCAGCCTTAGAACTGACAGTGAAGATATCGAAGTGGTAAATAATTTCTGCCTTTTAGGATCAACCATCAGGAGTAAAAGAACAAGCAGTCAAGAAATAGCTGCAGACTAGCACTTGGTAGAGCAGACACAAAGGCCTTGGAAAAGATATTCAAATGCTGTGCTGTCTCTATACCTACAAAGATCAGAATTGTGCAAGCCACAGAATTCCCTGTATAGAAGGGAAGTTGGACTTCGAGGAAGCAGGATAGGAACTTTGGTGTTGGAGAAGTCACCTGAGAATATTGTGGACAGACAGGAAAACAAACCAATGGATCATTGAACAAATCAACCAAACTCAAGGCACAAATGACCACAAATGATCAAATTACCCTACTTCAGACACTTATGTGAAGACCCAGCTCTCTGAAGAAGGCTCTAACCCTGAGAAAGGTGGAAGGAAAGAGGAGGACAACCGGCAGCAAGGTGGATGGACTCAGTTACAGTGCTGATGAATGCACTATTGGAAGACCTGAAAGACCAGGTTAGGGACAGATAATTTGTTTTTAATTAATCCAATTTATATGGCCACCCATCTCATAAAAAGTGACTCTGGGTGGCGTACAACAATCCAATAAAACAATAAATAAACAAACGTTACCTAAAACCATTACATAATAATTATTGAAAAACATTAAAAACTATAAAAGCAGAACTAAAACAGAAAAAGAAAATAATAGGCAAAGGGATGTTAACGGAGCCACCTCACTAATTCTTGTGTCCCCTGAGGTTCTCAGGCCTGCTGGCTTAACCAGGTCTTGAGGGACCTTCAAAATCTCAGGAGTGATGAAGCTGACCTCATGTCTGGGGGGAGAAGGTTCCACAATGCTGGCACTATAGCAGAAAAGGCCTGCCACCTAGGGCTCACCAAACGTAGCTCCCTAGACAACGGAACCCATAACATACCCACTCTGCTCCATCATCATGGAGAAAATCTGTGTGGTCGCTAGGAGCTGGAAATGATTTGATGGCACATAATCATAATCAATCTCAATAAAGAAATCCACTCACCCATAGGTACCTCAATTGTACCTATCCATGCCTTTAAAAATCAGTTCTAATTGTTCCTTTCCTTAATAGATTTTGAGGGAAGAAAAATAGAAGTGATAGGAAAAGAGGTGGGTGGGGATACCAAAATAATAGGGAGAAAAAAGTGCAAATACATTCCAATATTGACCATAACATGTCCTTATGACCTGCAAATCTCTTTAATTCTGCTCTGCTTGATTTACAATAGCAATTACCCTGTAGTGTTGGGAATTATCTGGAAGACATTGTCACATGAAAATTAGCTAGTGATCCTGTATGTATCATTTAGGATTAAAAATTCACTGCAAAGTCAACCCAAATCCCATAATTTGGAGAGGGAAATGGCTGATTGTAGGGTGATTGGAAGCAAACTATTTACATCTCCAGCACAAGCAGTGTATGGCCATCACAGAATCTGCATATGCTGAGTAGTCATGTTTTCCAAATAGTGATTGAAAGCATGAAGCATGGTTTGGGGTCATATACACTTTGTATAATTAACCAATAAAATCCCACTTCAACATATGGGATATGGGAGCCATTCAAGTTCCATAGAGATGCATCTTTCTTGGAGTAGCCCCCATCACGAAGTCATGCTGACTTCTCTTTCAGATGGATGAGTAAGATAATTCAATAAAACTGTTACTTTTCCTCCAAGAGTGAATATCTTAGAATCTATGCAGCTGGGGGAGGAATCTTTTTGTGCAGGTTCTAATCACTCTCTCTGTTAAGCAGGCAGCAGAGTAAGAGAGAACTATTTAGGGCTCATTCTATGCAATTAACATATTTTATCCAGTGAGTGCTATGGTGTCTAGAGGATTTCCTTTCTCTGGCAGAATACACACCCTCTTTAGGATGACGACATTTTACATTACAGCAGGTCCCCAGTTTAAGAATGAGTTCTGTTCCTAAGTCTGTCCTTAAGTCAAATTTGTACGTAAGTTGGAGCAGTTATTTAGCATCAGTTACTCAAATGTTTGTCTTAGTATATAGTATTTAACCTTTCTATGTATACAAAACACTTAAGAAACACTTCCAAATACACTAAAACATCTTAAACATAATATTTAACTCAAAACATTGTACTTAGCTTGAATTTTTAATAGGCTTTATGGTAGTCCGTTCTTAACTAGAAGTCATCTGTAAACTGGGACATTCTTAAACTGGGGACCTACTGTATAACTATCAAGATAAACAGGAAGGCAGCAATGCCTAAATAAAACAAGCAAACCAAAGTGGGTTCTGACAAAGGCTTTATTTTAATTATAAAACAAGAACAATAAGGAATTCCTGGAAATGGCAGACCTGTTTATTAAGCCAGACCTCTGCTGTCGTACACAGGCCGCTCAGCTTTCCATGCCCATTGACAGGTTAGAAGAGTATCAATTTAAATACATGTACATATGTTGCATACTTTATATAGACTTATAAATATAAGGGATGGGGGAAAATGCTGGATATGAATGCAGCTATATTTTTCAACAATTATAAAGCAGGCCTATTGTCTATGGACTGCCCTTAGTCAGCAGTGTCAATTGGAGGGGGTTACAGCATACAATTCTTTCATCTCCTAGAATTGAGAGCCAGTGTTGAAATGCAGCTTCTTTGAGGACTCTATTCAGTGAAGCTCTAAATATTACACTTCTCTGAAAATAGAGCCTACACTGTATTACAGAACAGCAAAAGAGTCATTTCTTTACTGGAAGCAGCAGGGAGGACAACAGGATCAATCATGCAACAAGTATAAATTTCCTTTTAATTCTAGTGAAGACACCTAAGGTTGCAAACTTGCTTGTGAATAAATCCTGTAGGAAAAAGTGGTACTTATTTCTGAGTAAACGTGAATTTACATTGCATTTCCTAAAGTTATGGGAAGGAAAGTTCCAAAAAGATGTTCAAATAAATACCAGGACTTTCTCCATTTCTCCACATGCTCAGCTGCTCTAGTTAAATGGAGAAATGTATATTAAAAAATTGACAGAAGGAATTATCAGAAGCATTTACACACAAGAAAAACAAACAATTACCATTATTAAAACTACAATCCAAAACTAGCTTACTAGAAAGCATGACTTCTTGGAGCTCACAGGGAAGTATGTGTGTTTTGGATGTAGCTTTTAAGAAGTCAAGTTACTGTTTAAGAAATCAGTTGGTGCTTCCGCTATGTGATGGAGTAAATTTTTAGAAAGGTTTATATCTTATACCTGCAGTCCTTCTCCCCTACCATGCATCCAAAATGATTGTGATAGAGAAGAGATGGTAGTTCTAAAAGCAGGTACAATATGTCCTATTGAAAGAACATTCAGAACCAGATTCACTGTCACTCCAACTCTTACATTGTTGCAATAATCAATATAGGTATAATATATTTCTGTAATAGAAAAATACTTTGTTACCAGATTGCAATCTGAAAATTCAGCACAAAAGTTCTGAGGCATTTCAAAAGCATGCGATCAATGAAGCATCCTATCTCATTTCTCTGCCATTCTATTCACCTAGTCCTTTCTATTGGTCATAAAGAAGGATAACTCCAGTTTTCCCTAGCTGGAATTTTTTCTGAGCCTCAACCTTACACAGCTTTTCTCATCCAGCATCCACCAGTATCTTTGGGCTACAAATCCCAGCAAGCAGTCCTGTAATGTTTAGAGATAATGGGGCTTCTGATCCATCATATCTACAGTAAGACCAGATAGGGGACAGTTCATCTAAAAAATGGACAAAATATCTTTAGACTACAATCTGGTTAATTAGGTTTGTATTTTAATACAGTATGTAATGGTACAAGTGAATATATCTCTGAGTACAGTATTAGCAGATTTTCTTATGTTCTTCTCAAGCATTAGCAGAACATGAAGACAAATTAATAGCCTCTCAAAGGAAAAGGTCACAGATCTCCTAGTGCTTGAAAAAAATCCAATTTAATTAATGAAAATCTGATATAATGGCGTAGCCTGAATTTGAGGGAAAGGTTTGTGTTTGTGTGTGTGTGTGTGTAAGCAGAATATTCTCAGCAGCTGTCATTGCCATGTAATGCTTTCTTAATCAAGCTCAGTAGAGAGAAGGAGGAAGAGCATATCCTAATTGTTTGCTCCTAAATAGCTGACCCAAGTGTTCTATTACAAGTATTTGTAGGGAAAAGTGAAGTGGGTCCAAAATGTGGCTAAATAGCCAATTTCTGTTTGTTTTAAAAAAACAGCTACAAGATACTCCTGATTCAAACTGGATGTTGGCATATGGAGAAGAGGGAGTTTATGGGAATGGACATAGCCAATCTAACTATATTTATAGATTTAAATGTCAGACTTAAAATAGTAGGTCTTAAAATTGATTTTGGATATACTTCCAGAATTATACATTACTAATCTACACTCTTATCTGAAATTTGTCTATTGTATAAGTCTTGTCATCTTGTGAAAATAATGATATAAGTTATTTGTTGTATTAGTCAAATTCATTTAGTTGCCTTCCTTACAATATGGTGTCACTGCTTACAGTAAGACCTTATTTCTACCCATAGTACTTTTTTTTAACATACAAAGGATTAATATAGTGTAAGGGTTAAGGGCTATTCTTTCTGGTACTGGAAAGATCTGATTTTCAAGACAAGCAAAATTTTTTTTTGGCATCACCCATCCAAACTTAGAAATCTATTACTGCATACATTTACTTCTATTGCAGAACTGGCTTATATTTTCTATTTAAGAAGTATTTCTCAAAATAATTTCACAGTGAATATTTTTAGTTTTTTTTCTCTTACAAAAAGTTAAAAGCATGTTCAGGCTTATTGTTATTTAATATTGTTAAATTCACACTTTCAGGTTACACAAATACCGTAACAAAGGTAATGAAAATAAGTAAGTCTGAGAAGGGATGGCTTAGGTGTCCCTGTTATTTTAAACTATGCAAGTGGATTTCCTTATCTCCACTTCCTCAGCAGGGAATAGTAAAAAAGTGAACCAAGACAAAAACAGCTTTAATAAGTAAATACACTATTTGATTTTATGACCATATTTTTCTGGTAGCACCACATGACATGCAATTCAATAAATATTCTCCCTATAAAGTCTGAAATGCCACTTTTGAACCCTGGCATGAATTTATAAGACAGGAATCTAATACAGTGGAGTTTTTAGAGGAAATGCCCTTGTGAGTTGAGACATTTTTCACTGTGTCTGCTAGCTCTGTCCATTATGTCTGCTAAAAGTATTTCCTCCAGGTGGCTGGATCTGGATGGAGTCAAGAAGTGGTCGTAGTGCTTGTCCAAATGGTCTGTGGCAGCAACGAAGCATGGGAGAAGAGTATGTTTAAGCTTTCAAATCACTTTGTAACTGAAAAAGGTAATTTAAAAACAACAAGATATCTACAGAACCTTGGGGAGAGACTAGCTGTTCATATTCAACACAGTCCATAAGTGACATATATGGGGAAATGATCCTAAGGTAATATCTAAGTCATCTGTAAATCAGGATGAAGAAAAGGGAAGCCAACCCAGACCCTTCTCTATAATAACAGAGAACCCAGAGACATGGAATTAGTTTTCACTTTTGTCTCCTTTTTTTCTGAGGGCTTTATTTGTGTTTCTTTGCTTCATAGCTCTGCAGCACTAGATACTAAGTTGCACTGCAATTAACTCTATATATTTTGACAGTGAACTGCTAAGCACATTGAAGAGGTGTGCCGTAAGAATATATTCAATACATTAGGTCATATATAAGGGCAGGGGTGGGGAGTCCACTGAGTTCTTTTTTCTCCATACAGGTGGTCTTCAGTTAACAACAGTAATTATGACCTGAATTTCTGTCACTAAGCAATGCGGTTGTAAAGTATGACATCACGTGACCACATTGTTTAGCCACAGAAATCCCAGCAGTCCCTGTTGCCATTGTTAACTGAATCCCATTGATTGTTAGGCGAGGACTGACCCTGATCCAAGCCATTCCTGGCTTGGTCCCTCCTAGCCCCAAGCCTCGGCAAGGTAGGCCTCTTGAACTCTCCCCACCTGCCTGTCTCCCCCCCATCTCTGCCCTTTTGGCCACCCTGCACAGTGGCACTACTTGGCGGTGGTGGTGCTGGGGCTGAAGTAGAGGCCTGGGACCTTCAGCAGTCTCAGCCTGCTGCTGCCACCACCAGGCCTCTACTTCAGCCCCAGGTGTGGCAGGGCTAGCAGAGTGCAGGGCAGCAGGGGTGGCTGGGGCTTTGTGCCGTGACACTGCAGTGGCTGGCCATGGTGCAGGGCTTGAGGCAGCACTCCCTGGCAGTGGTGGTGCTGGTGCTGCTGGGGCTGAAGTAGAGACCCAGGGGCTGGGTCGGCCAGCTGAGACTGCTGGAACTCCCCGGGCCTTGGCAGCTCCACCACCACTGGGACCTCCACTGCTGCTGCCAAGGAGTGCTGCTGTGCAGGACAGCCAAAAGGGCAGAGATGGGGGGAGTTGAAACATCCCTGCGCTGTAAGTGTGGGTGGGCTGCCAAGTGCCCAATTTTTGATCATGTGATGGTGGGGGCACTGCAACAGCCATATCTTCGGGGACCAGGCATAAGTACCATTCATTCAGTGCCACTGTAACTTTGAATGGTCGCTGAACAAATGGTCATTAAGTGAGGACTACCTGTACCTCTTTTTTGCAGCTTCCTGGTTTTGATGGCACATTACTGAGAAATGCAATTATATTTTCCTGTATCTTTTAAAGAGGAAAACAACTGAAACAAGCCTTCTTTTAGCTTTAATACCAAACCAGTCAATCTTACCCCTGGAAATCCCTGCCCTGCTCTAGGACCTTGGGACTCAAATACTAGTACTGGAACTAGTACTACTACTATTAATAGTAGTGAGCCCCAGACAACACAAGGTTCCCTATCCCTGTTGGTGGATGCTGGCACACACACACACTGTATGCTGCTTTAACGGCAGTTACCTACAGCCCAAAGCATGACCTATCTTCCTGGCAAAGGGTGGAGTTACTGAGCATCTTTTTATGCCCCAATACAGTGTGTAATGACATTTAAAAAATGTTTCCCTGCCATCTATTTTAGACTGCATGCTACAGCTGATTTAGTTTGAGGCTTTATGCCCCCAAATCATATACCTTAGCTCTTATTTGTCCCTAAAAGTTACTGTATACTGAATTACCACCAGGGGTGGCAAGCCCTGGAAAAGGGTTTTCAGAAGAAAGTTAATATAGCTCCTGATACGAATTGGGAGCATATTCTGTAGTGGGGCCTTGTGGTTCTCTTTTTCTTCAACACTGGAATGGCCAGTTTAAGAATACTTTTGTTTTTTTAGTTTTTAATATGTTTGATATAGCTTGGACCTTAGTGTCATTTGCTTGTAGGTGACTTAGGAGGCAGATCACTGTCCCAAGCTGTCTTGTCAAAGCATGCCCTTAAAATTTCTGAAAAGGCATGACTGTTAAACTCATCATGCAAAGTAGCAGTACAAACCTAGTATACAGTATAAAAATGGAATCCACTTACGTTGCAAGGACTTCAGATGGAAGATCTGTAATGTAGGAGGGGATCTTTCTCCCTGTCAAGAATTGTGCCACTTCATTGCTGAACGTATTACAGTTATGATCAAAAAGATTATAGGACTCTCCACTGTGACTCCCCACAAAAAATCAAACAGAATGAACATGAGTATGCAGAAAAAGTCTCAAAATAAGACAAGGACTCTAGAATAACATATACAGCATATAAAGAATAACATATACAGCATTCAGATCAAAAACCAACTGCATCCTATTTGGGCTATTAATACACTGAGGAGGACACCAGGATCATGTCTGCTGGCTGTTCTCCCTCCATCACA
The DNA here is from genome assembly GCF_035149785.1 of Candoia aspera. Taxonomy (NCBI): domain Eukaryota; kingdom Metazoa; phylum Chordata; class Lepidosauria; order Squamata; family Candoiidae; genus Candoia; species Candoia aspera. The sequence goes on from NC_086159.1 coordinate 31,262,723, forward strand.
CCTCTGCCACCTAGGTCTGCTGCTTTCTACGTATTGTTGGTAAATGATATGAAGTAGATCGTTGCCTATATATGTATAGGCTCCCTCTGCAGTTCAAGATACTGTATGATCCAAGTTTTAAATCATACAGTGAGCCTATATAACTGTAGCAGTCCCCCTGTTGACACATTTCCCTCCTATGCATGACACTGGCAAGTGATCATATGGATGCAACAAAGAGAGCAAGTATGATGCCATTTCCCTCCACATGCAATTGAAAACAGAGAGAGAGAATGCACAGATAGGATTGCTGTACTGTACATGTTACGTCTATGTGAACAGAGTACAGCCAGTACTGTTTTTAAAAAGTCAGTGCTCCGGTAGAAATTGCAAATACAAAAGCTAGAATGGATTCATTAACCCTTTTCTGCCTACAGTTTCCCCTAGTCAGGCTGACCTTCTACTGGTTTCTTTAAAATATACTGAAGAAAATACATATTTTGTTGGCATCTAAAATAAAGAAACTAAGGGCAAGAAATGGGTTAATCCTTACCCTACTGATGCCTCACCTAAACTCAGTTCAACAATTAGCACTGTGGCTTCCATACATGCCCAATAAAGTGGTTTTCTTGCATATTGGAAGGCAGAAACCATTTTAAACTTACATATCACTGTGAATGTAGCATATCAATGCTAAATTGATAGTTTGCAACTGCTCTGCAATATCTATATGTGTAATATTGAGAGACAATACAAGTGTTAGTGCAGATTTTATTTATAAAGATCAAATTGTTTTATAAAGCAATTGTTATAAAAATGTGGATATACATGTTCTAACTTAATCCCAACCAACTAACTACAGGTAGTCTTTGTTTAGCTACCACAATTGGGACCCGCAACTTGGTCATTAAGCAAAGCGCTCACTAAGTGAAACCACAACTGTGCTTATGATCTTACTTCAGCTTTCCTTTGCTTTACAGACCTGTGAAGGTTGTAAATGTGAGGATTAGTTGTAAAGTTACTTTTCCATCACCCTCATAACTGCAAATGGTTGCTAAACAAGGCAGTTGCTAGACGAGGACTACCTGTAGTTGGTCAACACTGAATCTCAATTTCTCTCCTCTACTGCTTTTATGTTTTTTTTGCTAGTAGTATGTTTTATTGTGTTAATAGACACACATCAGTAATACTTTGTACACTTGTACTGCTCAATAAACCATGAGATTAAAACATATGAAGGGGAATGATCCAAGACATTCCACTTCTCATCAGTGAGGGAGAAAAAGGAAAATGTAATTAAACACTTCAGTGTTTTGATATAGGATAATCAATGACAATAAATAAACAGAGGGTGTATCTTTTCTAATTCTATTTAAAGCAGGGTTTCTCAACCAGGGTTCCGTGGAACCCTAGGGTTCCACAAGAGGTCACTAGGGGTTCCCTGGGAGATCACAATTTATTTCAAAAAATATTTCAAATTCAGGAAACTTCACATTAAAGAGGTAAGTTCGATTCTTTATTTTTAGTTTAAGAACACCGTTAATGCATATAGATAGGCCTACTCATGAAACAAATATAATAATTTTGTAACTTGTGGCCTATATTTGAGCCTGAATGTGAATGGTTCCCCAAGGCCTGAAAAATATTTCAAGTGTTCCTTCAGGATCAAAAGGTTGAGAAAGGCTGATTTAAAGGATTATATGGCCAGAAACAAGAACATTAACTATAGTTAGTTGGCTTTATACAAACCTTCTGTTATATGGTACATCAATCCAGAGGTGACATCATTGCAACAATCAAAAGTAATCAGCATAGTATAATGACTCTGCCTCGTTTATCCTCATATTCTAATATCTGAGGTGACTTCAAATATAGCATGTGCATATAATTTCAGAATTTTACATACAATTTACATAAAACATAAAAAGTATGTTTATGTGAGCTCTAACAAATTTTCCCCTTCACAGAATATTAGAATAAAAACTAAGCAGCAGAGTCTCACCGGAATATAGATTCCCCCAGTGAGGACAAGTATTCCAAGAAGAGCTCTTCTGAAACTTCAGTACATCCCAGATCTACAATAGAATCTGGAGGCCCAAGTAGTGTTCCACCCTATAAAATTTATATTCATTAGGTTATTAAGTCATCAAGAAAACTTCTCATTATCTTTTACAGAATATTTTAAGCTGGAAATGTTCTGCAAACTTCCAAAATTTGCTCACACCAACTGCAAACTTCCAGAACTTACTCACATTTGCTATCACTAGTAAAACTGACAGTCACATTCCAAAGGATCCTCTTTTAATCTTAATCTGGAGATGTGGAACAGCAGGAGAAGAAAAACACCTTTGCTTTTGATAGTGATGTGGGTCCCCTACTTCCCCACATCTTGTTTTACAGAAGAGAGAAATACTGTGGCTTTAGAAGACTTCAGTTTGTCAATTGTGGGGATACGACTCTTAAATTTCACATTTCAGTACACAAACACAATCTACTATACAAGGCTAAACTAAAATCAGCATTGGCTGCATCATGATGGCATTAGGAAATGAGATTCAGAACTATCTTTTATTTAAACCAAGTTTTGGAGGGTTGAAAAGATTACTTAATATTCAAAGCAAGGGATACTATACAAAATACAGAGCAAGGCCTAATGCTAGGTAATGTGAGGCAACCATCCAGGCAATAGAAGCTAGGGGGGTAAGGGGTGGCAGTCCCAGGGTGTTTTTCCTGCATACCCCAGCTACTCTTCTCTCTTAAGAGTTCAGGGATGCAGAACGGCATGTCTTGTTTCTGTAAACTAATTCATTGTCCTCAAGTCTGATGGAGGATCCTATCCCATTGCCACTGTTGATGTTAAGAAACTAATTAATTTCTAGTCTTTTATCTCAGGCAGAAAGATATTTGGGTAAACCTTAATTTTTTTTACATCTTATTTTTCTAACTGCTTTAAACGTCCTCTTGGTAGAAAGCCAGGATAATAACAGTAATCTCCTCCTCCTTGCTTTAAAATTTCATTTGTCATCTATTCCTCTTTTATCCATTTTAATCAAAGCTTTGTTTAGTTATTTCATTTCTAACTATTTGTTCTTGCAATTATACAGGTACTGAAGTATATAATCTCCCTATGTAAGAATGGTAATACTAATTTCAAAAAATACAAAAATAAATAAATTGAAATCAATTGGGAAACAGAGAGACAAAAAACAAAATAACTTCTGAGACTCCTGTAAACTTACAGGTGGACAGCTTGAAATTCCCCCACTACCATAGAAGAATTCATCCCTGTGGACCACTATGGAGGTGTGCCTGAGAATAAACAAACAGTAAGTTAAAAGAAAGAGTAAATCTCTAGCCAGTATATTGCCAAACAGTTTATCAAGGGTAATACAAATGCAAACAGGTTATTCAGTCTCATCTGCCTTTTGACAGAATATTTTGTCTTACTTGTATAACACTGCAGAATGTTCAGAATTTCAGCCCTTCCGTTTCCATTCTTCTTTCGTCAGCTTTTACCTCTCACCTCCAGTAGTCAATTAGCATTTCATGACAAATGCTTGCTTCCATTAGTATGTTGGGGGATTTCTTTTGTTCCCCCACTGCCCCTGCTCCATTTTGAAAGGTTTTTTTTTGCATTGTTTGACTGTAGCTACACCAAAATAATTAGATTTCTCTCTTAATTTTTATCCCTTGACTACACTATCTAAATCATGTAGAGCATAACTGTAAGGATATCCCATAGTATGAACATTCCAATTAATTTTAAGACTACTTACTCACCAGATGCCATCTAGCTGCTTACCTGTATACAAAAGAACAAACAATAATTATCAGCAACTTTATATGCTGTAACCATTTACCTCCCATCATTATTCACATTTCATTATGCAATTTCATATACACTCTTTAGAATATGTGTCTGTCTAAAACAAAGGAGATTCTATATCTGCTATCCTCAGTCAAATTGACATGTGTACCCCTTGAGCTTTATGCTAGCTGACAAAGAACTACTGTATATCAGTCTTCATGAAGAATACACAGTGTTAGTTTTTGAGTAACATGTACCCTCTCTAAATTAGTTTTCTCTTAGAAGGAGCTCAATAGGTGAGACTAAACTACCTCAATTCCTTGAAAACTTGTGAAACCTCCTTTTTTCTTTTTCTTGAAGACTATAAGTATGGCAGGCTGATAACAGATTTGTGATGTAACTTGTAAAGTTGATTCATAATATTTATATGTTAATAATTAATATGTTAAGACAATTCAGAGTAAATAGAATTTTTTATCTTAGAAGAGATCAAATAAAACTTATTGATGAATTACTTCTTTTTATTTACATCTGACCTAATAAGAATAGAAATGATATATCATCAGTGCAACATAATACATCAAGTGAATATTGCCCTTGTGCTCAATTCCCAGCATATGACAGAAATTTCAATACTATCTCTACAGTATTTTATTGGATATATTGGTATCTGCTTTTGATAAGGCATATATGCAGTTGGACTCTGCAGATTCTTCAATAAATCTAATATTTGAATTTCTTGTTTAGTTGTTTTTAAGTGGGAAGATGATTTTTAAAATCTTCTGTTTAATCTCTATTTGGAAATTAGAGGATAAACTTGCCTAAGCATGCACAATAAAAGCAATAGCTTAGCTTTAACTAGTACAGAGTTCAGTGTGGGAGGTACTTGCAATTCTGTGGAAACTCAAATGAGTTGTTTGTTATGCTTACAGTTTTCCTCATCACAATGACAGTGCAAGTTCAGATATGAATGAAAGTAATAAGGCAAACATTAAAAAATAATGAAATGGTTTGATATTTATATCTTGCTCTTCTACTAAAAGTATCCAAAGTAGTAAGCAGCATACAACATATCACTTTGTCTTGTTTTCGAAAACAGAAATATAGCACTTTGACAAACAGCAAATGATTATGTAGTATTTCTAAAAAAAATTACTCTTTTTGGCCTTCAGGTTTGTGGTATCTCTCAACATCTAGATATTTACTCTGTAAATGTACATCTGTATGTTGAGGATACATAAGAACTCAACTTGAATATCTAAGTTCAGTGCTGCTTTGCAGGTAAAAGGAATGGATATATTTTATGGATTAAAAATAATTTTCCATCAATAATCTGGGGATAGTTTTAACATAAGGTTTGGTTTGATCCACAGTTCCACGATTTTATTCTGTCAGTGATATATAATGTTAAGATCATATACCAATCTGATTGCAGCTTTTACTGTTTGGAAATTAATTTTAAGAATAAAGGTTCCACTATGCTACATCAAGAAGAAAGTTACTGATTATAGGCAAGTAGTTAAGGTAAACTGGTTTGATTAAATATTACGTATTTAAAATAAATACATGAAATTAAATGATTTAACACTTTCAAGGATCATCACTTTGTAGTGGTACAAGAAACTGTACATCCCAATTATGCTATGAACTAAACTGTTGGGAGCACATACTCCCAGAAGGGCCACCTGTGACAGGCAGATCACAGTTGAGGGATCAGACTAAGCACAATCCACTGGAGAAAGAAATGGCAACCCATTCCACTATTCTACCAAGAAAACCAACTGACATTCATAACTAGGACAATAGCAGTGTCCTACTGGAAGATGAACACCTCTGGGGGGAGGCAGGGTTTAACAAGGAAGAGTAGAGGGCAATTATGAGTAGTACTGATGCTGATCATATGGCTGGATTAAGGCTGACAGAATATTCAGCTGCTGGTATGCCCAGAGACAAAATACAAGTTTGATCTTGCAAAGATATGTGTATATGTTTGTGTGTATTTATACACACACACACAAGCAAGGAGAGTTGATACAACAAATGTTACAATCATGAACCAAGGCAAGCCAGATGTAACCAGAGCAGAAATATCAAGTCTGTACATTGACATTCTGGGAATTAGTGAACTGTAAAGCTGGAATGCGTCACTTCACATCAGAAGAGCACCAGATATTCTACAGTGAACAAGAACATCAAAGAAGAAAAGAAATAGTCATAATTATTAGTAAAAAAAAGTGTTAAAGCCAGTGCTTGGATACAACTCAAAAAATGACAGGAGGATTTCAATTCAAGTCCAAATTAAGTGTTAAGGTGATCCCTGCACCCCACAGATGCAGAGGAGGCTGATACTGAATAGTTCTATCCTGACATGCAATAACCTGTCAATACAACAGCAGAAAAGATGTGATCTCATCAAATGCTACTGGAATGCTGAAGTACAATAGTGTGGGACATTTGGCCTTGTTATATAAAATGAAGCAAGTGACAGATTAACACAATTCTGACATGATAATTTGATGTTCATAAGAAATACTTTTTTCACCAATCTAAACTACTATACACACAGATGTTACTATATGGATTGACCATATACTTTGCAAGTAAAGATGGAGAAGTTCTGTTCAGCCAATAAAAACAAGACATGATGCTGATGCAGCTCAGATCATGAACTTCCAACTTCAACTAAGAAAGGAAATGAAATGATCAAGCCAAGAAGATGTAATCTCAGCCGTATTCCATTTGAGTAGGTGGTAAAGATAAAAGAATAGGTTTATAGAGAGTCAGTGTCGTTTAGGAAATAAGGTGTTGAATCAGGAACAGAGAGACCCAGGTTCTAGTGCACGTCAGCCATGGAAGCACACTGGGTAACTTTGGGCCAGTTGCTCTCTCTCAGCCCAATCTATCTCACAAGGTTGTTATAGAGAAAACTTGGGGGAGGCACTATGTATGCTGCCTTGAACTCTGAATGAAAAGGTGGGATATAAATTGAGTAAATAAATATATTTCAGTGAAGTAAATTCAATAATGTCCTTGAAGAATTCCTAATAGAAATCTGTCATATTGTTACAGATGAAGCAATTAAAGTATTTCATGCTGTCAGGAGCAAAAGAAGGTGAGATGGCTGTCTACTGATACATTGAAAATAGCTGAGAAATGGCAAAAGGAAAAGGCAACAATAGGAAAAAAAATACCTACCTAAAAACTGAATTCCAAAGAAGAGCAAGAAGTTATATCTAGAGAAGCAAAGCAAAGAAATGGAGGATAATAATCAAATGGAAAAAACAAGAGATTTAAGAAAATTAGAGAAACCAAGCAAAGCCTTTACACAAAGATGGTCATAATAAAAGATATAGAAGGCAAAAGTCTAATGGAGAAAGTAGAAATAAAAATAAGGTAGGTGTGATTATATGGAAAGACCCCAAAATCATTGATACACATGTGGCCATGACTAGAGCCAAACATTTTGGAAAATGAAGTTAAATAGGTCAATGAAAAAAATGCTAACAACAGGAATTGATGTAATAGTAGTAAGCTGTTTAAAATCTTACAAGATGATGCTGTTAAAGTGTGGTTCGTAGTTTGTAAACTGGACTGGGAAACAGCAGTGACCAAAGGAATGAAAAGATCAATCTCTATTAGGTACCAAAAAAAGGCCGTGCAAATGAATGTTCAGACTAATGAACAGTTACCCTTATCTCAAATGCCAGTAAGAAAATGATCAAGAGTTTGCAACAATTACATGGAGAACTACAAGCTGGTTACAGAAGTGGCACAGGCACCTGGAATCACAGTTTTTTTAGGAACAATGGAATTACCCTGATTTGTTCTACTTTTCACCTCTTCTGAATTAGAGCAAAAGCATGCATTTGTAATACAGCTGTAACAAGTTCCTCTACTAAATTATTCAAATAATTGCCGCTTTAATGGTTTAGGGACATCAGTATACAGTAGCGACTGTACTCTTTACCTGGAGTTAGATTTGCTTTTGTCGCTGCTGTAACTTGCCTATAAAAGTGGAAGTGTGAGTGAGCGTTCTTCCTAGGGGTCCCATTAGCACACCCTTTCTGACAAACCGAAAGAGACATTTTGTCTTGTGGCTTTTTGAACTCAGCCCATCCTTAGTCATCGCTCCCATCTATAACCACCTTAAACGACCCTGGGAAAGGACCGGGTTTCGAGCGTCGACCTTAGCCTTTCTCCCTCTCCCTTTGTGTCGGTGGGAAAAGTTGTGACTCTCAGCGAGGCAAAGCGCTGCTGTCGCCGCCGCCGGGGGCCATCAAACCTCTTAAAGCCGCCCCTTACATAGCCCGAGCGGGGAGGAGACCGGGCGCGTTAAAGACCCGCACATCGCCTGGGTCGGGCGGGCGAGGGGAACGGAAGCACAAGCCCGCAGCTTCTCACCGCTTCTCTCTAGGAGCCTGGGGAGGGACGGAGGAGCCTCGCCTGCTCCCGCAGCCCCGCGTAACCGGAGCAGTCGCTTCTTCCCCCGAAAGGCAGTAAAGACAGGACAGCCGCCCGCGTCCTCTTCCCCCTCAGCCTATCACAGATTGAGGAGGCGGTGGGGTTTCCATGTCCTCCTCGCTGCTCTTACCGAGCATGATAGGGCTGAGGCGGCGAGCCATGCCCTTGGACAGGTCGTACACGTAGAGCTTCACCGAGTGCAGCATCGGAGGCGAGTCCATGACATTGGCAGAGGAAACGGGAAGGGGAACTTGCAGAAAGACTCTGAGGCCAAGACGACCTCCCCTGCCGAAGCCGCTGGGGAAATAAAGAAGCCGGAGAGAAGCACAGCCGGCCTGGTCCGTGCGGCTCCCGGCAGCGACTGCTATTGCGGGGCTAACCAACTGACAGAAGGTGACTGAAAAGGGGCGGAGGGAGGGCGGTGAGGGGAACGCTCCTTTCACGCATGCGTCGCCCCATAAGACGTGGTAGACCGCTTGTCACCGGGCCTCTTGTGAGGGAGCAGTGCTGAACAGTAGATAGGCGGGATCAGAGAGTTTACGCAATTGTTCCATGTGGACGGCATCATTGAGGACAATGCGATCTTGTCTTTGCCGCACGCTATTGGTTTGAATGTGCGGAAGGGGTGGGACACCCAGATTTTAACGAGTAGTAAGAGGTTAGGAGGTTGTTGGGTGGGGTTACGTGTTCGGGGTGGTGAGAATGTGAGTTCAATTTATAACTGAGCGTAGCGCGCGGTAGGTTTCAGAATGAAATGAAGAGGGCCAGATTACATTAGAATAACGTGTTCCGTTGTCCAGATGAGCTTTGTTTCCTTTAGACTTTTTCTCCTCTTGCCCGCTGAAATCTGCTCGTGCAAAACGGTAAAATTCCTTCGAGTCGAATTCGACTCCTGGTAACTTCATAGGCCCTGGAATACGTCGGTATTGGCAACAGTAAGGAGATAGGTTGCCGCTGCCTTCTTCCAGGTTCTTTTTTCGACTTCCCTATTATCCATGTACTAATTGAGCGTGACCCTACTCAGCTTTTCAGCTAGGTGCTGTCTTATAAAGCAATCGGAAAAAAAGGTTTTAGAATAGCTATGATTGGATATGTTACCAATTTCTCAATAAATAAAGGCTGGCACCAAAGATAGTGCATGCTGTTTTGATCAAGTATCCCCATGAAAACTGTGTTTTTTGTGTGTGTGGATTACATTCTCCAAATTTAAATAAAAACAATTGTTTTCAATCTTAAACCATCCATTCAAGACACTTTTCAGATTGCAGGAAAAAAATCAGTACCCTAACTGTCTCTCATCATCTCCACTCACCGATTTTCTCCAAGACGTCTCCTGCTTCTTAGGTTTCCCCGCAGTCGCGTCGAGGCTTTTAAAATGGTTTTGCATTGCTCTACTAGTTCTAAATTACAGCAAGTAGACAAAAATCACGGATTGGGCTTAAACAACGGAAAACGCAAACGCTCTACAGTACAGGCAATCGGAATTTCGGGCCCCTGTGCGACTCTTCAATTTTATCTCTACGGTTAACCGCAGCACATAGATTACAAAACTGAGGCATTTGGAACTACGGTACAGCAGCTCCCGCTTTCCTCTTTCCACTGGAGCGCTTTTATTTTTTTCCCGAGGGGCGGAGCTTCGTTGTGACTGACAGCTTCCGGTGCTGGAATCCATCTGGGAGGCTAACGGGCGGTTGGGGGCTTTCGGCAAGAGGTGCTTTCTCGAGCGCCGCTTTTTGTCGGCGGTAGGTTTGAAGCGGGGGTGGGAGGTGGGATTGGGACTAAGGATATTCTGTCTACAGGTTTTGCCCGCCTCGGCAGCAAATGAGGCAGGGGACTGAAACGCCGGAAGGGAAGCTCTAAATAGTTGAGACTGCGCTGTTTCTGTTTATTCCTTGATGCAGTGGTGTTAACGATAGCGCTTTCCTGCCAAGTATGCAGGGCGGTTTATAGTTTGAAAATACTAAGACAAAGCAATGCTACCAGAAATGAAGTAAGAAAGAAAATAAAGGTGGGTCTTTCACGTAGAGAAGAGGAGGTTTCGGGAGCAGCGAGTGCCAGCTCCCGTGCCCGGCCGCCTCTGCGCTTCCCTGTTTTCAAGCTCACAAAGATGCAACCGAGGTCCCAAACAGGCCTCTGGGGCTGTTGAGGGCTCCTGGAAGAGTCGAGCTCTTCCATGTGGTGATTCTCCAAAAGAGAAATTTTGGGAGTGGGAGGATGGCAGTGCAGCCTGCGCTCCTGACAGTACGGAAGTTACCTTTGTGTGCAGTTTCTTAAGTGGATGTGCATATTGAATCCAAGATTTCCTTCTCAGCAAGTATGTACAATACAATCGCAATCTGCTGACAATCCTATAAACAGAAAGAAAACCTTACAAATATTTCAAAATATTCATGCATAAGATTGACTTATGCAGTTGGAGTTTGAGTGTTGTTTCACACAATGGCCTGGACCATAATAGTGCTAAACTGTAGTTTTCCTTTCTAGCTTGATATGATGGAAAGGCTCTGTAGCTTCAGTGACCTGAGAGCCTCTGATAGGGTCACTCTTGATGACCTGAACTAGTGAAAAAAGAATGGAGGAAGCTAAGAATAATCCGTAATTGTGTTGGAGGCAGATGTAAAGGAAGCATACCTCACTTAGGAGGAACTCCAAAATCAAACCAGATCAAAACAGTGCCAAATGAATTTTGTCCTGTTGCCAAAAAATGTATGGTCATAGCTGAAACGTTTACACAAGTTAGCATGTTTTCTAGTTGTCTAATTGCTTTTGCTTTTGAAAGCTCTCCAAGTTAATGTGAAAATAAACAGCAGGGCTTGATTGTAGATGAACATAAAACAAAATAGTTGTTTCTTCACAGATAATGCAGTTCGTCTTTCAAGGTAGCTATCATAAAATTTAACAGTAGTTTGCAGATGGGGTAAATACTTAAATTGCTTGAATTTTCTCTGTTTCTTTGGCAGGAATCACCTATTAAGCTGAAGGTGGTTCTTATTAGCAGGTATTGTAAATGACTTTGCAAACTTGGAATGATCTATCTTAAGAGAATCAGTATGGATGTTAGGAGTTGTAATGATTACATGTAGTAATTTGATAGATTCATAATTGTCTTGTTTTACTTAGTGTCTGTTCTGCCAAGTGACCAGGCAGTGATCAGGTGCCCAGACAATTGGTTCTTTTAGATCCAGAGACAATAAGTACACCAGTGAATAAAGAGATTTTAAGCTTTATTATTCACTTAAGCAAACAGATTTAAACACCATTTAGACAGATTAAACAGAAGCATAAACAGCATAACATAAAGAAAAATCATAACATACCAAGCAAGATGATACCCATTCTCCCATAGGCTATCAGGAGTCAATAATGACAGTGGCGGCTCCATTTCCACAGCACTCAGCACTCAGGTCTGTGCAGAAGCTCCCAAACATAAAAGGCAATCCTAAGGTTTTTATCAAAGTCTGGCCCTAAAATCTCATGACTCTGTTTCCATGGTACTGAGACTGCAGGATCCGACCTTGACTGGAGATCCCAGGGTCTGGGCACCTGTTTATGACATGATCCAAGAGCCTGGGAAGCTATACAGATAAGCTAGTGCTTAAAAACAATCCTGGGGTTTTCTCTTCTCTCCCCTTCCCTTTTCAAGCAAGAGTGCAAGACAAGCAGGTTAAACATAGCTCAAAATGAACTCTATAAACTTTTATAATTTTCTTAATATGAAGGAGAAATTAAAAAATGTCACTTAAACTCCTCGAAATACAATGGTCTTCTGCATTGCCACTACACTGTCTGTCCCTCAAACATTTTAACAGATTATTTCCCATAGTATACGGAATAAATTTTGTTTAATTCGTGGTTTGGCAAATTTATTAATCTCTTTGGTGCAGTGGTCTGAGGGCCCCTTTCCAAAAGTGAAGTGAGTAGAGGTAACCAAAATGTTGTTGAACTGTGGCTATTTTATTGTTGTTGCTGTTTATTTAACTTTATTTTTCAGTGGCCTGATACATGACTATTATGTCACCTATTTCTATTCCCCACATAATGTGTTTAGCAAATTGTGCAGTGTGTTGCTCTTTAGTGAAACAATAATGATATGATGGATAAACTTAGACTGGGAGAGTCAGTTTCTATAGTTGAAGCCAAAGTAGAATGTATCAACAATGTCTTCAAGTTTGTGTCTGTGGAAAGACTTCTTATGGAAACTAGTCTGAATATGGGAACAGCTTTCCCATTTCTCCTTTCTTATAAGCTGTTATTTATCTATTTCATTCATTCTTTGTAGCAACAGGGAAACCATGTCAAACTGGATATCATATTACAGAAATGAGGGAGAGGAGGAGGAGGAAGAGGAAGCAGCAGCAGCTGAAACCATTGGTAAGACTCAGTTTCAGGGCATGCATATGCTGTTAATTTGCCAGATGTAAATGCTGGGTTGAGGGCAATTTAATTTGCAACTAGGTTATACTGGTATTGGGGACCAGGAGTCTATTTATGTGAAATGTGGTTAAGGCAATGGGCTAGAAACCAGGAGACTGAGAGTTCTAGTCCCGCCTTAGGCATGAAAGCCAGCTGGGTGACCTTGGGCCAGTCCCTCTTGCTCAGCCCAACTCACCTCACAGGGTTGTTGTTGCGGAGAAAACAGGAGGAAGAAGGAGTATTAGGTATGTTCCCTGCCTTGAGTTATTTATAAAAATAATAAAGGTGGGATAGAAAATAATAAACAAACAAACATTTTGCCACTTTTATGTGAAAGCTGGTGCAGTATCCTGAAAAACCTAAAACATATGATGGCACATGCTGGATAAAACAAAAGGCTTTTCCGCAGTAGCTATCCTAATGCCTATAGGAAGCACACAAGCATGATGTGAATTCAAAATTTTAGGCTTTCCTCAATACAGCTATAGATGTGACACAAGGGTGCCTGGTAATTTTTTACCTACTATAGCTCTTGCTTTTTGCAAAACTCAAAAAATCAGAGCAAATAGAACAGGCTGCTTTAAACTGCTTTTAAATAAAAATAATGCTGTTATTGTCTTATGATGAGTTGCAGCATGGGCAAACTGTAGAGCTAAATCAAAAACAAAAAGCTATATTAAATTACTTTGCTGCATATGAATGTACACCCTTTGTCTCAGAATCACTGTCTGATGATTATGTGAGAGTTATAATTAAAGAATATAAAATAGTTGGACTGGATAAATGGGGTGACATACATTAAATGCAATATTTTCTACCTCTGTAGGAGAATATAAATATGGAGGTCAAGACACTTTGCTTTTCTTAGTGGATGGCTCAAGAGCCATGTTTGATTCCTTTGATGATAGTAATTTGACCCCTTTTGATATGACAATTCAGGTAAGATGATTTTTTTATTTTCACATCTGGAAGTTTGAAAGATTCTGAAATGTTTTGGAGTGGTAGCATTATAACATGGGGTAATAAAAAAATCCTTTATTGTGAAGGCAGAAAAGAGGCTGCAATCCAGTATTTCCTTAAATTCTTGGTTAGGGTATTATTCAGAGATAGAGCACATGCTCTGTATGGAAAAGGTCCTTGATTCAGACTCTGATATCTCTGAGGAGCATTCCTGTTGAAACCCTAAGGACCAGAGATGTGGAAACCTGTTCACTGATCTGAGGTAGATGGAGCAGTGGCTCCACGTACAAGTTACCTCCCTAATAAGATTTATTCAGCTATAAATGTCTTAAAAATCAAGTGTCAGAAATTGTGGCTGTACTTAGAAGTATTTATAGAGTATTATAAGCCCACCTCCATCAAAAAGATGATTAGATGTACTTATGTTAAATTCCCCCACCCCAGCTGATTTGTATTTTCTTATTAGTGCATTCAGAATGTATACAAAAACAAGATCATCAGCCATGAGAGAGACCTTGTTGGTGTTGTGTTTTATGGAACTGAGCAACATAAAAATTCAATGGATTCTAAACACACATATGTTCTACAGGAGTTGTACAATCCAGGTAAAGAAGGAATTATATGGAGTGTATCTATGATGAAAGAGTCCAGAGATACATAGTGCAGGAGTTCTCAAACCGTGAGTGAGGACATATGGGGGACCATAAGCAACGTAGAGGGAGAGTCACATTAAAAAAAAAAAAAACCTGATGAAAGTGGGAACACTGTCAAAACTCACTCTGGGCTTTGCTCATCATTTTGCCTGCAAAATCCTGCAGTGGGCAATTGCTGTGATGTAATTCAGAGTGTGAGAAGCTCTGTGATACATAAATTAAGAGTTGACTATTAAAAATTATTGCTATATTTATTATTTGGCTAACCCTAATACCAATAAAATAATTATGTTTATTCATGGGGGGTGGGTTCACACAAATTCATTTATCACATGGGGGGGTTGTATGGTAATGCAAAGTTTGAGAACCACTGATCTAGGGAATTGAGGGATCATGCTGAGAGAGTGCTCATCAGTGGTTCTCCACCAGAGTGCCATAAGGCTTGGTTCTGGGTCCTGTATTCCTTAAAATTTTCTGTTAATGATTTGTATAAAAAAGTGAGAGAATGCTTATCAGATGACACAAAACTGGATGGGATAGCTGACAGAAATGCAATTCAAAACATTCTTGATAGGTTAAAGAAGAAGGCTGACAACCAAGTTATACAATTTAATGTCAAAATTAATTAAAGCAACAGTTAGGCAAACAATGCAAATAACTAATGGGGTTACCCAGTTAGATAATGCTATTTTTTCCCCAAACTGCTATTCTCTAGTTAAAGCTCCTCCTTAAATTATTACATTAATCTGTAAATTTTAGTTTCAGACTTTTTCCTATTTTGAAACAAATTTATTTAGCAACTGAAAAAATAAGGTAATTATTGATGGTCCAACAATCCTGCTATGCTGAACAATATTATTTTTCTGAGTTGGAAATGAAACACAATGGGCAAACTGTTGAATGATTTGCAAATACCGGCCTATCATTTCTAGAGCAGTAGCGCTAACATTAACTCTTCCATTGCTTTGGTTTTGTGAGAACTGAGAATAATTTTTTTTACCCACTAGGGGCAAAGCGGGTATTAGAGCTGGCCAGCTATGAAGGAGAACAAGGAAAAGCCCTCTTCCAGAAGTCATTTGGCCATAGTGTTAACTACTCATTAGGTGAGGTCCTCTGGGTTTGTTCTAATCTCTTCAGTGGAGTCCATCTCAAGATGAGCCACAAGAGAATCATGCTGTTCACCAATGAAGATGACCCTCATGGTCAAGACAGTACTAAAGCCAAATTTGCTAGAACTAAAGCTGCTGACCTACGAGACACAGGTTAGTATTTCAAATTAAAGGTGAAGCATAATTTAGAATAAAAGTGATACCTCCTTTCAGAGAAGCAAACAATATTTCCTGAATCTCATCTTTATAAGGAGGCATGATTATTTGTTTCATATGTATTTCACCCTGCCTCCAATGATCTCAAGGTGGCATATGTTAATCTTAACCTGTTTTATTTTTACAACAAATCTGTGAGATAGGTTAGGCTGAGAGATTATCAGTGACTCAAAATAATTTAGCAAGACCTTCATGGTTGAATGAAAAGTTGAATGCATGTTGTTTAAGTCCTAGACTGACATTCTCATGAATAGATCACTTTGGTGGTGGACTAAATGTTGGTGATCAGGTTGATTTGAGTGCTTCTGTTTTCTACAGTCCAGAAATGTGAAGTGTTTCAATATGTCCTGGGTACTGCAGCAAAAGGGGGCTATACGAACTAACACCTGACTTCCTAAATGTATGGGAAACTACCAGGGAACTCCAGTTCTGTACACTAAACTTGAAAGTTGGAAAAAATATCTTGGAAGAAGACAGTGGCATACACAGTCCCTCCTTGTGGGGGGAGATGGGTGGTGTTAAAAGTTTAATAAATAAATAAATAAATAAATACACTTCCATATTGTTGCAAGAAAACTATATGGACATTAGTTGAGCTCAGCTCAGAGAAAACAACTATTTATTGTATGATTATCTGTGCTTGCCTGTTTCTGCTCTGTCTGTCATAATTTATGACTTCAGTCATAAATTGAGAGCAGGAGAGCTGTCACACATTTTCCATTCCTCCTCTTCTTGATTCCTCAATCTTTCCAAGAAAGAACAAAGGGAGAAATTTCTTCCCATATTTTCTTCTATTTCTTTCTAGTGCTTTCTGGGTGGGACAGAAATACAGATCGATGACATTGCAGAGATAATTCACTTTGCTGTCTTTATTTCTGTCTCAGTTTTATGCAGCTAGGAAGCAATTCAAAAAGAGAGCCAGGTAGAAGGTGTGAGGGTGAGAAGTCTGCACTTGCCTTCTGTGTGTTTTGCTTCCTTTAAGCCGTGCAAGAGGATATGGGGGATTTGGTAGCCGAATGTGCCATGTGGGCTTACTAGTACAAGACAAATGTATACGTTATACTCCTTGTTTCATGCTACTTCATAGTTTGGATCTCTTAACTTTGTAGGCATAGTAAAACTTTTTTACAAAATAAAAACTGCAAAGTAGAACATAAAACAAAATATTGCCCTGTTTGGGAATTCAGACAGCCCGTTCCATTCTTCCCCCCTCCTTTCCATCTCTTTCCCCAAACAGTCAATCAATTAAACTTTATATTTTTACTGACTATGCTTAGTCCTCATGAGGCTTTTATTTATGATTATGGTTGTTTCAATCAACGTATCTGCCTATCTTGCAATTTATGCTTTCTGCTGCCCTACCCTGCCCTCATTTGGGTGCTTTTTTAAAAAAATCTTATATTCTTCTTCAAATCTTGGAGGACTCTGTGCCCAATAAATGCTGTCTTGTGCAAACCTGGAGATTACCATAAGAAATGGAATGATGATGTCTATATTCTCATATAGGAAACAAGCTTTTTTTTCCCCACAATTCTGTGACTGCAGGTATTTACCTTGACTTAATGAACCTAAAGAAGCCTGGAGGGTTTGATATTTCCTTATTCTACAGAGATATCATTAATACAGCAGATGATGAGGACTTAGGAATCCAGTTTGATGAGTCTTGCAAATTGGAGGACCTTATGAAAAAAGTACGAGCAAAAGAAACAAGGAAGCGAATTTTAAGTAGGTGAGCATCAGGAAACATCCTTCTCTTGCAGGGTAATCTGGGATACTTTGGAGAAATCATGATAACAGAAATAGTACATAATATTAAATTGTGGAAAGTTTCTTTTACTGTGTTTTCAGATGAAAATCTTGTGATGTGCTTTTCATCTCTTTAAAATGGAAATTGAACTATTCTACTGTATAAGGTTTCAAAGACTTAAGTTTGTATTTGCTGCTTCTTTAGGCTGAATTTGTATTTGGGAAAAGATTTAACTCTTACTGTTGGCATTTTCAACTTAGTCCAGAAGGCTGTCAAGCAGCCTCCAGTGAAACTTTACAGAGAAACTAATGAGCCACTGAAAACAAAAACGCGAACCTTTAACCGAGAGACAGGTAGTTTGCTTCTTCCTAGTGACACCAAGAGGGCTCAGGTATGTACCTTGAAGTTTTTATACTAATTTTCAACTTTCTATTTTACATGTTAAAGAATTTTGAGGGGCAGTACATCATAATGTGTATAATGGTGTAGAAGCCATTATATCCCGACTTATGTACTTGGGCAGTTGCTTTTTTGCTCTAATGCCATTTAAAATTATTTTTGTACTGTTTTTCTTAACTTACCATTAGGTGTCTGGATGGATTCACAGAGATCAAGAATTCATGCCTTAGCATCTCTTGGATCATAGTGTACCAAATACTGGAATCTGTATTATGTATTTTCTCTAAGTTTTCTTTTTCTTCAAGCACAACTGTCATAAAACTGCTAGCAGTCAGGTAGCTTCTGTTGCTGAAAGTTAGGGCTACTATAGATCAGATTCTTAGGGCTAGTATAGGTCAGATCCTTAAGCCTTCTAAATGTTTGACAAGCATTAAACTACAAACTTAGTTTAATTGGGATTATTTTTATGCATGACTTGGGCAATATTTATTTTTGTTTGGGTATGTCTTAGTTGAAAATTGAAATGTGATATTTTATTGTTTGTTATTATTTCAATTCTGAGGCTGTCCAACTCTAAGTGACTCTGAGCAGCTTACAGGTAAAAATTAAAAGAAAACAAAATACATTAAGAGGAAAAAAGAAGACAGCTAATGGAACCATTACCCAAGAAAGCCAAACAGCCAATAACCAACTAACCAATTAAAAGGGCTTGATGCCCATTCTAGTCTAGGGCTTTAAATAAAATATGCAGTCTTCTATGTGTGGTTCTGAAGGCTGGGACAAAATAGGGATTCTTTTAGTATACTCTTGTTCCGCTGTCCACTAAGGCTATGGAAGCTTAAGAAATAATTAAGAAAAACGCTTTGGAGTATGCAGGAACATGAACATAGCACCTTTCTGCAGTGCTTCAGAGTAGCTGCATCTCTTCCTAGAATTCTGTGGCAGACACAGCTGCTTAAAGAAGTGCAGACAAGTGCTGTGCTTATACCTCTGTGTGTTCTGAAACAATTTTTGGAATGTAATCCAAGGTATAGAAAACCCAACTATCTGAGAGTATCCATACTTGATCTGGCTGTTGTTTTACCAGTGATACTGGTGCTCTCTCACAAAGGTTGTTGATAAATTGAAAGTATTTTTAAATTGTTATGTAACACTATGTTCCCATGTTAGAATTCTTTGGAGAAAATGTAGAATATAAATGAACTTAAATAAAGAACATAAAAATCTGGTAGCAATAAATGTATGTATTTTGTTGAAAATGAGCCCTAATCCCATTCTGAGCTTAAAGCTAGAGAGAAAATTGCAGTGTGATTTGGATGAGCTTGTATACTTCAGGAGTAGACTATGAACTCAGGGATAATATCTGTCCTTCTCTTCATTTCTTACACAGTCAGTATAGAATTTGATTTATGTGCTGCTGACTAGTTATGCAGAATCTTATAGGCTTCTTTATTTGCAGCTCTGGCCATTTTTGCTACAATTTTTACAGCAACTGATTTTTCCTCATTTCCTTTCTTAGACTTATGGGAATCGTCAGATTGTGCTGGAGAAAGAAGAGACGGAAGAAATAAAAAGATTTGATTCACCGGGCTTGTATCTAATTGGGTTTAAACCCTTGGTAATGCTGAAACAATATCACTATATCAAGCCTGCACAGTTCATCTATCCTGATGAGTTCTTAATGAATGGTAAGTATAATTGAAAATTATAGTCTGTCTTTTATCCTTAGAGTGAACAAGTTCCAGTATACACCAGCAGCAATAATACCAACGACAATGGAATTCCTGAATGAGGTTTATTTTCTAGGCATAATTGATAGGCTTCAGAAAAGAATCCAGAATAAATGTCATTAGCAAATCAGTGTTTTTAATTTTATTTATTTCCAGTATTACATGCTAAATCAAGTCAGTTTATAAGATTAACATGTAACATAATAAAACCAAGAAACCTCCCATGTTAATAGCAGTCATAAACAAAATTAGTCAAATAACAGTGACGATTGAGTGACGTGCAACACAGGTATCAGGCTTGGCAGAGCATCCAATCTCAATAGCTTCTGAAAAATAAAATGGGGCCATCTAAATGCTGGGATGCAGCTTGTTCCATAGGATTGGATTGATGCAGTGATGGAAAACCCTTACTCCTAAGCCAGTGAGTCCAATCCCCTCCTCCCCACCTTCCTGTTGTGGACCTACTCCTTTGGAGAGAGTGCCATCCCCGCTTGGCCAGCAGGAGGGCACCCAACTATCATGTAGTCGCTGAACAAACAGCCACTCAGTCTTGCTTGATTCATACTCAAGTGTTTTGTCTCATCTTGACCCTTATAGCTTTTAGACACTGGGTAAAGTCCTCCAGAACATCTCTCCTCTTAGGCACCAAGTACAGATGTATAGCTGTGTATCATCACCTTACTGATCATAAATTACTCTGAATCCATGGATGACCTCCCCCACTAGCTTCATGTAAATGTTAAATAGAATGGGGGAGAGTGCTGAGTGCTGTGACACCCCATACAAAAAGTGTTTAATTTCTTATCCCTATAACTGTTGAGTGATTCTGCCCAGAGAGGAAGGAGTGGAACCACTGTAATACAGTGTCCCAACTCTTAACCATCAGGTAGACCAGAAGGATAACATGATCGATAGCATCCAAGAGATCTAACAGGATGAAGAGAACTGCACTCTCACCATCCAGATGCTGATGTAGCTCATCAGAAGGCAGGTTTGATATTGGTGGTGAAGATCCATATGATGAGATTTGCAAGAAGAAATGTGGGAAAAGACTACAGACATACACATGTAAAAAAGAGTCCCAGGTCAAATAAAAAAACAAAAGTAGTTTTCACACATGCATGTTGGGGAAAACTTGTTAGAACATCTTGATTATTGAAGAGTCCCAAAGCATCAGAAGAATTTAACCAAAAATGGACTTCTGCTTACAGGAAGTACTACTCTGTTTAATGCTTTGTTAACAAAGTGTATGGAGAAAGGAGTGATGGCCATATGTAGATGCACCCCTCGTCAAAACAGCCCTCCCAGGTTTATAGCCCTGGTCCCTCAAGAAGAAGAGCTGGATGAGCAGAATGTACAAATAGTCCCTGCAGGTAATTTAAATATTTGATATTTCTGTCTTGTGGTTGGCTAGAGGTGTTTCTCTGTTTGTAAAAGATATTTTGTTTATATCATTAGAAGCAGCATAGAGCAAGTATAATTTGGAAAGATATTTATTCCATCTTTAATAATACTAGAAAAAAAAGAAACCTTGTATCTTGTATCTTGTATGTGGTCTTTTGGCTGCTCCTACTAAATTCCTTAAAAGTATTAAGTCATTAAGTACTACCCTATCCAATACAATATCCAGTAGTTACAGGATAGTAAAATACTTGTGTGCAGGTAGTTCTACCTATGAGTTTCATCCCTTTTCTCTTCTTCTATTACTGATAAAAAGATTTGTATAACTTCAGAAGAATTAGGATCTTCTATTTAAGTTCCATATTTGGCATTATTTCTAATAATAACCAATGAATGTGAGTTATAAATAATTTGATAAAATTATTAAAAATTACATTATATATATATGTGTGTGTGTGTATTGACTTCTTTCACATAAAACAATGACATTTTTAATACATTTACATTGATTGAAATTTTGGAGTTTTTCTCCCAGTATTCCTCTAGATAAAGATCCTGGAGTTAGAAATAATGAATGTCATTTTGCTTTGCCTCACATCTCTTTCTAATGTCATATAGCATCACAGCATTTTGGAATCCAAAGATTATACCTGACTTGTTTTGTAAAGAAGTAATTTTTACTGAGTTGCATGCTTATCTTGTTTACTTTTGATCAGGAGAACTTTTTTTTTAACAAACAAGAGATAGAGATTCAAATTAAAGTTGTTTAAATGCTTCCTATTGTTTTTTATTTCTTAAAAATGAAACATACTATGTTATGTCCATTCATTGAACTTTGGCATGCTGACGCCATCTCTGATTATAATAAGCTGTGTATTTTATTAACAAAAATATTGTTCCTTGATTGCCTGTGGGATAAAATAAAATTTTCTGTCAATTCTTCACTACCTACTTCTGAGCTTATTGCTCCAACTATGAAGGGTGTTTAAATATATATCTCATTCTGAGTTATGTCTAATAAATTTAATTTAAACATGCAGTGAATTATTTCTGATCTGCCTCTTTTAATGATTTTCCACATTAACTATCTCTTCAAAAGCAATCACATTTATTGCCACTTGAACAGTTTCAGTTAATGAATTGATACTTTAATAATTCAAGCAGTTTAATAATTCAAGCATTCCCACATCAAATTTACTTCAAGAGGCAAAGTTTGTGATAAAGCCAGTTTAGATGAGTAGATTATTTGTCAAAATTCTGCATATTTGGAGCTTACATTGACAGAATAAATGTCAAATTGTGCTTTCAAATGACTTGGCTTCCTATTGTTCGCTTTTTCTTTCCTTCTGCTTAGGTTTTCATCTCATTTTTCTACCTTATGCTGATGACAAACGAAAAATTGACTTTACTGAGAAGGTCCCAGCTAATCAAGAACAAGTGAGCAAAATGAAGGAAATAATCCAGAAGCTTCGATTCAAGTACAGGTGAATACTGAGATAAAGAATTAAGGATATAAGCCCAGCAAACAGTAACTGGATAACCCTTCAAATTCTATCTGAACTTTCAGTGTCTCTTTTAGTGCCCTACTGTTGTATTGCCTGTGTAGTGTAGTAGAACTCAACTGTGGTGTTCATGGGGTGACTTTGAGCCAGTCAGTTTCTTTTACCTCATCAGATCTGAATGTGTTGTTGCTCTCTCAGTTTTAATGCAGGATGCAGAACTTAGTTTGGAGTGAACCTAGCTTTCCAAATAGGGCAACTTTTTGTGAATTCAATTTTAATTTGGTACTCATCCAATATATCTGAGATGAATATGTACAAATTTTATTCAGCAAATCCTTTTAGCACTATTACGATGTCCTACATTTGGATATAAAGCCAAATTTCTTCTCTAGAGAAGGAACAAATTTTAGCTTACAGTAAGACATTCATCCTAGACAGGGACAATATAAATTAAAAATATCGGTAGGAGCTGCATCAATTTTACAAAATTCTGACATAGAAAGCAGTTTAAGTTACCTTCACTAGGGATCTGTGTCTTGCTATAGATTCCAAGTGCATTTATCTATAGTTGTTGTATATGAGAATTGGGCGGTAAAGAAATGTGACAAATAAATAAATCACACAATTTTGTTATACTTAAAGTAGCCTTCAAGTTTTCATTAAACAACATTTCTTTTGGCAATGTTAACTGATGTATGTTGTTTGATAATGCAAGGAAAATCAAAGATTTTCTCTTGCAGAGCACCAAACATTGTGCAACTATGTGTTATGCTCTGCTTAGTGGTATTAGCAAAACATTCTGGTACTTCCTATAGAGCAAAGTTACTCCATTTTATTACAGACACACTTGCATTTCAAAACTGGATAATCTCCCACAGAAAGATATTATGCTTGAGGAAGAATTATTCTTCAGTGAAATAAGTCCAGGGTTTAATCTATCAATGTGTGTTTGAATCTCCATTTCTATATTATGATGACATTCTTGGCACTTTTTGTTGGATTTCAATAGAAGTGAGAGTTTTGAAAATCCAGTACTACAACAGCATTATATGAACTTGGAAGCACTGGCGCTGGACTTGATGGAGCCTGAAAAAGCTGAGGATCTGACAGGCAAGAATAATTTAGTATAATATAGCTTGCTTTTACTGTGGGCTTTGATGTGTCATAAACATTTAAGGATAGAAAAGCAATTGTTTTAGAACTGTGGTTTTTTTTTAAAGAAGTAGCAAAAACATTTGATAGAGTAATACATTATTTATACATACTTACCTGAAAGCTGAAAGTCAACTCTGAATGTGGGGATTGTTTTTAAGATGGAAACAATAAGATAGTAAGATAGAAGTAAGATAGAAATATATAAATAAAAATAGAGCTCACTTTTCAGTGTCTACATCAGTAATTTGGATCTTTTTAAAGAGCCTAGATTGCCAGTCCCAATCTATACTATGAGTTTTGAGACATGGTGAGAGCTTGTTTAGCAATTTTTCTTCATATTCCTGAATACAGAACATCAACTGATGTACAGTATTTAAGTTAGCCAAATATTCTTATCTTCTGTTTCCTATCTAGCTTCTAGTATTATCTTGTCATTTCTGATAATTAATGAAGGCTGAGGCAAAAAAAAAATTGAGTTATAACTCCTAGTTGTTTTCCTATTCTTTAAAGCAGTCTGATTTTCACTTTGTTTTAATGTCATTTTACAAATCAAAATATTTCAGTAATTAACAATACTTGGTATTTTTTCTTATGCAGTCACATTCTACAGGTCCGCTCATGAACTCTGTTGCTTTAAAGCTCAAAAATATATTGTGTATGTTGAATATCCATTATTTTTGTATTTTTAAATACCAGTTCTAAGGTAGTCTTCCTTACTTTCCAGTTCCCAAGGTTGAGCTAATGGATTGCCGACTGGGTAATCTTGCAGAGGAGTTCGAACAACTTGTTTATCCACCAGGCTATGATCCTGATGGGAAAGCTACAAAACGAAAACAAGGTGGGATGAAAGAATATAGAGAGAAGAAGAGAATTGTGTTCTTGAATTCATTTGTCCTTTTTAAAGTTGCCCACATTCTAATGTGGAATCCAAGTATACCTTTTTCCTCAGAATATAGGTACAGTAGGTTCCCGACCCAAGGTGCAGTTGGGAGAATAAGAATAGCAAGTATCAGGCACATATTTAACAGCCTACCTGCCATCTGATACTAATCTTGAATTAGAATATAGTTTGATGGTGCTGGTGAGTTGGGAACCAATTTTCTGAAAGAAATTTTATTTATTTATTTTTCAAATTTCTATCACTGCCCATCTCCCCCAAAAAGGGGGACTCTGGGAGGCTTACAATAAAATTGACAATTAAAACCATAAAACACATAAATTACAATACAAACAACCAATATAAATGGAAAATAAAATAGATATAAAATCCAAGTAGCAATAAGATCTCATTCAGTGGGGAGGGCTCTACGGTGCCAGCCACCCCCAGGAAGAACTACTGCCCTTCCCACCCCAGGTGAGGCAGCAGAACCAGGTCTTCTAATCCTTCCAGAAGGCTGAGAGCAAAGGGGTCTGCCTCACCTCCGGGGGCAGAATGTTCTAGAGGGCGGGCGCCACTGCAGAGAAGGCTTGCCTCCTGGACCCTGCCAAGTGGAATTCCCTTACCGATGGGATCCGTAGCATGCCCTTTCTGAATGACCGGATGGGACGGGTCAATGTTATGGGGAAATTGATTATTTATTTATTTATTTAATTTCTTTTCCATCCATCTCGTGTACAATGACTCTGGGCAACTTACAAATAGGAAAAATAGCAAATCACTAAAACAGTACCATATAAATACCTAAAAATATAAATACATATACAAAATATACAATATAAAATATAAAATTCCAGATGGGAAGATCTTAATCTTGGCACCCTCATGGGGCCAGCCACCCCCATGAATAACACTCCCCCCTCCCATCCCAGGCGGCATAACCAAGTTTTTACTCCCTTCTGAAAGGCTGGGAGAGTGGGGGCCTGTCTTACCCCCAGGGGTAGCTTGTTATATAATATTTATTTTATTTATTAAATTTCTCTGCTGCCCATCTCATACATGACAACTCTGGGCAGCTCACAAAGAATAAAAATAATATAAAAACATACAAAAACAAATATAAATATCAAATATAAGATATAAGATAAAAAATTCAAAATGGGAAATAAGAACCTATCCTGGCACCCTCATGGGGCCAGCAAGCCCCATGAAGAGCTGTCGCCCCTCCCATCCCAGGCCAGGTGGCACAACCATGTTTTTATTCCCTTTCAAAAGGCCGGGAGAGTGGGGGCCTGTCTTACCCCAGGGGGTAGCTTGTTTCAGAGGGCAGGTGCCACGGCAGAGAAGGCCCTCCTCCTGGACCCTCCCAATCGGCAATCCCTCATAGACAGGGTCCGTAACATGTCCTCTCTGCCTGACCGGGTGGGACGGGTTGATATAGCAGGGGTGAGGCAGTTCCTCAGGTAACCCTGAGGAAATTACAATGGATCAAAACATTTATGATACAGAGAGATTTAATTAAATGCAATTAGCTGTTTATTGCTTGTGACTAGCAGCTGTCTCAGTAGGTGGCATCTCCTGTCAGGGTTCAGAAGCTAAGGTCAAGCCCGTTTAGTACTTTAATTTATGTACTTAATTTATATGGCCACCCATCTCACAAAATTAAAGCAACAAATTGGAGACCTCCAGGGAATACTAGGGCTGTAGACTAGATTAGGAAGTTGAAAAAAATATCCTGGAATGAGGTAATGGCAAATCACTTTCATATTGCTGCTAAGAAAACTACATGAGCATGTCTGTGAAATCACCAACAGTTGAGCTTGGCTTGAAGGAGACTCTTTTTAAAGAGATCAGAATGTGAAGCTTTGTAGGATTTTGTGCCACGATGGGATGTATACATGAAACATTTCAATGATAGCAAATGAGTGGCAAAAAATTAAGTCCAAATTCTTTCTCCAGCAGGTAATGGTACTGAACAACCAGAAAAGAAAGCTAAGATAGAACTTTCTGAAGAGGAACTGAGGAATCACGTTCATAAAGGCACTTTGGGTAAACTTACTGTGCCAATTCTAAAGGAGGTATGCAGGATTTATAAGCTAACAGGAGGTGGAAAGAAGCAAGAACTTTTAGATGTAATAACTGCACACTTCAGTAAGCACTGAGTTTGGTGCAGACCCCCCAACTGTTTCAAACATTTTAATCCTAAATGTTGAGATTTTGAAGAGAGAAACTGGGTATAATATTTTCATAATCATTTGATAAAAGAGAGTGAGAATCAGGTTTTTCTTTGTGAAATTAATAGAAGAAAGCCCTTCTCTCTCCACATCTTGTTCTAGATTTGATTGTGCAACTTTCATGCATCTTTAATAAATGAGCTTGTTTTGCCTATCTTGGTCAGGTTTTTCTTTTTACTATTTCACATGTAACTTTACAATGTACAAAGCCCTGTTTAGGAAAAATAGCTTATTGCTGGAAGAATAGTACTGTATAAATTTGGGATTTTTTCCACGTGCCTTAACTATGTAGCAAACATGTCCTGGCAATCTTTTTTTTTTCAACCATGTTACTTCTTGTTCCCAGTCCACGAGACAAAAGTTAGTCATTCAGGTTTTATAGTGGTCTTTCCTCTTCAGCAGGCAACCTGTACTAGTTGCAAAGTATGTAAAACTTAATGCAATTTGTCTACTACTCTGTCAAAGACAGTAACCCAAAGGATGACCATGACCACCCACATGGGGGCCAGCATCCATTAGTCACTGTAGGGTGGTACTCTCCTTTGTGATCTAGAGCATTCTTAACTGCCATTTTCTCTTCATTTGATGGAACAGCTGATCGGCAGCTGGATGAGTTGCATTGTAATGTGGAAAAGCTGGTTTTCTCAAAACTTTTTTGGGAGGGAGAAATCTGACTCTCCTGTTTTAGGACACAGCTCATCCAGTTGCCAGTAAGTTGTTCACTGGACTGGTTGAAAAAGCACTATCCATGTGCAAAAAAGTTGGGATCTTGCAGAAAAGCATGATTTTAAAGAATTTTCACAAAACCATGTTCTTGCATGGCTATTCTATTTCAACTGAGTGGCTGAAGTTTACTTCTGATGTAGCTGGGGCAAACAGATCTAGATTGAAAAAAGTTTTCTGTATCTTTGCTACCATTTAGTGTCACCATGATTTTTGCAGCCCAGGCCTGGTGGCCCTAGGTATGTGGCATAGGCAGGGATTAGGTAGTCAGCTGAGTTTATCTTGCTGTGGCTTGGCAACAATACTGAACATGTCTTTTGGCGCATGGCTGAACCTAGCTAGAGATTAAAATGTTGGCAAAGCTCTGGTTCAAGTCTACCTTTGATGAAAGCTCACTGGCTGACTTTTGACAGTCATACCTTTTTAGTCTACTATCTCACTTAACTGTTACTGTGGGGGAAAAATGAGGGGAAAGGGATTCCTATGCATGCTGTCTTGAGATCCTGGAAGAAAGCTGCAATATATGTCTTACAAATTAATTATAAAAATAAAATGTAGAAAATACAGACAGTAATAATTTTATTAACAATGCCCAATCACCATAACAACTGTTGAGTGTGACAGGCATTTTTGCATAGGTGAGCAGATTAACACATGCAATGTCTTTATATAATCCTATTTATGCATCTGAAAAGTTTATGCCATACTAAATTTGTTTGCTGTCTTCCTCTTCTCTCTGGGCCAAAAAGAAAAAGCAGAAATAATCAACATTCACAATGCTCCATAATGTTTAAAAGCCTTGCTGTTAAAACAGTGCCAACAGCTTGCTGTCATCTCATCCTTATGCAGCTGCAGTGGTAGGCTAGAGGGAAGGCCAACATCCCAACACATCTAACTTTCTAGGAAGGAGCACTGACTTGGTAAAAGTTGGAAGAGAATGCCTACCAGGATCAGTGCTTTAGCTCAGTTTCAGATAAGACACTAGACATGTTACTCATTTATTGTAATTTATTTCTGAAAAAGTTAAAGCCTCTAGCTATAGCAACAAGGAGCAAAAAAAAAAAAGTTTCTTACAATGCTATCGTATCAAACTGTA
This sequence comes from Candoia aspera, assembly GCF_035149785.1. Taxonomy (NCBI): domain Eukaryota; kingdom Metazoa; phylum Chordata; class Lepidosauria; order Squamata; family Candoiidae; genus Candoia; species Candoia aspera. The sequence continues at coordinate 31,291,186 of NC_086159.1, forward strand.
TCAGGTTAGGGAGGAAGTCTTGATTTTTTTCTAGGCTAGCTCTATTCGTTTTGCATCAGAAGGATGTAAAAGCAGGGATAGGCAACCTAATACCCTTCCAAGCAGAGGTGAGCAATGCACAGTCCCCATTTGGCCCCAAGAATCCTGAGGTCATGCCACTGAAATTCACTGGTAAACTTGCCAAATTCTGGTAGGGCAATTTCAGCCCATTTTCTGAACATTTGGGTGGTTTTAGGATAGAAATCTGGGCAGGTTATCTCTGGGAAGCCTCTAATTTCCACCCTTAAATCCATCAAAAAGCAAGGTGAAAACTTTTGACCATGCTGTAGGGTTTCCAGATAGCCCACTCCCTAAAGCCAGCAGGCTGCTCACCAAATTCAGAGGTTTGGGATTAGAACTGTTTTTCTAACTAAAGCTCCCACAAATCTTTACCTCTTGCCTGGCAACTGCAAGTTATTGCCCTAAATATTTAGAAGGCATAAATTTGCCTCCTTTTGACTTAAAAGAATGAGCAAGCAATCTCTAGTTAAAGGCCTAAACAGAAATAATCTGCTGGATTTAAAAACCTATTAAAAGAAAATACTGTACAAACAACAGCTGTTGAACAAAATATTCATATAAAGTCTTGTGTTTTTTTTAGTTACTTTTATCAGATTTAGACCAATAGTCTTTCAATAGCTTGTTGAACAGACTGAATTTGAGGCTTCAGTTGTGAGCCTTCTTTGATAGTAATGGAACAGGCAATAACAGGCCGAGAAACACCACATGCCCGTCCTAAGGCTTGCTTGGAGCGCACAAACACATAGGGCACGTTCTTGTCTTCACAAAGTAGTGGGAGATGAAGGATAATCTCAAGGGGTTCAGCATCTGCGGCCATCACAATGAATTCTGCAATTCCTCTGTTCAAAGTTTTAGTGGCTGTGGAAAAGGAAATCAATACAATTACTATCAGATACTCGTTAAATTCAAGAGCAGGCTCCTCTGCTGGCACTGCAAGAGGATAGAGAGCATCTTGGTACATGCAGTCTTATTATATCCTTCACTGCACTCTTTTGCTTCAAGATTTGTGTTCATCTTAAATACACTATTTAACTACATTTTCACATTGTGGGATTTCTATGTTGGATACTAAAGTGGTTGTATCACTGATGAAAGTAATAGCTACCTCCTGTAAATCAATGGATTGAAGATCTGACTGCATCTCTTTCTGAAGGCTTCAACATATGAGTACAAGTTCACAACTGGATACATCGCAAGTTAAATGCCTTTCTGGAGCTGACCTACCTTAGGAAGGGTGGAATACAGTATATTATGCAGCATTCCAAATGTTCCCCACGTTGGGGTTTCTTTAACAATGAAAGCAAACACTGATATTACTGTGAAAGCTCTTCCTGTCTTCAAGTTTATTTTATTTATTCATTTTATTTTTAAATATATTTTCAGTGCTTCTGTCTGATGCCAATTATTTCTGTTCAGCACATTTGAGGGAATGAGTTTAGAGTACTAGTAATAAGATCTAAGAACCACTAAGAACAGGAGAATCAGAAATTAATGTTTTAGGATATATTTAGTTAAATGTCAGGGTTGACTCCTTGTAATTGTATGGACACATCATCATCTCAATCTGCCTCTGGTAATAACTTGTAGAGCTGTCCCTCTTCTTCTATTTCTCTTAAGTTTACTAAGCACAATACCTTATCTAATCCATTCATCCTAGTCGGCTTTTATATGATTCAGGACTAATAGGTTCTTGCAATCTGCTGAGTTCTTAGGACTATCTCCAAATGTGCTGAGTTCTGAATTAAGTTTCTCTTGCCCTTGGGCAAAGTATTTAAAATGTTATCTACAGGAGACAAGCCACCCCCCAAACATGCATATTATAAGAATAATATTTTGATTAAAAGTTCAATCAGATTTCACCTTCGTTGGCTCCTTTGCGTAATTGTTTGTAGTTACAAGACTGCTGTACAAGATCCAGTAGTGTCTTGGTGAGCTGAGCATCAGCAAGCGGATAAGCTTTAGGATTTACTTCTGCCTCATTCTGTAGAAAGATATCAGAAACTGAGCTACAGAAAACAGTATTTCTTTCTCAACTGCCTATCTAACTATCTTAAGGAACATATCTGCATCAGGTGAAGTAATCATCTTTCCATTACCAGAACTATAGTATTTGCTAATTCCCTTTCATTAATGGTTCAAAAGTCACTTTAAAAAAACCTTCTTCCCATTTTGTTTTACTATAACATATTCAAAGAGCAGGTGGAGACAGTGGCCAGGAGTGCTTTTGTAGAGTTTCAGTTGATATGCCAATTGCAGCCTTACCTGGAACAGGATGACCTAAAAATAGTCACTCATGCTTGTCATCTCTAGATTTAGACTACTGTAATTCATTGATTCTCCGATAGCCGGCTCAGGTCAACTCAGCCTTCCATCCTTCTGAGGTCGGTAAAATGAGTACCCAGCTTACTGAGGAAGGTGACGACTGGGGAAGGCAATGGCAAACCACCTCAATATAGTCTGCCAAGGAAACATTGCAAAAGTGATGTCCCTTCAAAGGGTCAGACATGACTCGTTGCTTGCACAGGGGACTTTTCACCTTTCACAATTCACTGAACCACAGGGTTTTCATTGGCACGTTTTCAGGACTAGATTGCCAGGCCTTGCTCCCTAGTCTGTTCTTTGTCTGGAAGCTCTGCTGAAACCTGTCAACCATGGGTGACCCTTTTGGTAGTAGAACTACTGGTGGCATAGCTTGCAGCATCATAGCAACATGCAAGCCACCACAGTACCACAGGTGAAGATTATTGAAAATACCATGGACTGCCAGAAGAACAAACAAATCAGTTTTAGAAGAAATACAACCAGAACGTTCCCTAGAGGTGAAGATAGCTAGGCTTAGAATCTTATACTTTGGGCACATCATCAGGAAAGACCAATCACTTGAAAAGGACATCATGTTTGGTAAAGTTGAGGTCCAGCGGAAAAGAGGAAGACCTTCAACGCATGGATTGATCCAATTACTGGAACAATGGATGCAAACATTGGAACAGTCAGGTATATGGTGCAAGACCGAAGAGCATTTTGTTCTGTTATACACAGGGTCACCATGAGTTGTAAACGACTCGACAGCAACTAACAACAACAACAACAACATCACATTCACTGAATGTGGGATGCCCTTGAAGACCTCCCAGAAACTTTAGCTAGTTCAGAATGATACTGGTCAGTGGTCAGTCATGATAGTGTAATGTTACACCTCTACTGCAGGAGCTGTACTTATTACCAAAATGCTTCCATATGCAATACAAGGTGCCAGTCACAACCTACAAAGTCCTACATAACTTCAGGCCTTAGGGACCACCTTTTCCCAGCAGTTTCTCCCCATTCTACCTGAATAACAGGAAGCACCTGCTAAGAGTCCCTACCCACCAGGAGATACGGGGGGGGGGGGGGAGGGCAGCAGCAGGCATTCTCCATCGCAGTTCCACTCCTTTGGAACAGCTTACCACCTGAGTGGGGCAGGGATTGCCCCCATCCTCATGGCCTTCCAAAAGCAGGGGAAAACGTGGCTCTTCCAGAGATCTTCAAGGATTAATTTTACTGGGGGCACCATATTTAATAAATTTAATATATTACTTTTAACAAACATTTAAATCAAGCCCTAACTGGATTGCTATTTTAATTAATACTATATTGACTTGCATTTTATATGCAAGTTCTGCAAGCTGCTTAGAGTCCTTTTGGTTTCAAGCAGTAGACAAAGGTCATACATACTTAATAAATACTACTAAAAATGTACTAGCTCCCATTCCTGAGTGCCGAATTTGAACTAGCATCTACAGATAGACAAAAACAAAAAGGCTGTTCTGGACTGAAAGGGGCTGAATTTAAATATTTACACAGCCATGAAACAAACTGGTTTACCTGGGTCCTGCTACAAATACTTGGGTATTCCCAGAGAAAGTTGTTATGAGAACAAAGTAGGTCAGCCTCTTTATGCATTTCATATTCAGTATCACAAGGACGGGATAAAAATAAAAGAAATCCATGGCAAAAGCACAGATGATGATACTCGTGGCATGAGATTTAATAGTCCAACCTCACCATCATAGTAAAAATAGTCTAGGGTTATTCCAATGAATACAGCAATTAAACAGTAACAGAGGAAGATGCTGGATACGGCACGCAAGTTTTGCTTAGCACGTGCCTTCATTGGCACCTGCCTGTATGGAAACGGCGGCGAAGCAAGACTGGGTAAGCCTCCTCCGCGTGGTCTCCGGGGCTTGCGCTCTCCCTCACGCTGCGGAAGTGCCATCAATTTCGGCATTTTCACTGACGACTAGTGCCTTCGCTTTCCGCAACGCCTGGACTTGGCCCCACTCACCATTTCTGTTAAATAGAAGGTTCACTCAGACGCTCTACCCTGGATCCCCTCGGCCAGAAGGCTTCACAGAGGAAAAATGTGGAAATGCGCGGACACACAAGATAGACGCGCTCCTGGAAGTGACGTTCGAGCGGGCGCCCGCAGGAAATACCCTGCAGATCTTAAAGATTTCTTGGCTCCCGGAAGTGCGACCTCTACCTTTGGCTGATCATTAAAGAAAACTTCTGTAGAGAAATAGCTTGGACGTAAAATAGCAATCCTGTTCAGCTTTCCTCACGGTTACGTTTACCAAATCCAATGGGCCGTGTTTCCATGTTCACTCATAATCAGTTATTTATACACAACTACGTTGTTAATTACATTTACAGGTATATAATTTGACTGACATAGTATCAGCAGCAATAGAAATATTATGCCTTTTTTTATAGGTTAAAGGTGATGCACTTAGCAGTTCTTCCCTGCTGAAGTAGGCTGAATTTAAAAAGAAATTCCGTGGTGAATGGGGACTTGAACAGAGTTTCTGTAGCCTAAATTGGAGAGATTTTTTTTATCCTGCTTTTATTATTATTTATAAATAACTCAAGGCAGGGAACATATCTAATACTCTTTCCTCCTCCTCCTCACAACAACCCTGTAAGGTGAGTTGGGCTGAGAGAGAGTGACTGGCCCAAGGTCACCCAGCCAGCTTTCATGCCTAAGGTGGGACTAGAACTCACAGTCTCTTGGTTTCTAGCTCATTGCCTTAACCACTAGACCAAACTGGCTCTTAACTGCTCTACCACCTGAAACAAAACATTGCTAAGAAATAATTGTCTGTTCCATTCTCGAAGAAATCTTTGCACACCCAGCCTGTTATCTGGTACAGATCCTAGAGCTACTGTCCAGTGCTGAACAGCTAGATTTAAATCCATTCATCAAACTTCTCTGTGACAAACTGAGAAGTTATCTATGGCATACTCTGATAGCAATTATATTCGGTTTTTTAATCTCCCAGTTGTTTAGCAACTGGCAGAAATTAAATAGGTGCAACTTACTGAGAGTAGCTTATTAAGTGCAGTACCTGAAACAATTAAAAAGCATATGCTCCATAATGTGCCATCTCAAACGTCTGATTATATAAGTAGTATAATCTCTAGCTCTTTGACAACATAGTTCTGTGCATGGATTATTCAGTAAATGAGTCCTGGGGAATTAAGTGGTATTGCTACCCAAGAGTGTATTGGACCACCTGGAAGTTGAAGTTTAACATACCTGGAAATCATCAAAGTGATGAAGGCTGGCATGAGATTTTAATTACAGCACACTTTTCTTCCCTCTACAAACAGTGCTCATGGCTAAAACAATGAGAATATTTGATAAAATTACATTCAAGACATACAAGCATATCTGTCAAAATGAGAGTCATTAGAACTGCAGAACAAGGCATTTAGAGGTACGTGTTGAACAAGTAGAGCACAATGGATTGCTGAGTGAATATGCTTTAGGGTATGCCATACTATGTCACCCTTTGGTATTTATTTGTTTAATTAATGCATATATTGAAAAATAAAACAATATTAAAATATAGTTTATCTCTTCAATGAAATCCTATATATTGGGTTAAAATGAAGCTTATAGTTGTAGCCCTATTGTGTCTTTGTACCCAAAGTACAAATATGCTCTGATAAAAAAAATTTCTGCTATGGTCCCTATGATGTTACCTTCATCGTGTCCTCAGCCCATTAGGGAGACATGCTTAAGTCATTAAAGTAGTATTTCCCCACTTATTCCAAGCCAGGCCAGAGGCATCCTTTAGGCTTTATTACCTTTTATCTTGGAAGTCCCGTGTGACTGCTGTGACTTGAAACAGAGGCAGTAGAAGGATTAGCAATGTGACAGCAAGTTTCATAATGCATGCTGGCATCCTTTTTTTTTTTTTAACTGGCTCATGGACTGGTGGATAGTAGTATAATTTCATACAGGGGGAAGACCCTTAACATCTAAGAAACTAACACAAAACCAAATCAAACATCAGGCTCAGGAACTGACGGAGAAATAGCTACTATAATAAAGAGTTGGTGCTGAAAGCGAGTCCTCCGTGTCCGCCACCCCTCCAGGCGCCGTCATCGGGGTCACCATAGTAACATGCTGGCTTTGCAACGCGCTTGCGTTAAACTATCCCGCCAAATTTGTCCGTCTTCTCTGCAGGTGTCGTGTGTGGGAGAGCAGGTGAGGTGGTGGGATGGCGGGCTTCGTCTCAGAGCAGTTGGTTTGCGAGCGGTTCCACCCGCGGCACGACTCTCACTGGCTGCTGGAGTTCATGCCTTCGCCGCTCTGTTTGGCCTGCGCCATCGAGACACTGAAGGAGGACGGGGTTTCGGTATGTGTGCCAGCGTGCTTGCTTTGAGCCGTGGCTCTCCATTCCCCATTTTTCTCTAAGTGTTCTCACTTTTAGTTGCCCTGCGTTGCTTCTCTCCACAATTCCTGTTCTAAGATGGCAGAATCAGCTTCAGACTTTTGCTCTTAGCTGTTTTCTTCAGATGGATTCAAAAAGGGGAGTTTAGGATATAGTCATTTTAGAAATTAAAATGAATAGGTGCATAAAATAATAACTGAGCTAATTTCCTTATTATTAAGCATTATATGTAGATATTGTTGCCTTAAAAACTCAGGCACGCTGCATGGTGTGGAACTGAAGACCTGTTTCCTGAATTTGGGAGAAAAAACAATTTTACCTTTGCAAAGGTGGCTTTTTGCCTACCCCAAAACACAAATTACACAATAATTCAGGCAAAAGTAAAAGCATTTATTAAGTGGGGGGTCCAGTCCCTTTATAGGGTACAGAAACAAATGATACAGACATTCAGTATATGTGATACGTCATAAAGCAAGTAATCAAACAAATAAAAGACATGCATTACATGTGAGAATTGAACAATAGAAAATATTGATTCTAGATAACATTCCACAAGTGGCAAATTTACAGGTTACATCACTCTCTTTCCTAGCTGGGTTTGTATCTTTAAAACTTGCAAGTGTATAAAAGGACTTTTAGAATACACTCCCTATTGTTTAGTTGCTGAAAAGGCAAGTTCTCACATACCAAAAGAAATGGCCTTGGCCCAGAAGAAAAACATGTTTTCCTGAAGTTAGAAAAGAGTCCTAGGCTGCCATGTTAGACATGCTAATATAATCTTTTAAAAAAGCTAATAAGGAAGCCTAAAAATTCCAGGTAACAATATGCTCCTTGGTAATGAAGAGGAGAGGATAAAATATCAGGAAATAAATATACACCCACAGATGAAGTGAGGAAAAGAACTGTGTTTTACTTATTGTATTGGTTTGCCAAGTTTACTACTGTAATTCTTGATTTGGTCTCAAGTATTTCTTTTGAGTTTAATGTAACATTAGTATTTAAGGAAACAAGTGCCTGATAAGCTTTTAGGTTAAGATTATTTGTTTTAAAATGTAACTTTATTGTTGCTCTTTATAACATTCATAGAGGCTTTCCACACTGAAAACTAATTATGGTGCAAACTTGCCCTGACAATAACGTTTTTCTGCCATGTCTCCATGACATTGCCTTCATCTTAGCCCCAGGCCTTGAGGAGAGACTTAAGTCATCCTTTATCAAATGGCCACCTAAGGTGTATAAAATCTCTTTAGTTGAGGTTACTAGAGTTATGTGATTGATTGTTATGTCCAAGGATGTGTTGGATATAAAATGGAGAGATAAGGCAGAGGATAGGGGAAAAAATTATAAAGTTTTAACAGCTTTGATCCTTTCCAAAGGAAATCAGCAGTTTTGGGCTTAAAAAATACAAATATAGGTTTACATGAGAATTAAGTTGTTCCTTATTTCTTCTTAACAACTTCTGTAATTTTTCTTTGGTAACATTTAGCTAGTACGCAAGAAGCACATGGTCTCTTGCCTCCAAGATGTTCTGACTCAGCATGCAACACAAGTCATCCCACTGTTTGTTCAAAATGAAAGAGTATGTGCCTATTTTATAGCAACTTTGTTTGGTAAGAGAACATCACACACATTTGGTTCTTCTGCATGAATATTTCATTTTTTTTCTGCATAATTTATTTTGTGAATCAGAATGACTAAGATGAGTTGTTTGGCTGAAATAGACATATTAAATAGTTGATTTCATATTACATGACTAGTTTACTTTTTCTTCCAAATAAATACCACAGGGAAAAGGAAATATGAATGAAGGCTGTGGCCTTTGAGGAGATTGGGTTAATAATGTAGGTTTAATTTATAGTACTATTATAAACATTCCTAATTCATGTTAAATGCTTTGAATCCTTGGAATGAACTATATATATCCTGCTGCATTGTATGTGTTTATTTTTTTAGTAATCCACAATCAATATATTTACTTTGCTTCTTTTGTGGTGTTATTGAATCTTTTGAACACAAAGTGCAATATTTTATAGCTAAAAAAAGGAGTACTTCTCCTACATATTGTAATTAGTAGGTTACAGTTCTATAAAAAACAATGCAAGATGCTTCCTGAATCTGGTGTTAAACCATACGTGGCATCCTGTTTTTTAGCATGTTGTAAAGATGGTTAATTGGATGTGAGGAACCTCTTGCCTTCTACTATTAAAGAACATCCAAGCTAACAGACCTCTAATTTCCTTTATTCCTCTTTCATCCCTTTCTAAGAATTATTAATTGGGTATTCAGACAAGACTTTGTTCTTTAGCAGGTTATTGAAAAATATATAAATGTGAAAAAGAAAGTTAATTGTAAATTTGCTGATTCAGAGAATGTATAATATAAAGTGAATAGGCTTGAATTATGGAATGTGAAAGTTGCTTGCTGAATGTGATAAGAGTGGTATAAGATGGAACTAATTGTGCATGAAAATACATGGAATTCTTGATGAATGGTTCAACACTGAGCAATGAATAAGAAAAGGATGGTTCTTCAATGCATTTATGGATAATATACAGTATATATGGAATACTTGTGGTGATGTTAGAGATTTTCTGGTTGGGGACCTGAATGTTTATATACTGTTGTATGGAGAAGATTTCATTTTAGTAGCTGAGAATCTGAATTATTTGCAGTGAATGTTAGGTAAATTATATGATGAAATGAGGAGTATGGATCTGAAAATTAATGTACCAAAGAACAGGAAGACCATAATGAATGATTGCAAGTTACTGTGTTGGATGTAGTTGACAAGATCCTAAAAAAGAGAGATGATGAAAATTTTGAAAAAGAAAAGATGATGTGTGTATTGGTGTATGGATATGACAGAAGCTGGGATGATTTTCAAGGATTAAAAGGTATGGAGAGATGTAGTAAATTACGTTGGTATAAATTAGATTTAGCTATATTTCCCTTTTTTATTGTATATATATTGGTTTACTATTTCTTACTCCTTTTCTGTATTCTGCATAAAGCTGCTTACCCCAAAACAGAATAGCATCATGGTTATGTAGGTTTCCTCTTTAGTAAATACAGTGAAGATTGCACCCCAAGTATTTGTTTTAAGAACATGATCATTATTTTTCCAAAACATGATTCTTACCTATCTGTATCGCTATTATAGGGATTTTACAAGTTATAGAAGACAGCAGTATCCTGGATTTACTCATTGAAGGTAAATATAAAATGGGGAGCTTGAATTACCTTATGTGTCTGTGTGATGGTAGAAACAGCAGTCAATGAACAGTTGTATGAGGAGGTGCTATGCAAATGCCAGTAAATAAATAAATTTCTTTTGTGGTTGAGATTTGGATTATATTTCTTTTATCAACACAATATTCAGCTTGAATTATCTAAAGACAGTGCCAGTGGGCTGTTCTTTCAAGTAGGGATTTTAAATATTTAAGCCTAAAAGGGGCGTGCAGTTGACAGTCAAACAAAACATAAGCAATTTCTTCAATGACTGGGTCACCGCGTATCCACGTCCTCTCATGATATGGCAAGTGATGGAAGCGCCCATATTTGGCCATGGAATCCCACAACTCAAATTTGCTCTAGAATAGGCCCTTCTTAGGAATTGTGTCAAACTCATTGACAGGTATTTTTTGGCTTGGAAAGTGGTTTTGTTCTTAGCTACCCAATTTAAAGATCTCTTTTTTGCCAATAATTCCGTGTCTATTTGGGCACTGATATCTAAGACTCTCTGTTTAAACATTTCTTTTGCCTAAAAGGCAGTTGAGAGAGTAATCATTGGGTGGAAAACCCACGCTGTAAAATAACTTTGGTAAGTCAGCTTACCCAGGAGATGGGTTGAGCCATACTTATCTGTTCAGCTAAACATATTTTGGGTAGCTTATCAGGGTCCATTGAATAGATCCTCTGCCAATGGGTAAAAACTTTGATTATTGAGTGACTGTGTATGGAGTGGATACCTGTTTCTGCTCTGACCACCGGGGCTGATGTGTTCTTGTCAGTTCCCAGTATACTTCTTAAAAAATGGGTCTGGACTTGTTCAAGTGAGGTAGCTTTTGTAGTGCCCCACAGTTCTGCTCCACAGGTCAGCATTGGGACTACTTTTACCCTAAATACTTTCAATATGGGGTCAAAGTACCTGGGTAATTGTAATTAAACAATTTATATAATTTTTGCTACTTACCTCAGCCCTCACCGAGCTTCTTTTAAAATGATTTGTTCACGATCCTGTGTTGGTAAAGGCCACTCCTAAATAGGTGAAGGAATTTACTTGTTCAATAGGTTCCCCATCCAACTGCCCATTTCACACAGTTTTTTGCTAAATACCATCACTTTAGATTTGGTTTTACTGATGTTTAGAGAATTGAGAATGCAGTAGGCGTTTAGCTTTCACAACAATCTTCTCAGGCCTATTGAGAATGCATCATTAGAACCATATCATCAGCATATAAAAGGTTATTAATAAATTTATCAAGGATCTTTGCCATATGAGTGTCTGAAGCATACAGGAATCCTGGAGTATTGTTGACATAGAGGTTAAAAAGCATTGGGGCTAGAATACAACCCTGTTTAACACCATAATGGGTAGGCATACTCTGATTTAGAGAACCATTTATACTGGTATGTACTTTCAAGTGGATGTTTGAGTAGAGGGCCTTAACCAGGAGTAAGAATTTGGGTTCCATGTTTAAAGTGGCCAATCTCTTCCACAGAATTATGGAATCAAAAGCCGCACTGAGATCTATGAAGGCGGTAAACAATTTCTTGCCTTTAATTACTTGTTTTGTTATGAGATGGTGTAAAATAAAACAATTGTCTATTGTGGAGCACTCTAGTCTAAATCCAGCTTGTTCCTCTACTAAGAAATTTTTCGTTTATTACCCAGTCTTCTATTTTACTCAAAAGGTGTTTTGCATACATCTTAGCCATAATTCCAATAAGGATTATAGATCTATAATTTTGGGGGTCTCCCATGTCTCCTTTTTTATATATGGAGACTATAATGGAGATTTCACATCTGACTGGGATGCAACCTGTGTTATTTATATGAGAGAATAGCCCTGCTAACAATGGGGCCCACCAATCAATACATGTTCTGAAGAATTCTGGTGGAAAAAATCTTCTCCAGGTGCCTTTTGGGTTTCAGAGATTGAATAATAGGTTTGATTTCTGGTACTGACACTGGAGGCTAGGGAGGAAGATTTTCAAAGGCTAATGAGACAATGATTTGCTTATGTGGGAGGCCCTGGTTAGGATTAGCAGATAAATTTGCATAAAAATCCTCCCAAACTCAAGCTGGAATTGGGATATCCAGTTGGAATTTATGTTCCTTCAATAAACCAGATACAGTATTCCAGGAAAAAAATTGGGTTTGTCCGTTTCGCTGAAATTTCCAGTTCTGACCAGATTTTAGCCATGAAGCAAACTTTTTTAGAGGCTATCAGTTTCTTTTACTCACACCTAATTTTTAACCGTTTCGTGTTTTTTTTTATGGTAGGGTGTCCCTGGGCCTGTTGCATCACTGCCCTCAGTAACTTTCTTGTACGTAGAGACTTAGAATCAAACCGATTAGAACTTAGAACTTTGCTCTCAGTTTCTGGTGGGGAGTTTATCTGTTAAGAATTTTCTTAACAAAAGACACAGATCAGCGTATTGAGTCAGGATTTTATCAGGGCCTTGGGTGGGGGAGGAAATTGCATTTCTGCAAGTCTGGGCCTGTTCCGAGTTCAGAAAGGTGGATATTGCCTTAGTATCTACAGTACCTTAGCCCAATTGAGCCTTCTATTTTGCCTCACTGAGATTAGCTAGTAGCCTCTAATTCTGAGGCATGAATAATCTAGAATCAGATCTGCCTTGGAAATGGACTGATTGGCTGGTGATTGCGGTCCTCCCTCACATGGGCTTGGATGTCTGAAAACGGTCCAATCTTGTTTCATGTAACACACACATATATAGTCTAAAACACTGCTAGTGTTTCCTGAATGGCATGTAAAATGATATATAAAACCAGGTTCTTTACCTCCTTAAATGTGAGGTTACATTTATATATCACAAAGATGAGTTGTGAGCCTGCCATATTTCTTTTGAGGTCTCTAGAAAACTGAATAGAACAGGACCAAATCTGGTATGCAAGGAGAAATCAGCAAAACAAAAAATGAATTAAAAATGGGCAAGATAATGCTGAGGGCTATGGAGAAAAACATGTCAGAAAAAAATCCTACAGTGAATCCCTGTGGGAGAGGCAGTTGGGCAGCAGCTAGTAAGTTTGCTTATTGTTTCATTCTAAGCCTCTTTCCTTCTCATCTCTGGTCATGTAACCCAGACTGGAATGTATGCAGCTGCTCTGTGCTTCCTAGGGCACAAATACGTGCAGATGTGAGGGCAGAACAGAAACAAAAAAATAGACTATAGAGATGCATTACATAGAAGAAAATATGTCTCCCTTGGTCACTGCTGGTAAAGTGATTAAGAATTCCAGAAGCCATGCTCTATATACAATCCCTAACATGTTATGTATATGAGATATCATTATTAAGCATATTTCTTTTAATGTACATATGATTATTTTAAGTTAAAAAGGAAAACATTCTCTGCAGAGAGTTTATAAGTTCTGGAAAGACTACAGTAAAGAAAATTAAATGTTCTGTGTAAGGATGTTAGCAATACTCATAGCAAAATTTATTGTAGTATGTGTGACAAATACTGTGAATAAATCTGAGTAATTTTTTTCCTGCTGTGAACAGTATTAGTACAGCTGGTAGTAGAGCTGAAATTGGAGAGGTATCTGCACTACCTACTGGATGAATGTCAGAAAGAGGTTTGTATCTTCCATTTTGGTAGTATGTGCTTTTCATTAACTGAAGTAAGTTGAAAAATAAGTGCTTTTCTTAATTTATAAAAAATAATAGACTTCTATGAAGGATGGATGAATGAAAGATAGAATAAATAAGTGGTACTGTGGTATTAACCTGTTCATTCATTTAGGGATGTGAGCACACATGAATGGCATTTATGTAATTCATCCTGATACCACTTACAGGCTTCTGTCTTCTGTGATGTGCTGCTACCAAATATGTTTTCATTGTACTTCTGATAATTACAAAAGTCAGAAGAATTATTTAATTATTATTTAAATGTTTATTGCTACCCATTTGATATGTGACTCTGGTGGGCCTACAACCAATTAAAAACAACCTACAATAAACAAAGACAATTCAAAAGCAACTCATTGCACTCAGTGACTTAAAAAACGTACAGTCACAACACCAGGACAGGTTCATCCAGTAGTGTGGCCCAATGCCTGGGGAAGAACCAGAACTTCAGCACAAGGCTGGCAGGGTTAGGCCCTTCCAAATCTGGGGATGAAGGTATGCATTCTGTGTTCTGCATTTTCGATTAGCTGTAGTTTTTGTGTGGTCTTCAAGGATAGCCCCATATAGAGCACATTGCAATAATCTATAGAGCCTCCAAATACTGTGAAAACACCTTCATGGCTTCACTTAGTTACCCTAGGTTAGAGATACATCCTTTTCAACATCTACATCTACATGAAACCTCTTTTCAACATCTACATGAAACCTCTTTTCAACATCTACATGAAACTGCTGGGTGAGATCATCTGTCACCACGGGATGAGGTACCATCAATATGCTGATGATACTCAGTTATATATCTCCATCCCAGGTGAAGTAAGTGATGCGGTGGCTGCCCTTTCTCAGTGCCTGGAGGCTGTGGGGGTCTGGATGGGGAACAACAGGCTTCAGCTGAACCCTGGTAAGACGGAGTGGCTGTGGATTGACGGCTCCTCGGTATCTGGGAAGTTGTCATCTCTAGTTCTGGATGGGGTGGCACTGCCCTATTCAGAACCGGTGCAGAACTCCTGGACTCATGGCTCCTACTCGAAAAGCAGGTGGCAGTCATGGCCAGGAGGGCCTTTACGCAACTTCATGTTGTGCGCCAGTTATGCCCATTCCTTGATCGAGATGCCCTCCGGACAGTCATTCATGCCCTGGTCATCTCCCACATAGACTATTGCAATGTGCTGTACGTGAGGCTACCCTTGAAGAGTATCTGGAAGCTATAGCTGGTGCAGAATGCGGCCACGTGGGCAGTGATGAGTGACCCAAGATCAGCACATGTGACACCACTGCTGTGCGAGCTGCACTGGGTGCCAGTTTGCTTCTGGATCCAATTCAAGGTGTTGGTTATGACCTTTAAAGCCCTACATGGCATGGGGCCAGGCTACCTCAGGGACTGTCTCATCCCCATAACTTCGACCTATCCCATCTGGTCATGCAGAGAGGGCATGCTACGGATCCCATCGGTAAGGGAGTTTCACTTGTCTGGGTCCAGGAGGCGAGCCTTCTCTGCAGTGGTGCCTGGCATTTGGAACATTCTGCCCCCCAAGGTGAGGCAGGCCCCTTCACTCCTGACCTTCCAGAAGGGTTTGAAGACCTGGTTCTGCCACCTTGCCTGGGATGGGAAGGGCAGTAGCTCTTCCTGGAGCTGGCTGGTGGTGTAGAGCTCTCTCTACCGAATGTAATTTCTCCCACCTGGATTTTATATTTATTATTTATTATTTTGGATGTTGACTTTGTAATTTTATATGCTGAGGCTTTTAAAAGGATAATTTTATTGTAGATTGCCCAGAGTCCCCTTCTTTGGGGGGAGATGGGCGGTAATAGAAATTCGAATAATAAAATAAATAAATAAATAAATGAATGAATAAATCATCATACGATGGTACATAATCCCGTGCTGTTGGATGAACTCACCCAGTGGCCTCATGGAATGTTACAGGTGTGGGGAGAGAGTAGAGCCCTGTGGAACTCTGCAAAGCACTAGAACTGATCCTGGAGGAAGGAGGAGAACCATTACAACACTGTACCTCCCACTCCTACCCCTGAACTGGTCCAGAAAGGATATCATGATCAGTGGTATCAAAAGCTGCTGAGAGATGAAGGAGGGCCAGGATGGATACACCACCACCATCCCTATTCCACTAGATTTCATCAACAAGTACAATCAATATCATCTTAATATGGTAACCAGATCTGAACTCTGACTGAAAGAGGTCCAGATAACCTGCTTCCATGCCATTTTTTGTTGCAACCCAATAATCTTTTCAACAACCTTCCCTGAAAAGTGGAAGCCAGGTGGCTGAACTAACAGCCCTGAGGATCCTGTCCATTTCCATGGGACCAACATACACTCAGATAACCAGGCAATACCATACTCCAGTCAGTTCCACTGGACTTGCAGAGCTGAATTCCAGCTCAGAGAGGATCCTAGTAACTTTAACCATCAGATGCCTATAATATTCCTCACAGCGGCCCTGTGGGTGTTCCTTCAGCCACCCTTTTCCCTAAGAGGCACTGGGTCATCTTAAACAGGGTGGCTGCCAACCACAGTAAGAGTGGAGAAATAATTACATTTGCTCTTTTATCACCACAAGGGAATCCTTAATTTGTGTTCAGTTGGATTCATTATCTTTCTCCAGCAGTATTCTAGGCATTTCTGCTGCTGCTTCATCTGTAATTCCTCTGAAAATCAAGGGACTCTCTAGGATTCATGGTCAGGGAGAGGTTGCAATACAATCTAAGGCCATTGTTATCCTTTTGTTCCAAGCAGGCCTCAGCTGACTTGTGTACTAAAGCCTCAGGAGTAACCCCAAACTCTGTCTAGAACCAGTAAGGTCAATTAAATGCTTGGATGGACTAATCAGATAAGACCTACCTTCCTGTAGCAGGAACTTGGCCATGGAACTCCACAGCAATCAAAGAGTGATCTGATCATGTCAAGGGACTGACGTTAATTTTCTCTGTATTCAAATCATGATACCACTGCCCTGAGACCAAAAAAACAACAACAGTTCAACATGTCACTGCCACCTGGGTCAGGTTCTTGATGACCTGGATCAGGTAGCATGAACTCCTGAGCCCCCTCTGACTCCACACCCAGAGAAGGCAGGCTGCAGTTTCTCAGTACATTATGTCTAGGAAGCTGTACCTCCAACCTGGCCATTGAGTTGAGCAGCTCTGGCAGGGAAGCCACTATGCAGCAGGGAGCCTGGTACAGTAGCATCAATCCCATCTGATCTCTAGAGCCCAATTTCATGAATATAGACTCACATTTTATTATCTGTGGCACAGCACACTTGAAAACCACAAGTTTTCTGGGTGACAATAGCCATACTCCTGCCCCTACCTTGGAATTGTGGCTAATGTCACACTTGAAACCAAGGAGGGTTTCCTCTTTGAGAGGGGAGTCCTCACCTTCATTCAACCAGTTAAATCATGGAGAGGGAAGCGTTATTACAAACTGACCAGGGTCTTTAAGGGTCTAATAATCACTTGTAGGGAAAAAGCTATGTGGGATGAAATGCAGAATTGATCTAAAACACCCAAACTACCTTTCCTGTGAGAGGCCTGCCCCCAATCCCCTGACATTTCTCCCTCTTCCCATCACCACTGAAATACTATTGCTTATTCCATCCCCCCCCCGAAGTCCACCTTCCCCCAGTGCATGCCATCCCTCCCCCAGACCAAAGGGCCCCATCCAAACTTAAACTAACAACCAATGATCATTCTCATTTGGCCAACTGGTTCCTATGGATTGCTTCAGTGATCTTTGGTTCCAGTTGGCTAGCTGCTCTTCCATCATACATACAGATAACCACACAATACCCAAATCCCCACCTGCTCTTGGAGGGGACAACAGGGGGTCAAAGCCACCTCATATCCCCATCACTGACTGGAGTGACCCAGAAGGTTGTCACAGCCCCACTCTGGCTCTCACTTAGAGGGAGCATAGATAACTTCAGTCAACTGCAATCCAGTAACACCATCCAATACTATCAACTCCAAATACAGAGCAGAATTCCTTTTCCATCTAATTCCAAGTCCTGTGGGTACTACGCAGAACAGTTCTCAGATATGTATTGCGAAAAGATGGCATTTATCTTTCAAATTAATGTAGCTGCCTATTTCCATACAAGACTGGGCAGCTCACAAACAAAAACGCTATGAAAAACAGCAAGCCAATGCAATAAGTAGACAATATAAAAAAACATTTAAAATCAGAAAATTCATAGCTGAGCTAATTATGTGCATACATAACAGTCAATATAACACTACACAAGCTCTACCATACTCCCAGGTCCCTATGCCCATAGGCAAAACCATGTTGTGAAAAGCTAGCAGGGTCAGGAATGGTATTCCACAGGGTTGGAGCCATGACGGAAAAGGTTCTCTTTTTGGGCCCCTCTAGATGATGTTCCCTGGCAGATGGGACCAGAGCATATCCCACCTGTCAGAACTAATGGATAGAGAGAGGTGGTTCCCCAAATAAACTGGTCCCATGCCATGAAGGGTTTTATAGATCATCACCAGCACCTTGATTTGCCCTCAGAAGTAGACTGGCAACCAATACAGCCCATGGAGCAGAGGTGTAATGTACACTGATCAAGGGATGCACATAACTGCCTGTGCAGTTACATTTTGCACCAGCTGAAGCTTCCCAATCCTCTTCAAGGGCAGTCCTATGTAGAGCTTGTTGCAGTAATATGAGAGGTGACCATGAGCAGTAAATGACATACATATGTTCCTTTCTCACCCAGTCTTGCTGCTCTATGTGAGAGGTAAGATGCTTGCTGTCCAGAGTGATGGGCTTTAGCACAGCAATAGAACTCAGGTTGGTCAGCAATAGGTCTTTGTATGCCACCCTGAGTCACTTGTTTGTAAGATGGGTGGCTATATAAATTTGAAAAATAAATAAATAAATTCCACCACTGACCCAATTCTGCTGCCACTGTTTCTCACCACAAGTACCTAGATACTCAGACTCCAAAATACTAAGGTCAGCCTACTCTGGGTTGCCACTATTGAGCAGAGGGACACAGCTATTAAGGGAACAATTGTAGCATGATTTGTTGTTGCTACCACCACCAGGTAAAAAAATTTCCATTAACTCTGCCATAGTTGCTTAGCTGCTGAACTCCATCAGCTGATCAGAGTATTTGCAGCTCTGCATGAAGCACCGCTGCTGCCGCCGAACAGCTTAGTGATGCTAATATTGCTGCTACTGTTCAGGCAGTGGGTCCATGATCAATCTGGTTCACTGCAGCAGGGGTTGTTCTATGTTGCTGGTTGAGCTGCAACCATCTTCTGCCCAGGCCGCTTTGGAAACTGGCTGTTATCATGTCCAGCAGCTAGTGCAAATCCATGCAGGTGAACGGTAAACAACATCTGAAAGCCTCCTACGCCTTCCTCAGAGCATTGCAACACTCATACATCTTCCACAAACATGCTACCAAGGCAAACTCTTGTGGTCTGCCCTTAACACACATTGCACTCCAGGGCTATTCTAAAAAAGATTTTTATGATGGTGAATGAGGTTTATATAAAGACTTGATATTACTGGAGTTATAGTAGGAAAATATTTTAGAGATGCAAACAACACAATCACTGTTTTGCACGAGCCCTTGTAATAAAAGTGGTCAAACTCTTAATAGTTTAATAAAAGTGTGATTGCCGTTCACTTGTTCACATTGATTGAAATACCATCCATTTACGTTATCACCCATTAGTGTAACTTAGAAATATTATAGCAGTGGTTGATAGTGGTATTTGTAGTAGTCAAGTGGAATATATGACTTTTCTCTGTCCTTCTCATTTGCTTTCAGAACTTTCCTCAATTTGTCTTCAGGGGGATGGTCTAGGGTTAAATGAGTTTAAAAGCCTTAGGATTGTTGGAATGTATCTGTGGATTGCCTTTTGACACAATATATCTTTGTATCCTGATCAAGAGAATTGTTTTGAGGGTGCTTGTGTGTATCAACTAGACCTTTAGCAGGATGGCAGCAAAGAAAATAGTTGAATAGAGAGAAAAGAAGCTAATTGCAATGATTTCCATACTGTAGATTGTCTTCTAAATTGTTTGATTTGCTTCCCCCAACCCCAATAGTTATGCAAGGTAGCCACAACAAGAAATAGTTTCCCTGTATTTATTCTTCTTGGAAAGTTGGCAGATGTTATTCCATTGTTTGCTGATACTTTAGTGACTGAACACAGTAAGTATTACAAATGAATTTTAACTGTACAGTGATTATATTAACTCAATGAAGTTAATAATGAAAAAATATTTTTCTTGATGCCACACAGAATATTTCTAGCAGTAAAAAAGAGGATTAAAATATAATCTCAGTTAACCTCACAGAAACTATTATCAAGATAACCTGCTCTCTTCTGCTTGGCCAGTGTTAAAAAAATATAGCTGACTGGAAATTAGCCTTTAGCCTTTTAAAATATTCTGTGATTTGATAATTAGCTACTGGTGGCTCATTTGAGAAAATACTTTAGACTTAGCTGTATTTCACACTATCTATATTGTAAGCACAATGTTGTCTATGTTGAAAGCAAAAGTTTTAGGCCCTCAGCTTGGAGATCTATCCATCTCCAATTAATTGTTGAAACAGAACCAATGTTCTTTCTTGAGATTTGAGTGGTTTGCGCAATATGAGAAATTATATGACATTTCAGAACTTGGTTTCAGTGATTATTTTTTCTGAGCTCTTCTAAATACCTTTGCAGACATATAAATACTTTCTCATTACAACTGCTTTTCTATTTTCTTTAACATGTAACATGATTGAGCATCTGGCTGCAGGCTTGATGTACCCAAGTGAGAGGATAAAGGCTGCTGTGTGTTATATTTATGGCAAGCTATATTCTGTCCCCAGTGCTGCAGAGCAGTTGTCTATTCATTTCACAGATAAACTGAATAGCCTCATTCTGACTACTTTGAAGAATGCTCAGACCATGGAACTGCAACTTAACTCTGTGGGTAAGAGTCAAAAGGTTACAAGAAGGGATTTTCATAATTGTTATGGATGACCTTTATATACAATAACAATCCTTTTCTTTGGAATGCTGAACATCTGGAGAAAAGTGGAAAACATTTTAAAATCCAGCATAAATGTCAATGTAAGGATTTCATTTGCTTTTTGGATACTGAGCACATACAAATAATCAACTTAACTGGGGATGAGTATCTTTACTTGAAAAAACTGGGCTAGTGTTACATCCCTCCAGATTAGGTTCAGACATATGGTAAAATAGCTATAATGCTTCTCACAGAAAACAATCTGATTTTAAATTTCCCACATGAAAATAAATTTTTAAAATAAAAATATTATGGAACATTGAGTTGTTAGCTGCAGAGAATGAACATTAAATTGACTGGCTAAGACAAGAGGGGGCCAGCTTTGTGACCCATGATTCAGCTCTGAATTATTAATGTTTTTCCTACTAAATCCTATTAATGTTGTCTACAAAAATTAAGTGTGTTATTGTTTCTAAAGTATAACTAATTATTATGAAGTTAGGAACTTGCACAATATAATAATGAAATATTGATTTTATAAAGAACATATATTTGAAAAGCACCACAAATTAAAATAGCTATTGTTAGATTAATGCACTGTTTGACTTTATTATTATTTATTAATATCAGTGTGATCCTTGACTTTATATAAGCTTTGAATGAAAGCTCTTCAAATCATAGTCATGTATTTGAAAGGCTGCATCTGAAGTTATGCTCTTGGTTGTAGTTGGCTTTGAAATTTGGGTTTTGTGATTGCAAGCATAGAAAAACCTGCTTTGTACAAATACATCGTAGAGAACTTTATTTCCCAGGGTTGTGGTGTTTTTTTTTTTTACTTTGATCCAGAATTCACTGATATTGTTTGCTTTTTAAAACAGTAGCACAGTTTGGATCTGCTAAGCCTAAAGGCCAGCTATGCTTGAAATGTCATCAGCCAGATCTTCAACATCAATGTCAAATGGGTTGCACACCCAGTTGTATTTTGTCACGTCCTCTAGGATCTATATCAAGATTTAGTTCAGTGACAAAATTTTAACATTAATGTAACATTTTCATCTCCTGGAGCAAATTTAAGGTCAATCTAGTTTTCTTCTATTTTCCTCTTCAACGATTTCAGGTTATCTGTTAAAGCTGTCATCTTCTCTGTTAGATTAACCACTGTCTGGTCATGACCTAGCACTGAAGTATTCAACTTAATAAGTTCTGCAAATATATCTGAAATATAGTCTAGTTTCAGTATCCATGAAAATTTTAAGAATGGTGAATGCAGGAGATGATTTCCATACAGAGATATTTTGATCTCATTGTGTAATACCATACATTGTTGATTTTTTTTTCCTAAAGACAGTCACATGTCTTCAGAGTGATGAAGCAATGTGTGTATTTGGAGCTAGTACCTGGGCACAACTGACTAAAAATGCTGCTATTAAGAGACCACACTTTTATTAAATCACATCCTGAATGATCTTTTTTATCACAATAACCAACTTATCTGATAGCTTCTTAGAAGTAAGAGTCTCGCTATGGTGAAGGTGCTGAAAAGCTTTTACCAGTAGATTAACTTCTTTTACTCTATCACAAATATTTTGGCATGCACCAAATACTGTTAGTGTACCATCAGTGCACATTTTGAAACAAAAACAGTGATTCCAGGTTAGACTTATTTTACTGAAAAGCAAATCTACTTTATTAAAATATTTTTTTTTCTGTTGAGATAGTTACTGGCTGGAAAAACAGGAATTCTTCCATATTAGTTAGTATCAATTCCATATCAGCAACAGTTGGTGCAGTTGTTTGGAGGAAAGAATATCAAATCTGCTAATTAATCAAGATCAGAGGTGCTTACTATATAGAACCATCCCTCTCACCTGCCTCCTTGTTGGAAACAACTATCCTGCTTTCTGATCTGGATCATGTGGTTTCAGAGGTTGTAACACCTTATGGCTCCTATCTTGTGGATTGATACTGGCTTTTGACAGGTTCCCGGGAACTCCATCAGCCCAGGACTTTCAGACTAAGGGCTGACAGCCCTGGTATTTACTCCCTGGCTAGCACAACAAATTGAGTTTTGGGACTCTCTGTTACAGCAAGTGTACAGCAAGAGGCAAGGGCAAGTGCAAGTGCTCTCTTATGAGATGTTCTGCTGCAAACATACTCCTACCCCGAGTTATCACTTCCAGCCCTTGTCTTATCTCTGTTTACCCTTGTGTATTTTGCAATGATTTACAGCTAAGTTAATAAAGCTCTGAGAACTGATGCACAATTCACTATTGCTCACAGCTGTAACCCTGAACTGGATGGTTTGCCTATTCATTTGAGATGAAACTCAATCCTTGCTCTTTACTGAAGGTGTACTTAGTATAGTCAAAACAGCTCATTCTGATTTATCACACCCCTCATACCTCAACATGCTTATGCAGAAGAAATTCAGCTTATCTACAGGACCATGACAATTCATACTAAAAAGCATGGTGATCCATTTTTGGCTAAAACCCACAGGTTAAGAATCAATGGCATAAGTAAAGTAGCATAATGGTTAAGAATGTGAATTATGAAAGAGAAATACATTGTTTAAATCTCAGTTCAGCTATGAATTTGCTGGGTTGTCTCAAGTACATCTGAGCCCTGACCTCTTTATCAATGGAAATACTAATATCTGATGTTAAAGGAATATTGTAAGGATTATTACAATAATTATATGAATTGTACAAATATATTATGGGACCTAATGTATGGATTGTTATTATTATAATTATAGGAATTGTACAAATATATTATGGGATCTAATGGTGACATAGTTAAATATTGTACAATTTCTTATTTGCTACTGTTCTTCATTTTCTCTTTTTTTCTCTCTTCGGCAGGTTTGTTAAAGCAACTGCTGAAATATGATAATTTTGTTTCGGTTATTATGAGTTTTACAGGAAAAGGAGCAGATTCTGCAAGTCCTGAGTTATTTGAAGGAGACAGTCTATTACCCTTAATTCTCAAGAAGGTAACTTTATAGAAATGCACTTATTCTAATATTGATTGGTAAAAGCCAACATCAAATTGGTCATCGTTATGAATTTAATTGTCATGATGAATAATACACTTATTTTTATTAATTGATTTTATATCAATTTTAGGCCACTTCATTCCCAGTGGACTCTGGGCAACCCACAATAAAAACAGTAACTATACAACTAGAACAAATAACTAATACAGTAAAATTCCAATTGAAGAAAAGTTCATATCATTGCACCTTTATTCAGTTTGGGCCAAAGACACAATGAAATAATGCAATTTTAATGTGATTACCAAAAGCCAGAAACATGGGAATGCCCTTCCAGGGGAGGGGGAAAGAATTCCATAAAGTGGGAACTACTATTGAGAAGGCCTGGGGCCTTGTCCACACTCCATGTATCTCAGAATGAGGAGGGACTCTCAGTAGACTCACAATAATCAATTGAATGGGCAGGTTTTATTCTGACAGGGTGTTACCTAATATAATCTGGTATAGAACTTTAAAGGTGATAACCAGCATCTTAAATTGGGCTTTTTCTCAGTAAATCAAGGAGCTGCTTATGATTGGCAGTTGGACAAAGGTCTTGCTGGAGCAACTTCATCTGACTCCTTGGCCATCTCTGTATACCAGGCCAACCAGAGAAGAGATATAATACATACATATACATATACAGTACATATACTTAAAATTTTTAAAAAGAAGGATAAAAACTAATACAAACTAATATAAAGTAAGGAAGAAAAAGGAAAAGGAAAGAAAGCAAAGAGAAAGCAAAAAGTGCAAGAAAAAAAAAAAGAAAAGATACAAAGAAATGGCTTCAGATATTCTTTACAGCAGTTATAAGTACAATTATATTTTAACTTCTCTCTCTAAAGTTATATCATGGTACTCTTCTTTCTGTAATCTACCCTGTCTAATCATTAGGGCGAGGATTTCTATGACATGTCATATTTTTTCTGGAACCTTTATTTGAATTTATAAGTAAGTTAAAACATGTTTTAGAGTAATCTGGTGGGAATTAGATGCTTTTTTTTTGCCTGAAAAGTCATATTTTGACCTTTCAAAGGTGCTATGTCATATTTCTGCTTAATTTTGTAACAAACGTCATATTTTGGTCATTGGCAACCCTCCTGATAAGCCAGCAAGTTTGAGCCAGCAAAGAAAGTGAGAATTTGCCTGTTTTTCTTTTTCTTTTTCTTATTTGCTCCCCAACTCAGGGAGGGGTGTGTGTGTGTAAGAGAGAGAGAGAGAGAGAGGTGGGAACAAAGGCTTCTCCCCTTACCAGGCCTGGAAAAAAAAGTGAGAATTTGCCTGTTTTGTTTTCTTTTTCTGATTTGCTCCCCAACTCAGGGCTCTTTCTCTCTCTGTGTGTCCGTGTAAGAGAGGGAGAGCAACCTTTTTTAAAATGACTTCAGCAGGCAGAGGCTTCTCCCCTGACCAGGCCTGAAAAAAAGAGTGAGAATTTGCCTATTTTTTTTTTCTTTTTCTCATTTGCTTCCCAACTCAGGTGTATGTGTGTGTTCTAGATGGTGGAGTCACATGAGAGCTGCAATCTGATTTCAACATGCCTAAAAGTAGATGTTCAGTGAGTGTGAAATTACGGTGTCTTGTTCAAGAATTTGGGGAGCAGATTTTCAGTAGCGATGGTGATGTTTTGTAAATTGTGTGAAGTTAAGGGATTGGCCCAAAAGAATTTTAATATTCAACAACATTGTGACACCACGAAACACAAGAGCTGTTTAGCAAGGTTTACCTTCACTGAGAACAGGCAACTTCTCCTTTTCGAGAGAGCTGCTTCTTCAAATGCAGGTTCATCAAATACCCAGTCAGAATTTTGGAAGGATCTCTGTACAATGATGGTTACTTCAAATATTTCCTTAAGGAAATTAGGTAGTGGTAGCCTCAGGCACTTTTTGGAGAAGTATACCAGTCACCCAATTCTAAATGAATCAACTGTAAGGAAAAATTACATCTCTGCCTGCTAGGAAGATGTGTTAGAAAAGATAAGATCTGCTGTTGAGATATGGGTTTCAATAGATGAAACAAGTGATGTAAACGGAAGATATATAGCCAATGTTATTGTCCTAACAGTCAGGAATCACGCTGAGACGCGGAGTAGGTCTCTAGTGTTTATTACTGCTACATAAGACCGAGAATCCTAACAAACTGAAGAAGCATGGGAAAACCCAGACAGATAAACCCCAAAAGTTAAGGCGGGTCTGATCTGTGTCTCTTTGAATGGCTGCTTAATTCCTCAGTACTATGCATGCGTTTTCCCCCCTGGATA
Source organism: Candoia aspera (assembly GCF_035149785.1). Classification (NCBI taxonomy): domain Eukaryota; kingdom Metazoa; phylum Chordata; class Lepidosauria; order Squamata; family Candoiidae; genus Candoia; species Candoia aspera. The sequence continues at coordinate 31,317,149 of NC_086159.1, forward strand.
GAGGCCCCCTCCTGCTCGCCATCAGTACTCATGACAGTTATTATTGTCACTCTGAAATGTGACAAGCCTGGTGAAGTATTTCTTAACATGTGAAACTCTACAAAAAGTAAACAATTCCACTATTGCTATGTTCTTTGACGATTCTATGAAACTACTGTGGCCAGATGGTGTAAAAAGGGGAAATATCCTTCTCTTTGTAACAGATGCCACTCCATACCTGACTAAAGCAGCCAAGGGACTTCTTTATCCAAAAATGATCCATATCACATGCCTTGCACATGGTTTACACAGAGTGGCCGAAGAGATTTGAAGCAACTATCCTGATGCAGATAAGATCATTTCGAATGGGAAAAAAATGTTCGTTAAAGCTCCACTTCGAGTACAAAAGTTCAAAGAAATTGCTCCTACTTTGGCTCTCCCTCCCCAACCTGTCATGATGCGTTGGGGGACTTGGCTAGATGTGGCTATGTATTATTTCATAAATTATGCTTCCTTGCAGCAGATAGTTAAATAATTTGAATCAATTTGTTCTGAATCTTCCTCCATCAAGATTGTGCAAGATTCCCTTTCTGAAACCTTGGCTGGAAATTTAGCATATATAGGATCTAACTTCAGTGGATTATCAAGAGCAATCACCCACCTTGAAACTGTAGGAATGGAACTTAGTGGTGCACTGAACGTTGTAAAACAAACTGAGAGTGATTTAAAGCAAGCAAAGGGGAAAGTGGCTGAAAAAATTAGTGATAAACTGCAAAGAGTGCTGCAATCTAATCTGGATTATTCAACACTTTGCAAAATAAGTAATGTTCTAAATGGACTCGAATCAAAATTTGAAGACTTTGAGCCAGAAATTTCTCCAGATGAGTTTGCTTTTTTCAAATTTGTTCCTATAACCTCTTGTGATGTCTAACGGAGTTTCTCCAGATACAAGAACATACTGGTGAACAACAGAAGGCGCTCTGAGTTTGATAACCTCAAGATGCACGTGGTCATCCAATGCAATTCTGCTGTTAATGAAAACTAATCCAGGGATGACCATTTTATTCTCAAAATGTTCATTTGATTCCTTCGATACTAGCACTTCTGCACTGGAAGTGCAGTAGAATAAACCTTTTAATTCGTGTGTGTACGTGTGTTTGTGTAAACACAGATTTTTAAAAATTGGGTGCTAATTTCAGAAAAATTGTAAAATCATTTTTTTGCTTTAAAAGTCATATTTTGGTTTAACTGGTCATATTTAACCGTTTAATATTTAAACGGTTTTAAGGTCATAAATGCTTGCATATTTCTAACATTTTTAGGTCATAGAAATCCTCGCCCTACTAATCATCAAAGCCATAAATCACAAGTTCATTTTTCATTTTTACACAAAAAGTCCATAAGAGGTCTCCAGTCACCAATAAATGTAGATAATGTCTTTTCTCTAATCAAAGAAGTTAGTTTATCCATCTCAGCAAGACCTGTCAATTTCACCAGCCTTTCCTCCATAGTGGGTAGTGTCGAATCTCTCCATCCCTGTGCATATAATAAACTCGCCACAGTAATCATATATTGAAATTATCTTCCATGGCTTTTTTCTGTTTATCCATCAGTCCGAAAAGGAAAAGGTCTGGCTTCAATTAAATATTAATCTTTAAAATCCTCTGTATCGATGTGAATCCAATTTTTTTTAGCTTTTTTACATGTTCACCAAGCATGATAAAATGTCTCTTCATGTTGTTCACATTTCCAAAGTACATCTGAATTGCTTTTATACATTCTAGATAATTTATCTGGCATCATCTACCAACAATACATCATTTTGTAAAAATTCTCTGAGATCATAACACAATGTAAATTTCAAACCTTTTAACCACATATTTTCCTATTGATCCATCTGTATATTATAACCAAAATTCTTAGCCTACTTTATCATACATTCTTTAACCTGTTGTTCCTCTGTTTCAAATTTCAACAAAAGTTTATAGATTTTAGCAATTACATGTTCATCATCAATGCACAATTGTACTTCAAATTCTGTCTTATTTTGCTCCATACCATAAGTCTTTTTGTCCATTTGAATCTTTCTGATAACTGTAAATAGGAAAAACATTGACAACTATATCCTTCTGCTATTAATTGCTCTCTTGATTTTATTTTAGATTCCCCTGGATGGTTTTCCAATAATTCATGGTACATCAACCATTTGTCTTTGCTGTTTCTCTTCTGTGATGTGCTTCTTGAGCTGAGATCCACCTGGGTTTATATCTATTCTATATTCTCAATATGGCATGTCTAATAAAATGATTTTTAAAGTCCACATTAATTTTAATCATATCGTACCATAAATATCCATGCCATCCAAACCTCAGGTTGTGATCTTCTAACTATAAAAGACTCTTGTTTCTCAGAAACAACCATTCTTTCATCAGGACCAAATAACAAGCAGCAAAATACTATTTCAAATCCAATAAACCCAGTCCTCCTCTTTCCTTTGCATCTTGTAATGTTTTATATTTAACTCATGTTTTTTTCTCTTGCCATATAAATTTAGATATACTTTTTTGCCATTGTTTACATGGTACTTCAGTTGTCAAAACAGGTATTGTCTGAAACAAAAACATAATTCTTGGCAAAACATTCATTTTTATCACAGAGATTCTCCCCCACAGTGATAGTTTTTATTTCTCCCATCTTAACATGTCCTTCTTAATTTCATTCCATGTCTTAGCATAATTATTTTGAAATAGCATACAATTCATATTTATCATGCTAAAGTATTTTACTTTTTTCTCAATCTTAAAACCAGTTTTCTCCATCAGTTCTATTTGATCTTCCCATTTCATATTTTTGTTAACATCTTTGTCTTCTGATTATTAATCTTAAAACCTAACATACTACTTTAATTTTCCCATTAATGTTTCTACTCCCTCTGATGGATCTTCCAAAACTAGCACCAAATCATCCGCAAATGTCCTTAACTTATAAGTTTCTTTTTAAATCTTAATTCCCATAATTCTCACAACTTGTCTTACATCTCTATTCAGTACCTCAAGAACTAAAATAAATAAAAGTGAAAATAGCGGACATCCTTTTCTTGTCACTTTTTGAATTTCATAAGGTTTTGTTAGTTCTCCATTAACAATTATTTATGCTTTCTGAGAAGTATAAATTGATCTTACCCATTTAATAAAATTATCTCCAAGATTCATATGTTCCAGAACTCTAAACAAAAATTCAAACTATCAAAAGCCTTCTCTGCATCTAAGAAATCAATGCAGCTTATTTTTCATTATGTTGTTCCAAGTACTTCAAAATATCCAAAACATTTCTAATATTATTTCGTAATTGTTTTTTAGGTAAAAACCCACATTGATCTTCATGAATAAAGTCCTGTAAAATTATCTTTAACCTTTCAGTCAAAATCATAGTAAACAAGATATTGGCCAATAATTTCTTGTTAAAGTCATATCTTGTCCCTCTGTAGGTCTTAGTGCTGTATTAACCTCTTTCCAGCTATCAGAAATAATTTCATTCTGTAGACTAATATTCAACATGTTTTAAAGGTTGCAAAAGCTCATCCTCAAAATATTTAGAGTAAGAAGCCAGCAACCCATCTGGATCAGGTGCTTTTCCTGTTTTAGTCTTTTTAATAGCTTCACACAGCTATTCTTATAGGTCCATTCAAAAATTTGTCTCTTATTCTCTATAATCTTCAGTAAATTCTGTATGTATGTATGTATGTATGTTCATCCATTTTTTCCCAGGAAATTTCTTGACCTTTGTAAAAAGTAGTATAATAGTAATGAAACATTTTTTGCATATTTGCATTATCTGTTATTACAGTATTCCCTTCTTAAAACTTTAATATCACTTTCTTTTCATTTTCTTTTTGCAACTTATATGCTAACCATTTCCCTGGTTTATTTGAAAATTCAACATTTCTTTGTTTTGTATAGTTCATCTTTATTTCCATCTCTCTCACTGTTAACATAGATTGTGGCCTCTGTAAAAGTTTAATTTGGTGAGTAACAGTTGTCATCCCTGGGGATTTTTTAAATTCTTCTTCCTTTTTTTAAATCTCATCCAAGATCATTTGTATCTTCTCTTGCCTTTTCTTTTTAAATTCACTATCACTATACACTATAAAATATCCTCTTACAAAAGCTTTACATGCATCCCAAACTGTCCTTACTTCTGTACTTTTATTAAGATTATTCTCAAAAAATTCCTTTAACTTCTTTTTACAATCCTCCACTGCCATGTCCTTTTGTAATAACATCTCATTCAATCTCCACCTAAAAAATCAATTTTTCCTTTTAAAAGTTAGTCACTGGATTGTGACCTTACAAAGTCTTGGTAATGTCTTCACTTTATAAACATTAATAGCCAAAGCCTTAGAAATCCAAATCATATCTATTATTAAAAAATACCTATGTCTTTCAGAAAAATATATTCTTTTTAATCGTCATTTTTTAAAGATTTTTTAAATTCTTTATTATTTTTATAAATAACTCAAGTTGGGGAACATACCTAATACTCCTTCCTCCTCCTATTTTCCCCACAACAACAACCCTGTGAGGTGAGTTGGGCTGAGAGAGAGGGACTGTCCCAAAGTCACCCAGCTGGCTTTCATGATTAAGGCGGGACTAGAACTTATGGTCTTTTGGATTCTAGCCTGGTACCTTAACCACTAGACCAAACTGTGGCATTTTTATATCTCCATGCATCAACAAGCTCCAAATTATCCATTAAATTAAAAAAAAATCTTTGGTAGTTTGTCCTGTGTATTTTTAATACTTTTCTCAGAAGTTCTATCATTTTGTGGGGAAACCACTCTATTCCAGTCTCCAAGGAGACACTGATTTTCGTATGAAAAAATCCAATAATTTATCCATAAGTCCTTTGTAAAATGCTGTTTTATCTTCATTTGGGGGATAAATTCCCAATATCAAAGTTTTAGCCCCCTGTAGATTAACTTCCGGATAGATGATATTCTAGAGGTGACGTACTCGTCCCTGGGGGAGCTGGGGGTGTTGACGACCGACAAGAAGCTCTGGCGTGGGCTGGTCCATGAAGTCACGAAGAGTCGGAAGTGACTGAATGAATAAACAACAAAATAAACAACATATCTGCCATAATCATCAGTCAATATAGGTTTTGTTGTGGATTTACATACAAAACAACTCCATTTTTTTTCATTCCTGCTGAAGTAAGTTATTTACCCAGACTTTTGTGACTCAAATATTTTATATCTTTTTTTCCTAATATGTGTTTCTTGTAAGCAGATCACATTTTGTTTAACTTTTTCAAATAATTTTTTTTCTCTTTTGAGGAGCATTTGCTCCATTTATATTCCACATTAAGCATTTATAGTCCATAGTTAGGCCAAGATTTTAGAAAAGTAAGTATCTGTAGCACCCAACGTGGAGTCTTTCAGTGACTTCTTGTATCTGTTGCGGCATTTGTTTGGTCAGATCTGTCACTGTCAGTTCCGTTTGTATTTCCTCCAGTTCTTCAATTTTTTTAAAAAAAAACAATCTCTTGCTTTCTGCACAGAGTTCAATCTGAAACTCTGTTGGTTAAAAGTAAAAATCACCCCCTCCAAATTGTCCCATCTAAATGGAATTTTCTTCAGTTTAAGTTTGTCAGAAAAAAATACTATTTTCTCTTATGTAGTATTATAATCAGAAGTACAATTACGTCTGTATTATCAATCCTCAGTCTAGTATTAAAATGCTGCTGCAGAACTTGATCTCTAGTCCTCTTCCTGACAAAGTGCACAAGGACATCACTTGGAACATTTTTTAATTTTGCAAATTGTATATTAATCCTATAAACTTTATCAATCTTGTCTCAGTGTTATCTTCCTCCCAATCCAGGATATTAGACAGAGAGCAATCTTTTCTCTGATATCTTCTCCATGTTGTTCTGGAATTACTCCAAATCTTAAACAAAATTCTTTTTCTCTCAGTTCCAGTAATGCCAAGTTGTCCAAATCTTTCTCTCTCTCTGTCTATTTATAACTTCTGTCTTACTTTCCAAAACTTCCACTTTGTCAGTAATTTAAGTCTGCAGCCAATTGCCCTACAGATTCTTCAATTCTTTCACATCTTTTTTATTCCTGCAAATCTTTCTTCCATTTCTTTTTTTAAAAGCATCCAAACTATTGGCAACCATTGCAGTCATTTTTTTTAGCAATTCCTCAAACATTTTCTGCAATAAGTCTGGTTAAATACCCATATCTGTTAGTTGTTCTAGTAAATCTCTGCGTCCTAATAGCAGCTTTTCTTATGGTTGCCATGATGAGAAAGTGAAAGTACGTCAATTACTATGGTGAAAGTAAAAGGCAGGAGTCTCCTTTTTTTTTTTTTTTTTGCTTTTCTCTCTCTTTAGCACTTTAGTCCCAATTAGCTCTCCATAGTTACAGTCTCACAGTTTAGCTCATATTATCCTTACCTTCTTGTTTTGTAAAATCCACTAATTATCTACTGTCCTTAATAATAAACAATCAGCATTCCCGTGAAGGTCCAGTCTGTTAGTCTAATTAATTTTGCTATTTTCAAAGGCACTTTTCGTCAGAAAAAAAGTTATGTCTTCTGTTTTCTAAAATTACTTTCCCCTTTATCTGTTTAAATCTTTATTGAATCACAATCTTGTTAAGCTTTTTGCTTTTAAATTAAAATCCTTTAAGATGTATTTTTTTCCTCTTCTTAGTTTCAAAAAGAAGGCAATTCACCAAGAGCCTTTGATCTTCCTAACATTTGGAATTTCTCTCTTAGGTTGTAAATCAATAAAATCCAAAGGTGTTCAAGAAAGTGAGGCTTTTGCCAGTCAGATGTCCATAAGAGCTGCACAGCAGTTAAGGGCATGTTGTAAATCCCTCGGCTCCCAAGCTACTCTGCTTGTGATCGACCACAAGAAACTCAGTTCCTGTGGTCTCCTCACAAGAAGCAGCTCTTCTAGAGCACAAGTGGGCATTCTCTGGATCTCTCCTTCTCTCCGGAGAGATTTTTGTCAGCCAGAAATGTCTCCTGGCCAGCGATTCCACCCCAGTGCTGTCCCTGCTCGCAGAGTTGCTCACATGGACATCTAACCTGCCATCAGTCCTCACCCAGAAGCCCCAACCAGAGAAGAGACAAGATTGCCTGCCAAAGAATTGGGAAGACCCCCAGAACCCTCAGGAAACCTGGGTCCATTAGGTACTTGGGGTAGGCTGTTCTAATTGGTCCTGTGCTCTTATAGAGGTTTAGCATGTCCTCAGTTTAATGAAGAAGTGATCTGACCAGAGCAAAGGACATGCCCTCCATCTTCATTACACATCTCATCTTCTCAAAAACAAAGACCAGAACAAGCGTGTGCTCTCCCACATGAGTTGGGGCCAAGTCATCATAAAGACCATGAACTCATGAACTTCACTAAACTCCACTCCCAAGGCATTAAGATGGATCCCCCAAACTTACAGTTTCTGGAACTCAAACACCAGCCCCAAGATGAGATCAAGGAACAGCTGGGAACTGGATGGCCAGTACACTAGGAGCAGCCCAGGCTTGACAGAAACTAGGACAAGGGGAACTAACTCAGAAGAGGAGATCTACAATAAAATGCAGTCCTCTTTCTGAAATAGTCCACCCAGTGAATTAATATTTTATGATGGAGAAGAGATCAATAGTCTCTGTATTATGTCTAAATATAATGAGAAGAGTGGATAGGAATTCTTGTTTCCTTACTGCACATAGTGTTATTTTCTTAATGCAAGGAATTATGACTCAGTGCAATTCCCATAATAAGTATTTTACTAAGAATATATTTATAAGAATTTAGTGATCTTTTAATAACATTGGATTGTTCAGCCTTGAAATAAAACTCCCATAAACTCTAACCAATTTTTTTAAATTTTTAAATATTGTTTATATTCAATAAATGTATTTTCTAATGAACTCACTGTGATTAGTATAAAAATGATCCTTCAGTACAAATTTTGATGTTTCCCACAGCTGCTATTGTCAAGAGATGAGGTATTACAGGTAGCAAGTATACAGTGTATGGCTGCTATATTGGTGCATTCTCCAGCTAGATATGTTCCTGCCTTTATCCATGCAGATATTCCAGGTAACAAGAGTAATTTGACATTCTATTTGTCTGATATTCTGGAATGCCATGGTATTTGATTTAAAAGCTATATTTCAATGAACTTTTGCTGTATCACTATTAATGAGTAAAACCTTAAAAATAATCTAAGTGAGAAATTAGAATATAATGGTTAATATCCTAATTTCAAACACTTGGAGTCTGAATATAATCCTGGGCTCATAGTGGAGTGCTCAGTAAAAATGTCTAAGTGTATGGCGGCTGTGAAAAAGGCAAATTCTATGATAGGGATCATTAGGAAAGAGATTAAATATAAAAGTCAACACTGTAATGCTATTAGAAAAATATATAGTATGCTAACATTTGAAATATAGGGACGCGGTGGCGCTGCGGGTTAAACCGCTGAGCTGTCGATCGGAAGGTCGGCGGTTCGAAACCGCGTGGCGGGGTGAGCTCCCGTTGCTCGTCCCAGCTTCTGCACACCAAGCAGTTCGAAAACATGCAAATGTGAGTAGATTAATTGGTACCGCTTCGGCGGGAAGGTAACGGCGTTCCGTGAGTCATGCTGGCCACATGACCCGGAAGTGTCCTATGGACAACGCCGGCTCCAAGGCTTTGAAACGGAGATGAGCACCGCCCCCTAGAGTCGGACACGACTGGACTTTACGTCAAGGGAAACCTTTACCTTTACTAACATTTGAAATATTATGTATATTTCTGATCCTTGGATGGAAATCAGGTGACTGGGGCAGAGGCAATAGTAATTAGCAATGGGAACAGCAAATTTCATGACTTGATGGACATAATCAATTAATTACTCAATAATTTTCTGCTCCTGGAGAAAATCTTTTCTATGTGATCACTAAGAGTCAACGCTGACTTGATGGCACATAATCAATAATCAATATTTTTCTTCTGACTCAAGGAAAGATGGAGAACACTATCACTTAGGGAATAGGCCCCAGAATTTTGTTGTAGAATCACTGCCAATATATTTCTTCCCAGTTCCTTTTTTACCTATTTCATGTAGAATCTCTTTTGTTTCTTAGAATACCTTTACACAGTTTATTGTTCCTTCTCTTTAGCATGAGTATATTTATCAATTTTACTATTCTTCTACTTTGCTTTTTAAAGTAGCCTATCCATTTTTCATGTTTCTTTGTACAAAAGGGTACATTGCTAATTCCAAAGGGTACCTCGTCAAAGGGTACCTTGTTTCTTTGCTTTTTTCTACCTACCTCTCAACTTCTACTGCAGTGTTTCTCAACCTCAGGAACTTTAAGATGTGTGGACTTCAACTCCCAGAATTCCCCAGCCAGCCATCTTAAAGTTGCTGGGGTTGAGAATTCCTGCATCTCATACAGGTAATCTGCAATCGTCATTGGGTTTTTTAGACAAAAATTAGGAGATCTAAAGGCAATATTTTCCAACCTTAACAACTTCCGGATGTGAGGACTTAAGCTCCCAGAATTCTCAGCAATGACTTGGGACTTGGGAACTCTGGAAGTTATGTCCACACATCTGAAAGTTCTCTCCAAAGCCTGCCAAATATACAATGTAGAAATCCTATGTCTGAATTCAGATAATTGATATGGGACTGAGGAATATTCTTAGTTTTTCTTGCCCCATTTCCTAATCTGAATTGAATCCACCCAACATATACTTGAAGCTACTATAACCTGTGGAGGTGAAACAGGTTCCTAAGTTGTATTTGATTTTTTATTCTTACACTAATAGGTTTTGAAGAGAGAACTGTTGGAAAAATGCCAAAGAAGTGTGTGTGTAAATTCTATTTTCCCAGGGCTGTGATTCCAATCAAAATTGACAGCTCAATTTATTATTTATTGTTAGCAAAAAAAGAATCCTGTCTCTGATTTCCTATGTTGCATCTAGCTTGTCTATTCAAACCTGTCATTGGTGCCTATAATAGAATGCCTGCTTGCTTTTAGATTTGGCAGCATTTTGAGCAGATCACATCAATTTAGATTTGTTTCACTAAGCTTTAAGCTCCTATTTTCAACGTATCTGTATTTTACCCTTCAGTGCAATTTCTCTGATTGTATTAGAGTTATTCAAAGCAAGCCTCCCAAGTTTGGTAGGATATGCTTTATTAACATTCATTTCTTTTTCTATATTTTTCCTCCTTTGGGGAACATTTATTTATTTAAAAGTAGTTCTAATTCTCCTAATCTGAGAGAACTCTGGATAATATACAACAATGAAAACAAAACAACTAACATCACAATAAAAAAACATCAGAAAGCAGAGATAAACTCAAGATAGGTGCAACCAGTCAAATGGATCAAAAGCTTGTTGGAATAAAACTGCTTTTATTCCTGAAATGTCAACAAAGTGGGGGCTTTACATATCTCTGGGGAGAGAGTAGAAGCTACCAAAGAGTAGACCTGTCATCTTGCCCACACCCCATGTACAGTGGTGCTTAAAAGTTTGTGAAGCCTTGAATTTTCAATAGTTCTGCATACGTATGACCTAAAACCTGATCTGTTCTCCACACATCCTAAAACTAGATAAAGAGAACCCAATTAAACAATACTTAATACTTGATCATTTATTATTGAGGAAAATTATCCAAAGCTACATATTTGTGTGTGACAAAAGTACGTGAACCTTTGCAAACTTTTAAGCAGCACTGTAACCATTTGAGAGTTGGGGGGAGGGGCTTTCAGCAAGCCCTCTCTAAATTATGAGACTTGATAAGCAGATTTAGCTCTGGCAAGGCATTTCTTGATATATCCTGGTGCTGCTGCACTGTTTAGGGCTATATAGGTGTAATTCTAAACTGGTGGAGTTGTCCTACCAGGAATCTGGCCACTGCATTCTGTACCAGCTGTAGTTTCCTCCGAAGGAAGTTCTATGTACAGCAGTAGTCCAACCAAGTGGTGAGTTGGATGTGAGTTACAGATGTTGGAGTATCCTGGTGCAGGTAGGGTTCTAACTGGTAAACCACCTGAAGCTGGAGAAATCTCCCTCTGGCTAAAGCTTCTACTTGCTTCTTGAGCAGTAGCTGAGAATTGGGAAAACCCCGAGTCACAGACCAGCTTCCTTGGAGGAAACAATATCCAGTAGTGACTATCAGGACCTCTCTTTTTGGAATGCCAGATGTTTATCAATGACTAGCAAATCAATCTATCTTGGTAGGATTTAGCATGACCTTGTTTTCCCCAATCCATTCTCTCAGTTATTTTGGTTCAGCTGGTCATAGAATGATTTTGTTTTTGCTTGCAGAATTTCTGTTTGAGTGTCTCTTCTGCATGAGCGAAATTCTCATCTGGTCAGTTTATTGCTGCCTGTTGCTTCTGACTGAGGAACAGCTTTTCTTTTCCAAATGCCACACTGTTTATGGTAAATCATGACTTTTCATATAGGATAGAACTGCTGTTGTGTCAGTATTTCCTATCCATATAAACTACCTTCATCAATCTTTTAATATTTTCTTTATCTTAGGCATAGAGCCTCTTATAAAGAGCCTGAAAGAAACCTTGCATCTTAATAATATAGAATTGCAAAAACAAGGACTTCTGCTTTTTACTGAAATTTTGAAAAAGTAAGAGATACCAACTTCCACTTGGCTTTAGTTTGGAAAATTGGAGCAGAGGAAGCAGCTTTCACTAAAGTTATATCTGGGAGGATAAATATTTCAGGAGAAAAGGTTTTTGTATATGATAAGCATGATTTAATATGATGAAGTTTTCACCACTCTTAGTATGAACTTGAAGCTTGAAAAACTGTTTACTATTATTTTTCAAGTCATGAAAATAGGAGTCAGTTTGTGGAGTAAGTTTATACAAGGGTTTTTTTGGGGGGATGATGAAGAGACTTGCATATTATATGAAATTCTTATTATTTGTCAGTATATGGAATTTTCACATTTTGTAGCAACAAACTGATTTTTCACAATGGTTTTAAGTGGTGGAGAACCTTAATATTGGTATATTTAGTATATATGCATAGGTTTTATGGGTAGAATAATAATTTCTAATTTAATCTAATTACTGCTTAGAGTCTTTCAACATTGAACTGGTTTATAAATTTCATAAATAAATAAACAAACTGTAAAACCTAAGTAATTGTGTACAATAATTTTAGATTAGGCATCTGTATATTTGGATTTTGCCCTTCACTTTCCCTAGCATCATCTTCTCCAGGGTGTCCTGTCTTCTCATTATGTGGCCAAAGTATTTCAGTTTTGCCTTGGATATCATTCCCTCAAGTGAGCAGTCTGGCTTTATTTCCTGGAGGATGGACTGGTTTGATCTTCTTGCAGTCCAAGGCACTCTCAGAATTTTCCTCCAACACCACAGTTCAAAAGCATCTTCAAAAGATCTTCCTTCTCTCAGCCTTCCTTATGGTCCAGCTCTCGCAGCCATATGTTACTACGGGGAACACCACTGCTTTAACTATGCGGACCTTTGTTGTCAGTGTGATGTCTCTGCTCTTAACTATTTTATCGAGATTGGTCATTGCTCTTCTCCCAAGGATTAAATGTCTTCTGATTTCCTGACTGCAGTCATCATCTGCAGTAATCTTTGCACCTAGAAATACAAAGTCTTTCACTGCCTCTATGTTTTCTCCCTCTATTTGCCAGTTATCAATCAAGCTGGTTGCCATAGTCTTGGTTTTTTGGAGGTTTAGCTGCAAGCCAGCTTTTGCACTTTCTTCTTTCACCTTCATCATAAGGCTCCTCAGTTCCTCTTCACTTTCAGCCATCAAAGTGGTATCATCTGCATATCTGAGATTGTTAATGTTTCTTCCAGCGATTTTAACCTCAGCCTTGGATTCTTCACACCCAGCACGTCGCATGATGTGTTCTGCATACAAGTTGAATAGGTAGGGTGAGAGTATACCGCCCTGCCATACTCCTTTCCCAATCTTAAACCAGTCCATTGTTCCTTGGTCTGTTCTTACTGTTGCTGCTTGGTCGTTATACAGATTCTTCAGGAGGCAGACAAGATGACTTGGTATCCCCATACCACTAAGAACTTGCCACAATTTGTTATGGTCCACACAGTCAAAGGCTTTAGAATAGTCAATCAAACAGAAATAGATGTTTTTCTGAAACTCCCTGGCTTTTTCCATTATCCAGCAGATAAGGCAGTTCCTCTGCCTTTTCTAAACCCAGCTTGTACATCTGGCAATTCTCGCTCCATGAATTGCTGAAGTCTACCTTGCAGGATCTTGAGCATTGCCTTACTGGCATGTGAAATGAGTGCCACTGTGCGATAGTTTGAACATTCTTTAGTGTTTCCCTTTTTTTGGTATGGGGATGTAAGTTGATTTTTTCCAATCTGATGGCCGTTCTTGTGTTTTCCGAATTTGCTGGCATATAGCGTGCATTACCTTTACAGCATCATCTTGCAGGATTTTGAACAATTCAGCTGGGATACCATCGTCTCCTGCTGCCTTGTTATTAGCAATGCTTCTTAAGGCCCATTCAACCTCACTCTTCAGGATGTCTGGCTCTAGCTCACCGACCACACTGTCAAAGCTATCCCTGATATTGTTATCCTTCCTGTACAGGTCTTCCGTATATTCTTGCCACCTTTTCTTGATCTCTTCTTCTTCTGTTAGGTCCTTGCCATCTTTGTTTTTGATCATACCCATTTTTGCCTGGAATTTACCTCCGATGTTTCTAATTTTCTGGAAGAGGTCTCTTGTCCTTCCTATTCTATTGTCTTCTTCCACTTCCGCGCATTGCTTGTTTAAAAACAATTCCTTGTCTCTTCTGGCTAACCACTGGAATTTTGCATTTAATTGGGCATATCTCCCCCTATCACTGTTGCCTTTTGCTTTCCTTCTTTCTTGGGCTACTTCTAGTGTCTCGGCAGACAGCCATTTTGCCTTCTTGGTTTTCTCTTTCTTTGGGATATATTTTGTTGCCGCCTCCTGAACAATGTTGCGAACTTCTGTCCATAGTTCTTCCGGGACCCTATCTACTAAGTCCAGTCCCTAAATCGATTCTTCACCTCCACTGTATATTCCGTAGGAATATTAGTGAGCTCGTATCTAGCTGATCTGTGGGTCTTCCCTAATCTCTTTAGTCTGATCCTAAATTGTGCAATAAGAAGTTCGTGTTCTGAACTACAGTCAGCTCCAGGTCTTGTTTTTACTGACTGTATGGATGTCTGCCACCTTTGGCTGCAAAGGATGTAGTCAAGCTGATTTCAGTGTTGTCCATCTGGTGAAGTCCATGTATAAAGCCGTCTCTTAGGTTGTTGGAAGAGAGTGTTTGTTATGTAGAGTGAGTTGTCTTGGCAAAATTCTATCAGCCTATGTCCTGCTTCGTTTTGTTCTCCCAGACCATGCTTACCTGTAATTCCAGGTGTCATTTGACTGTCCACCTTAGCATTCCAGTCTCCTGTGATGAAAATAACATCTCTTTTAGGTGTATTGTCCAGTAGGTGCTGCAGATCCTCATAGAACTGATCTACTTCAGCTTCTTCAGCATCTGTGGTTGGGGCATATATTTGGATCACTGTGATGTTAAATGGTTTGCCCTGAATTTGAATTGAGATCATTCTGTCGTTTTTTGGATTGTATCCAAGCACTGCTTTAGCCACTTTACTATTAATTATGAAGGCTACTGTATTTCTTCTGTGGTCCTCTTGTCCACAGTAGTAGATCTGGTGGTCATCTGATGTGAAGTGGCCATTTCAGTTCACTGACGCCCAAAATGTCTATCTTTAATCTTGACATCTCACCAATAACCACATCCAATTTGCCCTGGCTCATAGATCTTACATTCCAGGTTCCAATGGTGTGTTGATCCTTAGAACATCGGATTCCCCATTCACCACCAGCACTGTCAGCCGCTAGCCGTCTTTTCGGCTTTGAGCTAGCTGCGTCATCACATCTGGGGCTAGTTGGACTCATCCTCTGTTCCTCGCCAGTAGCATTTTGACCATCTTCCGATGGTATACCAACATATCTCTGGTTGTACTGATCCATTTAGTTTTCACGGCAAGAATACTGGGGTGGGTTGCCATTACCTTCCCCAGAGATTGCATTTAGTCTGACCTCTCTGTCATGACCTTCCCGTCTTGGGTGGCCCTTCACGGTTTAGCTCAAGGCGTCACTGAGGTGCTCAAGCTCCAGCACCACGACAAGGAATGATCCTTTGCTGAAGTGAATTTGAAATACCATACTTTAATTTCTGTTATGCTGATATTCAAAATGATATACAGTATTATATAAGTTTTTCTGTCAGGCAAAAACTTTGAATATTTTATTTAATTTCAGGCAACCAGTAGAAATCAAATTATTTACAAATATTGCTGTATTTAAAGATGCTATTAATGCTCTTTTGGAAGCTGTGAAATGCCCTGTTATTGAAGTAGCAGTCGAAGCTGTGAAAGCCGTGACTGCAATTTTGAGGTAAATTACAAGTGTTTTACTGAGTGTTGAAGAAAGGCTTTATTTATTTTCTGGAAGATATACTGTAGATACTTCCCTTAGCTCTGCATCTTCTTTTATAACTTTCTTCCAATTTGTCCCTTACTGGTAAAACTCTTTAAGACTTAGGCTAACAGGATATGGATATTCAATAACATGCATGTTGTTTGGTAATATATTATGCCCAAAGTATGCCCAAAGTATTCATTTGGAGAAAAGAGAAACGACTAGTATGATTTTAGCAGGAAAAAATGTATGTAAATATCCTCCCTCTATTCATAGTTAATTTGTTCACAGCATTTCTCTCAAATGCTTTTCTCAATAATTAAATTGGCAGTACAAAAAGTGTTGGGGGTAGTAGCTATGGACAGTGAAAATAAGGTTAATTAAATAGATGAGAAATGTAACCAAAGATTGCCATTCATTCATTCATGTATTTTAATTGATATAGTTCATTTGAAAAAAAATTAAATGTTATGGTTAAAACAGGAAATCAGATTTATAAGTTTTTTTGAATGGGACACTTTTGTCTTTAAATATTTAAAACTGTTACCACAATGTTCAAGTTGACACTTACTTATACTATTATCCTTGCTTAACATTTTCCTGCTTTTCTCAGCACAGAAAGGATCATGTGAGCTTTCCACCTATACAATATGGACAGCTACAGAAATTGATTGAAACTGTATTAATGCGATGTAACGATCTACCATTGGCACCTTTTAGTAAGAGGCTGATGGTTAGTGCCTCATAAATCCTTTTTTGTTCTGACTGAGTATCAGTAATGTGTGATATATATGACAAATACAAACTGTACTTTTTTTAATCTAACAAAATTTGATGAAAGTGCTCCCATCCCCATATATTGAAGCAGTTGAGTACTCCTTTCTTCTAAAGATGATTCTTTGCATCTGTTAAATGTACTTTGTACCATATTTGCACACCATTATTTTATGAATTTAATTATTAATCTAAATGTTGGTCT
Organism: Candoia aspera; assembly: GCF_035149785.1. Classification (NCBI taxonomy): domain Eukaryota; kingdom Metazoa; phylum Chordata; class Lepidosauria; order Squamata; family Candoiidae; genus Candoia; species Candoia aspera. The sequence continues at coordinate 31,333,614 of NC_086159.1, forward strand.
ATGGTACCATAAAAATATTCTTAATGATTTCTTTTCTTTCAATATCACAGGATCATCAAGGGGGTAGATGTAAGAACAGAGCAGTGTCACAACATGCACAGTTCTTGCAGAGTGCCTTAGAAAGCTTCAGAAATGCTTGCAGGTGAGAAAGCGTTTTGTTCAACTTTGCTGATGCTAGGAATGGTTATGAAAATCCATTTAGAAACTCAAATATTAAGTACACAAATATTATATTTAATACACAACCTGGCAAAGGCATTTGACACTATAAACAGGGAGGCTCTCTGCACCATCCTGAGACGATATGGATGCCCGAAGAAATTCGTGAAGTTGATTCAGCTTCTCCATGATGGAATGACAGGACAGGTTCTTTACAATGGTAATACATCAGCTGCATTTGCCATTTCCAATGGGGTGAAGCAGGGTTGTGTGCTAGCCCCAGTCCTGTTCAATCTGTTCTTTGCTTGCATGTTGTCATGTGCTGCCCAGGGTCTGAAGGAGGGAGTATACATTAGGTACTGATTGGATGGCTCTCTCTTTGACCCTTGCTACTTGAACACTGGGATGAAGGACCTCCATACAATCATTCAAGAAACCCTCTTTGCTGATGACTGCATGCTCCTGGTGCAAAAAGACAGTGATCTACAGTTGATACTGAACAAATTCTCAGATGCTGCTATGCTCTTCAGCCTGATTATCAACCTGAACAAGACTGAAGTCCTTTACCAGCCCATGCCAAATACCAACCCCACAGAGCCAAAAATCACTGTTGACAACACCCACTGACAAATGTAAACAGCTTCAAATACCTGGGAAGCATCATCTTGAGCGATGGGTCTTTGGAGAAAGAAATCGATTCCAGGATCAGCAAAGCCAGCCAGGCTCTGGGGTGGCTGCATACTAGAGTGCTCAATCAACACAATGTCCATATCTCCACAAAGCTGAAAATCTACAGAACTGTGATAATCTCTTCTCTCCTATATGGATGTGAGTCCTGGACTCTATACTGATGACAAATCAAACAACTGGAGAAATTTCACATGCGCACTCTCCGCTCCATCCTTGGCATTTGTTGCCAAAACTGTGTCACCGACTTGGAGGTCTTGGATCATGCAAAGTCCACCAGCACTGAGCCCCTGATTATCAGAGCCCAGATGTGGGTGGGACGTCATCAGAATGGATGACCACCATATGCCTTGCCAGTTGCTCTATGTTAGACTAGAGACTGGGAAGAGCCCTTGAGGTCAACCACACAAGCACTACAAAGACACTGTGAAAGAAACCCTATGCCACTGTGACATCCAGCCAAGGGAACTAGAAGCTGCGGCTTCTGACAGAACCTGCTGGCAAGCCCTGTGTTTTGAAGCCTCCACCAGCCTTGAAGACAGGCACGGCCAAAAACTGAGAGAAAACCGTGAGTGGCATCACAGAATAACACCCACAGTTACTACAACAATGGACTTCCAGTGCCCCCATTGTGCTAGACTCTGTGCTTCCAGACTGGGACTGCAGAGCCACCTCCATGTCCACAGATGAACTGCACAACAGTGTGTCTTCTTCGAACCCGAAGGACTACCTGTATTCAGTGGAAAAGTGTTTATATCTGAACATGACCCTCAGTCATTCTTGACTCTTGATGACTTCATGGACATATTCATGTAGTTTTGTTAGCAAGAATACAGAAGTGTTTTGACATTGACATTGGAATTTTAATTTTTTTTTTAGATCTTTTCATTCTTGCTTATAGCTGTGACCTTCCCTGGAGGTCTCACATCCAAGTACTAACCAGGCTTGACACCGTTTAACTTTTGAGTACAGACAAAATTGGCTGGGTACTGCTATTGACTGAGATGAATAAATGGTTGAAGGGGCTTCAGTTATAATTCTTATTTTATGCACATATGTTCAGTTGATACAATAGCTATCAGGAAGGTTTTTTTCAAAAATTTAAAAACCCGATAATGTGATTTGAGTTTTATATTTGTGCTATGTCTCAATATTATGTAATATCAAGAACTTTAGCTTATTTTATTTAGCTATACTTAATCTTGTCAGGTATGAATGGAGTCTTATTCATTTATTTGTCCTGCTATGCTTGTACCTTGCCTTTCTTCCTGGAAGTCCATCTCAGGTTATCTCATATTATGCTTGCAAATGTAAAATAGACTGGGCTAAGAGTTTAAATCATGCTCACATCTTCAAAATAGAAGAAGTAGGGTCATGCCTATCAATTTCTATTGCAGAGAAAGTGAATAGAACTCTGTCTATGTATATGTCTGATCAAAGAGAATGTTTGCATGAAGAAGTAATTTTATGTGTAGAATTCTACTGACATTTCAGCTGAATGTATCTAACTGGTCTGACCTTGTCTCTTACTATGTATTTAATTAAATATTTTGAAGTGGTAAGCTGATTTATATATGACTACACAGTTAACTTTTTCAGTGGAAAAAATGTATGCACACACACACTCTCTCTCTCACTCACTCACTCTCTCTCTCCAAATCCTGTGCTCCAGCCACAACATTAGAATCAAAGGATCTTCAGGATTAAGCAGAGCCAGATTTAGGCATACTGTAAACTTAGCAAGCTACATTGAAGGATTCTTCACAGTCCAGATTTTGTGTAATTTGTTACAGTTTTATTATAATTTCATATATGAAAGTCTCCATAAATTAAGCCTCCTGTATGCCTCATATGATTCTCATTAATTGATTAAGGTATGCTTTATTTCTGCATGCATTCACACCTCCTGTTCATAGAGGACCTTTCCTCACCCCATCATGGGTTGTTATGCATCTCGGAAGCATTCTTACCAAGTTATACAACCTTTCTCTATTACCATCTGCCTAATAGAGTCTCTATGGCTTTCCATAGCTTAGAACCTCACCATGTCTAAATTGATGCTGGGGTTAAGGGAAGATACAGAAATATGATGTAATATAGCTTGTATCTAATGGGTTTTATAACTTTTTAGCTTAGCTGTGCAATGCCAAAAGGATCCTCTGGCTCAGGAGAACACTTTTACAGCTCCAAACTCAGAGAATATTGATACACTGAAAGGATTTTCGGAATTTCTTCTAAGGATATCTGATTCTCTTTGCATTCCCATGGTCATGGTAATTACTTTCACTATGTCCTTAACATCAAGTAGGTCATATAAATGTACAGGAAAACAAAAAGAAAGAAAGAAAAAGAAAATAGTTGAAACTGTAGGTCAGACAGAAGAAACTGTGGCAAAGTTTAGTTAATGGAGGCAAAGCTTCCATGTCCTCTGCTTCTGATTTTTATTAAATGAGTAACAATGAGTAACATTTATAAATCCAGTTAATTTTATTATCATACTCTATTTGGCATTTCAAGTGTTGTTAAGAAAACAAGTTGTTTCAGGAAAAGAGCTTTCAGCTACAATAGATTATATTATGCAGCTTAGAGTTATAGGTCTGCTAGGCCCATACTGATTTGCATTTCTGAATTGCATTTCACTACTTTCTGTAATAGGGAGAATATGTATATATGTTCTTGCAGAAATATTCTGAAAGGGCTGTCCGCCTAGGTGTCATGGAAGTCTTCATTTCAACTCTCAGCATCCTGTTCAATGTTATGCCAGACATGCGTAAGAGATTCTCCATTAAGATGGGTAAGGAGAGCTGCAGCAGACTACTTTCAGATTAAAATACATTTTTTTAATTGCTGAACTTTAATGACGCCAAAAATGCCATAAAAATCCTAAATAAATGTGCTTCTAATTATATGATTCAGTAGGTAAACTGCCTTACCAAGATTGGTGGCTCCTAGTGCTGCCAATCTTTGTCCTTCTGCTATAACTACTGGCAGAACTGCAGATGACTTTCCACAATTTGGCAGATACAGCGGTTCCTGTGAGTGTTATGTTTGCTACCACAGCAAACTTAGAAAATATTAAGAAAGACAACTCCAATACATAGGTAGGCTTTGCTGATAGCTTGCAGGTTACATCATGAGTAAAGAGTCACCGACACATGCATAGCTGGCTCATTTTTCCCACTCCTTATATTCTACCCACAAGTAATACATTATATTACAACTCATAACAGTGAGCATACATTCTGCTACCTGCCATCCATTTTAGAATGTGTTGCAGTGGTACGTAGGCAAGGCAAAGTAAATTACTTGGGCACACCATTTATTGAATAATATTTTTCTATTTACTAAATAATACTTTTCTATCATTTATTAAATAAATTATCTAGACCCCTTTCAGTCAGGTTTCAGGATATGGGACAGAGACTGCATTGGTTGTGGATGCAACCAATGGATGATCTCTGGCAGGAGCAGGATGGAGGGAGTGCATCCATCCTGGCTCTTCTTGACCTCTCAGTGGCTTTCGATACCATCGACCATGGTATCTTTTTGGGGCGGCTCAGGGAGTTGGGGGTGGGTGGCGTGGTTCTGCGCTGGTTCACCTCCTTCCTCCAGGGCCGGTCCCAATCGGTGATGATAGGAGATGAGAGAGATGACCCTCGACCCCTCTTGTGTGGGGTGCCGCAGGGTTCGGTTTTCTTCCCTCTCCTATTCAACATCTACATGAAACCACTGGGGAGATCATCCGTCACCACGGGATGAGGTATCACCAATATGCTGATGATACTCAGTTATATATCTCCATCTTAGGTGAGCTAAGTGATGCAGTGACTGCCCTTTCTCAGTGCTTGAGGGCTGTGGGGGTCTGGATGGGGAACAACAGGCTTCAGCTGAACCCTGGTAAGACGGAGTGGCTGTTGGTTGACAGCCTCTCTGTATCTGGGAAGTTGTCATCTTTAGTTCTGAATGGGGTGGCACTGCCCCATTCAGACCCAGTGCAGAACCTGGGGGTCCTCCTGGACTCACGACCCTTGCTCAAAGAGCAGGTGGCAGTTGTGGCCAGAAGGGCCTTTGCACAACTTTGTGTTGTGCGCCAGTTACGCCTGTTCCTGGATTGAGATGCCTTCTGAATAGTCACTCATGCCCTGGTCATCTCCCATATAGACTACTGCAACACGCTCTAAATGAGGCTACCCTTGAGTATCTGGAAGCTATAGCTGGTGCAGAATGCAGCTGTGCGAGCAGTTTTAGGAGCCCTTAGAAGGGCACATATAACGCCACTGCTGCACAAGCTGCATTGGGTGCTGATTTGCTTCTGGGTCCAATTCAAGGTGTTGGTTATCACCTTTAAAACCCTACATGGCATGGGGCCAGGTTACCTAAGGGACCATCTCATCCCCATAACATTGACCTGTCCCACCCAGTCATGCAGAGGGGGCATGCTACGGACCCCATCGGTAACAGAATTCCACCTGGGGGGGTCCAGGAGGTGGGCCTTCTCTGCAGTGGCACCCACCTCCTGGAACATTCTGCCCCTGGAGGTGAGGCAGGCCCCTTCACTTCTGGCCTTCGGGAAGAATTTGAAGACCTGGTTCTGCTGCCTCGCCTGGGGTGGGAAGGGCAATAGTCCTTCCTGGGGGTGGCTGGTGCCGTAATGCCCTCCCTATGGAATGAGATCTTATCACTGCTTGGATTTTATATTTATTTATTCTCTATTTATATTGGTCATTTGTAATGTAATTTATATGTTTTATGATTTTAACTGTCAATTTTATTGTAAACTACCCAGAGTCCCCCTAGGGGGTTAGATGGGCGGTGGTAGAAATTTGAAAAACAAATGAACAAATAAATTATTGCATTTGTTCTAACACACTTTTTACTGAGGTACATCTTCATGCATATTTTTAGAAAGAAAAATTAAAACTTTGCTTACCAAAATATCAGGAAAATGGTGCTGAAATGATGGCAATAGTACTTTATTAGTCTTGAAAAGATGTGCCAAGAAGCTTTTTTAATTCAAGCACTATTGCATGCATAGCTACTTTAAAAAAAAGACAAAAATACACTTATTTTAATTCAAACATTTTGCATGAGTAGAATTATCTTTCTCTTTAGCATCTTCTTCTTTCATCCAACTGAACCTGGAATTGAAAGCCAAATTCTGCATTGGACAAAGGTATTAAATTTGATACTAAACTTATGTCATGCTCAGTTCTGTTGAAACATTATTTTTACTTAAATAGATCTATTATCTCCAGAAATTTCTAAGGATTTTGTTACTTTGCTTTCCATTTAGATAGCTTAAAGACATGTTTATAATTTTTATAAAGCAGCTGGTTAATTTTGAATGTTCTGAAGATGCCAAAACTTTCTGAGTCAATACAATTATTTATTTCAAAATTTAGCCCTTCATAGCTTTATAGAATACTATATAATTAAACTAAGAGGGATGCTTTGTCCATGGATGCACTGTCAAATTTTCATTTTGCATGATTTCTTTTTATTTAAAGTAATGCTGCATTGAATCAAGCTTGTTCTAGCTTTCTTCATAGGATGTGCCTTAGTCTTTATTTGTCCTCTGAGAAGATGGTGGATTCCTCACAACAAAGTAAGTCTGATAAAAGATGTAACTGTTTATTTGTGAAATTTCTTTGAACTGCAGCATACTGTTATAGTCTAAGAATAAAGATTGTGGCAGGAAATCTGGGAAAAATATGCCCAATTTGTGGAGATAGATATGAATATGTAGGCTCTATAAGTGATATATTTAAAATATAGATTCTTGTATTTGTGGGGTGGGCCCTTCAGTTCAACCTCTAAATTGTTATATGTATTTGCCATGATCGTTATACAGGCTAGTGGTATCATAGTAAAGGTAAAGGTTTCCCTTGACATTAAGTCCAGTCGTGTCCGAGCCTAGGGGGCGGTGCTCATCTCCGTTTCAAAGCCGAAGAGCCGGCGTTTGTCCGTAGACACTTCCGTGGTCATGTGGCCGGCATGACTAAACGGAACGCTGTTACCTGCCCGCCAAAGTGGTACCTATTAATCTACTCACATTTGCATGTTTTTGAACTGCACTAGCAAAATGAACTAAGAGGAAAAAGAAAAATCTGTTCTCTTTTGTAGAGTAAAACAATAATGTGATCATTGTTACCAAAATCGTATTAGGAGTAGGGGGTTAGAATTCTAAGCCAGAAATTGTTTATTTGCTGTCCAGGTTTTTGCAACATTTTTGGTTGCTGCTGTTTTTCCCTCATAGAGCAAGAAATATCTGAACTCCTGTGGAAGACTCTGCCGCAGCTAAACTTCAGTGCAGTGGAAAGCCTCAGACTCTTATCTGAAACCCCAGATCCCTTATTTTTAAATGAAACACTTCGCAATCAGCAATATAGCCTTCTGTTTCTTTTCTACCTTGCTTTTAGTCATGAAGACAGGTAAGTGGTATGGCATGAATAGGAAAAGCAGTTAGTAAGCAAGATGAATCAGCTTAAGTGTTTTTTAATCTTTTATTTTCAGATTTGTTCCAGAAACAGAGCTATTCTCAGCTATATCAAGTTTTCTTCTATCAGTTGAGGACCAGGGAGATTGTCCACCTCCATATATTGTTAAAGCTATTTTGTACCTTCTGGCAATTTGTCAACACAAGAGTAAAGCTTTAGACTTGGTAAACACTGGCTTAATCTTTATATCCAGGTGCAGCTTTTAAATTTTAACACATCACATTATTTTCATTGAAGGAATTTTCCAGACAATTAAAAACTAGTATTTTGTTGTTGTCATCAGCAGCTTAGTATCCCATTCTTTTCTGAGAAAGCTATTTTGCTTTGGGAGTATAATGGCCTTTGAACTGGCTTAACATTGGGGACTTTATGGATGTGTCCATGAAGTTTTTATGGAAACGAATAGAAATAGATGCCATTGTCTTCTGTGATGCTTTTTCAACTTTCCAGTCTGGCCTACAGAAATGGTATTTCCTGATGGTCTCCCACCCAAGGGCTTACTAGGTTCCATCATGCTTAGCTTTTTGAGCTCAGCCACAGTCATCTAGGTGATCTTGCCATCATTATATTTGGGTTTGTTTAATTAAGGTTTGGTGAATAACTCTTTTATGTTTTACACAGTAGTTCAGTGTAACAAAGATCAAACTCCCCAGAAAAATTCTTGAATAATGAGGCAATGCAGGCAAACATAACTAGATGCCATGCTCAAATAGCATGCATGGGAAAATGTACAGGCAAAAATGCTAAAAATACCCAAAGAAAAAGAATGACAGCAACCCTTTGCAAAAGAACACTGGCATGACAAGAGAAGGAGACAAATAATTGTTTCCACGCAGACTACTTTTAATGCTACAGTCAAAAATAATTCTCCTCCTACCTTTCCTTCTTTTTTTTTAATTGTAAGAAAAAATTATACAAGTGATAGAAGAACATGGTGGGACTATGGAAGTTGGTATTACCTGAACCTTCCACTCATGCAGAGTTGCCTGAATGAAGCAGAGCAGTTCCACAATAAAATACTTGTTTGGAAAAATCTAGAGTTTATTGCTACTCATTATAATCTTGCAAATACCATCTAAAGATGTTACAAGTGTAGTTATATATGTGTACAATATCAAACCACTTTCAGCAACAAAAAAGTGGTGGAATAGTATTCCATGTTATTGAAGCTACTAACTTCAGATGCTTTCATATTATTATTTATTTTCTATACCTAAAAGAAACCTTGAGAAGGTTACTACTACAATGAAAATGATTTGAACCTGTTATATTACTATTTTATTAATTGAAAAAATTATAAATATGATTGCCCCAAGAGATGATTCTGACTTTATATTGACTTTCTTTTATTCTCCTCTCCCTCTATTCTCCACATTGAGGCTTCACTTTCTGCTATAAGGAAAATCCTGGATGTTATATCTGATTTCAGCCTAGTATATGTTCATCATCCTTTGATGCTTAAGTTCTTTTTACAATATCCTGATCTTATGGGAAGATTTGGTCACTGCATCCTTCAACTCTGGTTTTCCTGTGAAGATTTCTCCCAAACTGAATATGAAGATGATGCCACAAGATGCTCTGTTGGCTTTCCTGACTCTTCAAACAATTTTAATGGTTTGCTTTGTATGCTAAAAGGCAATCCCAGTGCTATACTTGTATTGCTGGTATGTGATTTTATAAAAGTGAACAAAATCACAATCTGAAAAGATTTAAATTATAGATCTGTTTCCAGTATATAAAATATAGTTTATATAAAGCCATTATTCTTTGTTAACCATTTTCTGTAAAATTTGAAAGACAGAATAAGAAAGACCTAAAATGAGGAAAATGTCTTCAATGTTTCTTATCTTGTCATATTTAACAATAGTATTTTCTATCTTTTCCCAGCATTTTGGTTTTGGTTTCTCATTAAGTGTTCATATTAATGTCAATAGGACAAATGTAAATAATGTTATCCACATAAATGAAGTCTGATTTGTTTTCCCACTCAGGATCTAGTCTGCTTTGGCACCAATGAAGTGGCTCACAAAGTCTTAATTTCACTGAAAACTTTCTTAAGAATAGCTGAGGATATCCATATCTGTGACCTTCTTCGGAGCCAATTTTTACAGACTTTGCAACAGCTTTTAGTAGAAAATGATTCCAGTATTTCACAAGGTGAATAGACAGATAATTAAGTAGCAAATACTCCAGCGAAATTTGATTGTGAAATGCTGTTGAACAGAGGTATTGGGTTATGGAGTTCTCTATAGGTATGTATTTGAGCAAGATAATGTTTTTAGTCTGCAACTGAATTTTGTAGTTAGCAATGCAAAGACCACTTCTACATTCGTGAGTTCCACATTCAGCATAGATGGAAGGAACAGAGTAGTGATTCTTCCTTTCTGATTAGGACAGGAATGGTCTGGCACAGCTTGATTATCACTGAAACAGCTTTCGTCACACTGATATAATATTAATGTTTTTTCCTGTTTTCAGGACATATAAAAAAATCATGATTATTATATTAAATCATGTTAATTAATTGTACATCCCTGAGACCCAGTGTAGTGTAGTTGTTGAGGTACTGGACAAGCAGTGTGGAGTCCACCTTTAGCTGTGGAAGCTCACTGGATAACTTTGGACCTCTCTCTCTCTCTCTCTTTCTCTCAGCCCAACCTACCTCATTGGGCTGTTATTGTGGGGGAAAATAAGGGGAGAAAGTGCTATATATACTGCTTTGAGCTTCTGAATGAAAAGATGGGACATAAATCTAAGAAATCTGTGGTCCTATAATATACAGCTATATAGCATGCTGCATAGGTTGCACTTCAAATGTAAAATGAGACAATACTTTGCATTAATGCAACACAGATTCTATTGCTTTTGAATACCAAAGTGAAATATGTAAAATTTAGGGAAACCTACAACAAGTTGCTGCTTTGTTAGAACTTTTTTTTTCTTCAAATGGTATCAATAGGGCTAAGTTGAAATGAAAAGGTAGATATATGCCCATTTATAAAGGTAATGCTTAATTCAACTGACACCACTTTGTAGGTTTCATTTATCTTTCTAAGTCAGTATGTAACAAAGGGACTTAACAGTGATCATAATCTAGTTGAATTCTGTCCTCAAATGACTGTATACTTCTACTAGATTACCTTGAGTGAAGAAAAGCCCACTACCTCCTGTGAGAGTTTGATTCACTATGAATACCTTGTACAGCTTGGTAATATGCTTTCCTGCAATTTCCAACTATTGCTTCATGTTCTTTTGTTTTAGTAAGCCAGAACTTACCACTTTTGTTAAATCTCCTCTTCCTGGTTCAACTGAGGTATGCAAGAGAACGAGAGTTGGATAATACAGATTTCAGATTGCTTCACTTAGGTGAGTGTCTAAATTTGTTTGGACGTTTGGTTTAGGGATTGCAAGAATTATTTATCTGTAGGATTTGGGGGCCAAACTAGACATACTTTTTCCCTTCCCTTTCCTTCCCTCTTTCTCCGCCCATCTCCAATGGATTCAATGACATCATTTGCAATTATACCTTTTAAGAAATTAAATACATATTGTAGTGGGTTTTGTTTTCTTCAGGATTGCAGTTTGAGAATGACTGGTTAAATGTTTTCTTTTTATATCATTTAAGAGGAAGGATGTTTTATGGTACATAGCATTATTTCAAGGTAAGCAACCTTATACAAAGCACAAAAAAAGAATAAGAAACAATAAACTAAAGAAATTAAGGCATGGGATAAGAAAATGGATTGGCAGTTGGCTGACCAACTGCACTCAGTGTGTGGTCCTTAATGGAACTACATCTACATGGAGGGAAGTATGCTGTGGGGTACATCAAGGTTCTGCCTTGGGCCCAGTGCTCTTCAACATCTTCATAAATGACCTAGATGAGGGGTTTGAAGGGGCGCTCATCAAATTTGCAGATGACACAAAGCTGGGGGGAATTGCTAACATTTTGGAAGATAGACTCAAGTTTCAGAAGAATCTTGACAGACTTGAGCATTGGGCTCTATCCAACAAGATAAAGTTCAATGGCGAGGAATGTAAGGTCCTACACTTAGGCAGGAAAAACCAGATGCACAAGTACAAGATAGGCAGTACCTGGCTCAACAGTTGTGCCAATGAGAGGGATCTAGGTGTCCTTGTGGACCTGTCCTGCCTCAGGCCAAGCACACACAAGTACATGAAGAGGTAGTTGCAAACTTTTACTAGGTGGGTTTTTAAGCAAATAGCAAGCAGCAGAGGGAAAGGTATGTGCAAATGCATACATGCACACATGCACAAGAGAAATCAAGTCCCCGCAAGTCCAGCAAACTTGCCTAGAGAGATAGTCCAAAATCGAAGGGGCAGGCACAAGAGTAGTCAGGCAAAATCCAGGGTCCAAAACGTTGTAGCAAGGTCATCAGCTGGTCCAGGTTCAGAATCACAGTCACATGGGTTCAAATCCAAAAGTAAGATGCACAGAGTCTGGGTTTGCAAACAGTTGTTACCAATGAAGAGGCTCGAGTTTATAGCTCTTCTTAAATAAGAGCAGTCCCAATGTGGCTCATTTAGGAGGGCGAGGCTCCTTCCTAGCGAGTAATCTCGCAGAATGCCTTTGCTCTGCTCTCTTTGCAGCCTGCCGAGCTCTTGTGTTGGGAGGGGGTGGTAATTCCACACCCTCATCTTCAGAAAGCAGCAGCAGCTGTCTCTGCTGGTTCCTGGCCAGCCCCTCCTCCTCTGCCTGCTCAGATGGCAATCCATCTGGTGACTCTGGAGCTGACTGTTCATTATTTGTGGGCAGTTCTGGAGCTGGCTGCTTACCGGTCTCTGCCTCTGAATCTGAGACCACCATGACAGGACTACCACTTAAGAATGAGTAAGCAGTATGCCGCTGCTGCCGCCAAAAAAGCCAATGCAGTCCTGGGCTGCATCAACGGAGGGATAGTATCAAGATCACTGGAAGTGATAATACTGTTCTATACAGCACTGGTGAGGCCACAATTGGAATACTGCGTCCAGTTCTGGTCACCACAATACAAAAAAGTTGCTAAGGCCCTAGAAAGAGTGCAGAGAAGAGCAACAAAGATGATAAGGGGTCTGGAGGCTAAATCTTATGAACAGCGGCTAAAGAAACTAGGTATGTTTAGCTTAATGAACAGAAGACTGAGAGGAGACATGATAGCAGTCTTTCAAAACTTGAAGGGCTGCCACAGGGAAGAGGGCATCGATTTATTCTCCATAGCACCTGAGGGTAGGTCAAGAAGCAATGAGTGGAAGCTTGTCAGAGGGAGATCCAACCTGGAAATAAGGAGGAATTTCCTGACAGTGAGAACTATTAAACAGTGGAACAGCTTGCCTCCCAGAGTTGTGGGTGCTCCATTGCTGGAGTTTTCAAGAAAGATTGGACAACTACTTGCCCAAGATGGTATGAGGATTCCTACCTTGGGCAGGGGGTTGGACTAGAAGACCTCCAAGGTCCCTTCCAACCCTATGATGCTATGATTCTATGAAAAAATACTGTATATAATTAAATCTAATTTACAACAATATCATTTACTGTATCTCACTGTAGCTTTTTATTCTTGCACACCATCTTTACCTTTTTTTCTTTAAACTCTTCATCTACCTCTTTTTGAAGATCTGATTAAGTCCATCTAGCTATTATTTTTTTGCTCTTACCTTCCCTCTTGACTATTCACTCTAACCCATTTGTACAGATAACCAACTAACTGCAGATACAAGTAAACAATCTGACTTTTTACTTGAAAGTTGCCCTTATAAAGGGGTACAAAATTTCTGACATCTTGAGGGATACACTAGGCTTTGTCTGTCATGTTGACAACCATACTCCAAAACCACAACTTCTGTTGGCCCAATTCTGGGAAGGAGTGGGATTTTTTATTGTATCACTTAAAGCCTTTTCCAAGGGCCAGAGTCTTGGCCTGAGCTATCTGGGTGACCTTTGTAGATTGCAAATAGAGTGCTTACTCTTCTTGTATCCCCAGCTTATAGAACTTGTTATATGAGGGAGAATCCTCAAATCAAAGAGGAAAATGCAGATCCTTTCTTTTTTTATAGTGGTGCAAATCTGTTTACCAACAGTGGCAGTGTTTTAGGCATGCATTTTTCCTTTGGGGTCTGCATTGGCTAGTTTAGCTTATATTCTGAGCCAGAGGGATGCACCTGCATATATTAGGAGACATCACACTAAAACATTAATGATGAGAATTGTACTTACTGAATTAAGTACGAGAATAAAGCACAACTTTTTTGTTCTAGCTTGTCCTAAGCCTCTGCTTACTTAGCCTTTCTGCAAGGCTGAGCATTTTGACCCTTTGGGTCAGATTGTCAATATATTCCTCTGTAATGTTTGAGGATAACTACAGCATCCTAAACTGAAAATGGCCATAAAGGTGCTAATTACTAAGCACGGCTGTGACTATATTCACTACGGGATTTCTCTTCTGTCGTTTTGAAGCAGATGGTCTTTTGTGACTATGATGACACTGTAAACTTACCTGATTGGTACTCTGAGCTGGTATAACTGTCTATCCCCAAAGATTTCACATGTTAAAATCTGAAAAGGATAATAATTATACTGAGTACAGTATTTCTGTTATTCAGTCATCAATTTGTCTGTGAAATGCAGTCCAACAGACTCGGAAATTCTTCAGCCATCCCTGAACTTTCTTTATTGGAGCCTTCAACAGACAACTCCTTCCAGCCAACAAATAGGTAAAAAGTAAAAAAAAATGTTGTTGTTGTTGTGTGTGGTAGTATTAAAAATCTTCCCCAAGAAGGACTTATAGGCATAAGTTATTTTCAGGATGGATGTTAGGAAAAAACCCTCGAAAATGTTGGAAACATACTAGAAAAGCCCAAGTGTGGGCAAACATTCAGTTTCAAAAATACAGTATAATGATGCAGTTTCAGCATTTGGATGCAATGAGTTCTTGGGCTTCATTGAAAATATTTGTTTGAAGATTTGGGAATATGTGGTTAGACTTCCTGGTTTTATCATGGTTTCTTTAATGTGGTTATCCAAATACAGTCATTGTGTAACAGCTATCATGTAATGTCCACTATTTCATCCTATTCAGATACTTAGGATTTTCTAAAGATAGACAGAGAAGGGCAGAACCTATGAGTCTAAATGTCTTTCCTGAAGCTTTAAACCATAGTTTAGCATTATATCCCAACAGAACCAGGCAATATTTCAGGATTTAAGCAACAAAAATCTCTCTCTGTGTATACAACAAAGATCCTGTCTAGCTGTAGTTCTCTCCTTTATAGTTAAAGTTGCTATAAAAATTGTATATATTTGATGAGATCAGGTTATCAACTATTATACATCTCCAGATCAATGAGTTGGGGTGGAGGTAATAGCTTTGATATTAAACCAAGTCTGCAAATTTTCATCATCAGTAGCATCTCCTATAGTAGAGAATATTAGATATTTTGAATTTAGGTATTCAGACTTAGATATATTGAACTGCAGAACTGAAATTTCCTTTAAGTTGCTTAGTAGTACTTAGTTACTAGCCACCTGATACTAAGTATTTATCTTTTGGTTTTCAGTGCTGACAACATCCCAAATAAATCATCTTCTTTTGCTAAATAAGTATACTCTCTCTTGTCTTCCCATAATATTACTACTGATATCTGGAATTGGATTAAGGCATGCCCCTGTTTTTTTTAGTACTAGTTTCACAGACACTCAGTCTGACTGGTATATTGTCAATTTTACTCTTCAAGGTATACCCAGTCCTCCCATGAGTTGAAATGAGGCCAATTCATAAGATGTCTATATCATTATTTGCAGTTACCTATGGTGCAGAATCACCATAGAGCACTAGATCTTCTAGCGGCAGCCAGAATACGTTCCAATAGAATTTTCTCCTCCTGGTTAACTCCAGATTTGCTGAAAAGCTTGGAAATTGGAACAAGACTATAGGAAACATCCTTTTAAGAATGAGAATCTGTCCATATCCACTCTGTGTAGTTTAATATGTACTTTAATAAGCAGGCAAAATAATTCTACTACAAAATGCAATATCTAGTCAAATGAAGTCTACCAAGTGGATTACTTTTCATTCACTTCTATCTCCACCTTTACTAACTGCTGCTAAGAAGTTTCTTTTTTGCTTAAGCCTTATGATCTTGATAATTACTTTGTACTGAAAATTTAAATTGATTCAAGCTTTAGTCCAATGCTAGGTTCTGGCATTCCTGGATTTGGCAACTCTACTCACCTAAAACTGGATTTTTCCTTCTCTGTAGTTTTAAAAGAGGTGGTAGCCAAAACGACCCCTGAGGCTCCTTATGTCTTTCTGATCCTTTTCCTTCCTTATTTCATATATTTTGTTACAAAGCTGGTAAAGTCTACTCTTTCCACTGACCTTTTTTCCAAGTCTTGTAAACAGGCTTATGGACATCCTTTGTTTGAAAAGGACTCCACTTGACCATCAAATAATGTGTCACTGATTATCATATATTTAATTGATTTTATATTCTTTTATATGTTAAGGGATATGGAACATTGATCATAATAAAGAATGTATGTATATTATTGTATGTCATGGACATTTTAATTTAAAGGCTCCTTATTTTATATTAAAAATTATTACTGTTTGTAATATTATATCAATTGTTTTATTTGCAACTGTATTGTATTTAGTTATAAGTGCATGATAAATAAAACTACTATTACTGCTGCTAGGGTAGTACTATTACTACTATGAGTTCATCTATGCTGGTATGTGTGAGAGATCTTTAAAAAACTCTCTTACATGATGAATAAAATAAAATGCATTCAGAGACTTCCTTTCTTGCTATTAAAGATATGTATCAATATGGCACTGTTTGAAAGGGGAGAAAGCTGTTTATTGTTGCTATGTAGAAATCTAGTGGTGGTAACAGCTCTCCTAACTGTATACTTTATATTGAAAATAATATAATTAAAATATTTATTTTAAAAATACACCTATTGTATTTTTAAACATATGCATCATTAATTGTTTAATAATTGCAGAAACGTTTTCAATACCCCCTGAAAGCATTTTATAAAATAGTGTTCTATTTTTTTCTGCATAATCTCTAGAGACAAAAATACACAACTTACTGAGGTTTGCTGGGATTTTTTTTTTAAGATGGCAGCAGTGAGAGTGGTTGTTTGAGGGGCTCTGTAGTAACTTTTGGCTGATGGTGGTTGATGGTGAGGCTTTTGAAGGTCTTGGGAAGTGTGGAGGGCTGTGGAGAGAGTTGGAATGTGTTGGAGAGTTGGAGGGGGAGTTGGAGTGGAGTTGGGACCGAGTGTGCGCTGGGAGGGAGAGAGCTCAGTGATCAGAGGCTGTGTGGGATTGTTTGGAGGACTGTGCTGGTGTTGGAAAACTGGTTTCTACCTGACCCCTGGATCCCCCGTGGGCTGCACTGGGACCTACTCTTGGATGGGCTTCCTTCTGGTGTAGTTGAGAGCAGCCAGTGTCTGGGAGCTGGATTTCTGAAGCTGCAGCTCCAGCAAGATGGTGCGGGCCACATGATGGCAGCGGAGACAGTGAGGGAGACGATCTCTCCTGGTCTCTGCTGAGGGCCGCAGCTGGAGCTACCTGCACAGATGCTGGAGGCATCGTGGAGGAGAGTGGGCTGCTGGCTGGACTTTCTACTCTGGACATTAGATGCCTCAGACTCTTGGAGGCTATGAAGATGGTGGCTTTGCAAATCAGCACTATATGGTGATTGGCCAGCAGCGGCGGCAGAAGCATTTGGTGAACTACAATCTGTTCCTGAGCTGCTGAAGAGGCTGCATGTCCATCCCATGTTGTTATTGAGCAGCGCTGTACTTTGTGTTTTAGGAAGTTATTCCTGGACTTCTCTGTGTGCATATGCAGAGCTTGTAATCTTGCCCCGTGAAGCTACCTAGGGATGATCCAGGGGCTATCTGGTGGTCGATGGGTATTGTAGTGTGTGTGGTTGATCCTCTCCCCTGGGTGAGAGCCAGGGTGGGTGGGTTGGTGAAGTGGCTCCCTGCTGGGTGGGTGAGTGATCAGGCAGGGGGGTGCTTGTGGCTGTTGGGGATATGAGTGGGGGTGGGTGATGACCTACAGATGCTGAGAGCTAGTGCTATAGCACCTGTTGGGTTTTTACTTTGCCCCTTGGTTGTGTGTATTCTGTATGTATGCTGTTTGGAGTGGGGTTCTCTTTAGATCGAAAGGGGAGGTTCAAGGATGGAGAGACTTGTGGGCTGGATAGGATGGGGGAGCAGATCTCGGTGGTGTCAGGTATGGGGAAATATGGTGAGAGATGGGGTCATTTTCGGGGAACACAACCTTGATGCCTCATACCGATCTTGCTTTCCACCTGCCTGAGCTCAACCCAATGGTCAGCAGATCTATAATTGCATGGGTTTTAGGCTGTTGCTCCTGAATGCCAGATCGGTTTGCAATAAGGTTCCTCTTACTGCTGATCTTATCATCACGGAGAAGGCTAATCTGGCATGTGTCACTGAAACATGGCTGGGGCCGGGGCAGGGGTCCTCTCTCTGAAATGTACCCAGCCAGTTTTTGAGTGTGGCACCAGCAGGGCAGAGGAGGAGATGTTGCTGTTGTCATCTGAGAATCTCTGGTGGCTACCAGGGGTGCCGCTCCACAAGTGCCTGGTTGTGAGACCCTTTTTCTTAGGTTGGGCTCTAGTGATCAGTTGGGATTGCTGCTGCTGTATCAGCCTCCCTGCTGTGTAGCAGCCTCCCTGCCCAAGCTCCTTGACCTTACCACAGGGTTGGTGGTGGAGTTTCACAGGCTTATGGTTCTGGGAGACTTCAGCCTACCTTCCCTGGGAGTGGGATTGGAGGTAGCTTGGGAATTCATGGAAACCATGACTTCCATGGGCCTGTCCCAAGTCATCCAGGGCCCAACTAGGAATAGTGGCCACACTCCTGATTTGGTGTTCTTGTTGGAACATAGCTTATGTGATCTGGAACTGGTGGACCTATCTTGGCCCCCGTTGTGGTCAGATCATGCCCTGGTGGCTATGAGCTTCTGTAGGACCTCACCCCTCCGCAGGGAGGCAGGACCTATTAGATCAGTCCACCCCTGGTGACTGATGGACCCAGTTGGGTTCCAGAGGGAGCTAGGGGTTATAACTGAGGATCTGCTGCATAGTGCTGCTGAGATCTTGGTTGCCGCCTGGAATAGGAGGGTGACTGAGGCTCTAGACAGGATTGCATCCATGTGGCCTCTCCTGACCCGTGGACCTTGTTGGGCTCTGTGGTATACGGAGGAATTGAGAGGGATGAAATGGATCAAGAGATGTCTAGAGTGTTGCTGGTGGAAGACGAAGAACGAATCCAACCAAACACGGATAAGAGCTGCTATTAAAGCCTACTTTGTGGCAATTTGTGCAGCAAAGAGGCAATACTTCTCCACATGAATTGCATCTGCAGATAATCGCCCAGCAAATCTTTTTAAAGTGACCCGTCTCCTTCTGGGTAAGGAGGATTAGGGGGTTTACCTGCAGGGGCGCGCTGAGGAATTTGTGGATTATCTGACAGATAAAATCATTCAGGTTCATTTTCAGTTGGATGCCAGCATGGATAATGATCTGGTGGAGAAGCCTGGGGTAGGTTCTTGTTGGCAGAGTGCTAGAAAGCCTTTGGCCCAGGAGAGATCAGAAAAGTCACACACCAGGCATTTCTATAAAAATAATTTTATTTACAGAAAACAAACATATTTAAAGGCTGCTTGCTGAGAGGAGAGATTTCTCTCAGCTGCATATTCTCTGCAAGCCTACACAGAAGGGAAACTGAAACTAAAACAAGTCCAGGCAAGTTCCTCCCTTAGGCAATGCAACCATTAACACATGAAAAGGGGACAATTAAATTCAACCTCTTCACCCAGCCAAAAGGATTAGTTACCATAGTAACCTTAATCTATAGTAGAAAACATATTAACACTCCCCTTTTTATACTACAGAATAAGATGCAAACCAATTTTCTTTGACAACTCTGTATGTCTTTCCATTCACAATATTTGAACATTATTTCCCCTTTGGTTTAACAGAAAGCTACCATCCTTCTTCCTGTGTATTTCCAAACCTAGGTAATTTGTTACAGTTCCAAGGCTCTTTAATGTGAAATGGCTTTTCATGAAGGCTTCAAAATCAAGCCTTTGTTTTTCTGTTGGTGTGAACAGCAGCAAATCATCAACATAAATGCACAGATACATACAGTCTTGTTTGTCTTTCTTCATATATACACATGGATCTGCTTTTCCTTTTTATCTTTGCAGTTTTTCATCTAATTTTTGGTTCCAGGATCTAGCAGCTTGTTTTAACCCATAGATTGACTTCTGCAGTTCACAGACTAGATTCTCCCCTTTTTCATAGCCAGGGGGTTGCTGCATGTATAATTTGTGGTCTAAATCACCATAGAGAAATGCAGTTTGAATGTCATAGTGGTGAACTGACATTCCTTTTGGTGCAGCAATTTTTAACAGTAATCTAATTGATTCACCTTTAGTAACTGGTGCAAAAGTCTTGTCAAAGTCTAAATCTCTCCTTTGAGTGAACCCTTTTGCAACCAACCTTGCTTTATATTTTTGGATTTTTGCCATCAGCATCCCTTTTCAGTTTGAAAACCCACCTACAACCTAGACAGCGTTCATTGGGAGGTAGATTTACCAGTTTCCATGTTTTATTTTCTTTCAAGGATGCTAACTCCTGTTGCATGGCAGAATGCCAATTTTATGCAGTCTCAGGTGGTAAAGCATTCACTTGTTCTAAAGACTCAGGTTCTGTGAATATGTGAAATGCCTTTACTGTTTCAGCCTGAAAACGTGATGGAGGAACGCCTTTATTACTTCTCTGAGATCTGTGAGGTAATACAGGGCTTAAATTTTGACTCCTATCACTTTCCTGAGAAGCATCTGTCTCATCAGACAGATCTTCAGTTTGCTTTTCTGGTTTAATGTCCTCATCAGGCAAAATATCACTATCAGCAAGTCCTTGCTGTTCTGTTGTAGATAGATCAACTGGAGAGCTAGAGTTTAATCTCCCCCAGTTTTGTTCAGCAAAAGAAGTGCTTTTGCTAATTATTAATTTCTCTCCCATTATGACCCTGTAGCTCCTCTGGCTTTGTTCATAGCCAACAAAGATGGCTTTCTTTGTTGTGAGGCCTCCCTTCTTTCTCTGTTGTTGTGGAATATGAACCCATGCAGTACTACCAAACACTCTAAGATGGTTTACCTTTGGTTTCACACCATAAAACAAATGGAATGGAGTGTCCTGAATCACAGAGTTATACAATTTGTTTTGTACATAACAGGCAGTAGAAATTGCCTCTCCCCAATACTTAAAAGATAAATGTGAATCTTTAAGCATGCATTCCATCGCATTTTACAAGGTTCTGCCCTTTCTTTCAGCAACACCATTTTGCTGAGGGGTGTAAGGGTTAGAAAGAATTTGTTCTATCCCCTTGTCTGCTAGGAACCGTTTGAATTTGTGAGAAAGGTACTCTCCTCCTCTATCACATTGGAGTGCAGATACAGGCCTAGGGAATTTTCTATTTGCCCATGTCACAAAACCTTTAAATTTCTCAAATGCCTCATCTTTATGTTTTAAGATGTAGATAAATGTGTATCTTGAGAAATCATCAATGATGGTCATTGCATACCTTGCTTGTCCAAGACTTGGAGCAAAAGGACCAATAATGTCAGAGTGTACAATTTCTAAAGGTCTAGTTGTAACTCAGTCACTGTGCTTACTCACAGGAGCTTTTAGTCTTTTCCATTCTTTGCAAACCACACAATCTAAGTATTTGTCACAGGGTTTTATCTTTAGGTCAGCACACAGCTGTGGCACTTGTGCTATATACCTGAAATTAGCATGACCAAATCTTCTATGCATCAGGTGTACACATTGGTCATGATATGGAGTGTTGCCAATTGCAGCCTTGCAGCTTGGCTTCCTTGCATTTTGCACCATGTACAAGGAGTCTTTTAATATACCAGTAGCACACAATTTTCCATTTTTACGTATCTCACAACCATTTTTCTTAAATGTTATGACATACCCTGTTGCAGCCAATTGTGCCACAGATAAAAGCTTTGATTGTAAATTTGGCACATACAACACACCTTTTACAGTTTCTCCCAAGCAGGATAAATACAAGTCACCTTGTCCCATAATTTTGGTCACAGACCCATCACCCAAAGATACACTTTGTCTTTCAGTTTTAGACAGTGACACAAAAGAGCTTTTACAATTACATAAATGACAATTGGCCCCAGAATCTAACACCCATACATCAGAATTACTCTTCTCAGCAACCTGTGCAATTTGGGTTGTCTGAAGAGCCTTCTTCTGTGTTGCCCTTGTGTTCTTCTTCTCTGTCTTTCTACTCTTGGGTCTCAAGGCACAGTCTTTCTGCAAATGTCCAGCTGAACCACAACTGAAGCATCGCTGGCTGGCTACCGCTGTGGCCTCAGCTTCCTTTCCCTTCTTTTCCCTTGTTTTCTGGTACTGCAGCTTTCCAGAAGACATGGGGGAGATCTTTCCTCTCTCTTCTCCCATTCAGCGAGTAAGCGCTGTGTAACATACGTTGGGGTGAGGTCTGCTTCAGGCATAGCCTCCAGGGTACAAATCAGCATGTCCCATGTTTCATTCAGTGAGGACAGGAGGATACAGGATTTTGTGAGAGGTGTAAATTCCATTCCTCTCTCCTGCAACTCAACAAACAGCTGCTGAATATAATGTAGGTGCTCAGGAAGGCTATCTCCTTCTGCAAGGTAGGCTTTGTACAGCTTTTTTGTCAGGGTAACTTTACTCCCTGCTGTTGCCTTTACATACAAGTCTCTCAAAGCATCCCAAAGTTGCTTTGCAGACTGCATACCTCGCACGTGGACTAGCTGATTGTCCTCAACTCCCAGGATAATGGTGGCTCTAGCCCGCTCATCCTGTCTAAGCCATTCAGCACTGGGATTTTGGGGGGTTTGCTCACCAATTGGCAGCCAAAGATTCTCTCTGTGAAGATACATCTCCATCTTCAGGGCCCAATTCAAATAGTTGGTCTCTGATAGGCACTCCAGAGGCATCGCTGAGGGCTGGGAAGTAGCCATGGCTTCTTCCTTCTTTTGCAAGTCACCTCAGCTGGCTTCTTTGTCCTGTAGACTGGCAGTTGCTGGAAAATCTCCAGGTGGCTCCAAAGAAAATCTTCACAGGTCTTTGCTACTTGCCTTTAAATTGTGCATGAGGTGTGGAGCTGATCTCTCTATTCTCTCTGGGGTTTTACTGGGCTTACTAGGTTTACTGGGCTGCTTACTGGGCCCATAACCTGTTGGCAGAGTGCTAGAAAGCCTTTGGCCCAGGAGAGATCAGAAAGTCACATACCAGGCATTTCTATAAAAATAATTTTATTTACAGAAAACAAACATATTTAAAGGCTGCTTGCTGAGAGGAGAGATTTCTCTCAGCTGCATATTCTCTGCAAGCCTACACAGAAGGGAAACTGAAACTACAACAAGTCCAGGCAAGTTCCTCCCTTAGGCAATGCAACCATTAACACATGAAAAGGGGACAATTAAATTCAACCTCTTCACCCAACCAAAATGATTAGTTACCATAGTAATCTTAATCTGTAGTAGAAAACATATTAACAGTTCTTGCCCAGTTTTCTGGGAACACTTTGACCCTGTTGCTCCTGAGGAAGTGGACAGGATCCTAGAGACTGTGAGCTCGGCCACCTGTGTGTTGGATCCATGTCCCTTCTGGCTAGTAAAAGCCTCCCAGGAGGTGACATGTGGGTGGGTACTGGCAGTGACTAATGCATCTCTGGAGGAGGGGCTTGTGCCTCAGCCTTCAAAGAGGCTGTGGTTCACCACCACCTTAAGATGCCATTGCTGGATCCCACCCTGATGGACAGTTTTTGTCCTGTCTCCAACCTCCCCTTTTTGGGGAAGGTTGTTGAGAAAGTGGTTATGCTGCAGCTCTAGGGGATCCTGGATGAAATGGATTATTTGGACCCATTTCAATCAGGATTCAGGCCTGGATATGGGATGGAAATGGCATTGGTCACACTTTTTGATGATCTCTGGCGGGAGCGGGATGGAGGGTGTGCAACCATCCTGGCTCTACTTGACCTCTCACCGGCTTTTGATACCATCAACCATGGTATCCTTCTGGAGCGGCTTTGGGGGTTGGGGGTAGGGGGATGCTTTGTTGTCCTGGTTCACCTCCTTCCTACGGGGCCATTTCTAGTCAGTGTTGATTGGGGGTGAGAGGTCCTGCCCTCAGCCCGTTTGTGAGGTGCCACGGGGGTCAGTGCTCTCTCCGCTCCTGTTTAACCTCTACATGAAGCCGCTGGGTGAGATCATCCGTCATCATGGGGTGAGATATCATAAGTATGCTGATGATACTCAGTTGTACATCTCTGCCAATGGTGAGTTAAGTGATGCTGCAACCACCCTTTCCCAGTGCCTGGAGGCTGTTGTGGTCTGGATGGGGAGCAACAGGTTGAAGTTGAACCCTGGCAAGACGGAATGGCTGTGGGTTCGGGGCTCTTTGATTTCTAGAGAGTTATCATCTTTGGTCTTGGATGGGGTTGTGCTGCTCCAGACAGACCCTGTACGTAACCTGGGGGTTCTCCTGGACTCACAACTCCTGCTCCAAGAGCAGGTGGCAGTCATGGCCAGGAGAACCTTTGCACAACTACATGTTGTGCGCCAGCTACACCCATTCCTGGACCAACAGGCCCTTCTCACAGTCACCCACGCCCTAGTCACCTCCCGTTTGGACTATTGTAATGTGCTCTACATGGTGCTGCCCTTGAAAAGTATCCAGAAGCTTCAATTGGTTCAAAATGCAGCAGCCTGCATAGTTTTGTGCAAGCCAAGACTTGCCCATGTGTCACCTCTTTTGCGGGAGTGGCATTGGTTGCTGATTTGCTTCCGGGTCCAATTCAAGGTCCTGGTTATCACCTTTAAAGCCCTACATTGCTTGGGGCCTGGTTATTTGCAGGACCACCTTTCCCCAGTCACATCTACCCAACCCACCAGAGCAGGGAGGCAGGGTATGTTGCGGGTCCCTTCAGTTAGGGAAGTAAATCTAGTGGGACCAAGGAAAAGGGCCTTCTCCATAGTGGCTCCCTCCCTTTGGAACATCATTCCCCCAGATATAAGATTGGCTCCCTCCTTGCTCCTGTTCCAGAAGGCCCTGAAGACATGGTTTTGTCAATGGGCCTGGGGACTCCAAGCTGCTTCGGAGCCAATCAAGTGGCTGGTATGAATGTGTTTGCTGCCGCCGGGGGGTGTCTATTGTGTTTTTATGGTTTTTAATTCTGTAAGCTGCCCGGAGTCACCGTGTATGAGTTGGGCAGCCTTATAAATCTGTTTAATAAATAAATAAATAAATCTTTGGAATAGATCAAGAGTCTTAGGCCTGTGGTATTTTGTACCCTTAGATTTCAATACCAGCTTGTAATTGTACCTGTAGCTACTGATTTAAGTTATACTTGTTACACTTACAGCTTGTTGAATCCTTTCTTCTTTTACAGTGGTGGTATTGTTACTTTCCAATACATCTTTGATAGAGCTCCTTGAGAAAGTTCTCCACTGCACCTGGATGGCAACCTCTTTCTCTGAGCCTGTCTTCTCCTCATCCATTGAATCACTTATTTGTTCTGCTTGGCTTTTGACTGCTTCACTCTTGACTCAACAAAATATTTACAATACAGAGGTTAGAAACACTGATAAATCTGTGTACAACCAGTTAATTTTTCTTTATAAGCACTCAGTTCACTAATAAGGGCATTACCTACAGTAACTATATTAAGTATTATTAAATTCCCATTCTTGAAATAGATAATATAACTGGAAAAATTACCATTGGGTGTGGTATCTGTATGGACTGTCTGTGCAACTTGTTAATGTATGTATGAAGACTCTATCTGTGCCTGAATGCCACTACTATTTCCTTATACAGAGAGAAAGATTGCAAGTGTGTATGTGAATTAGTTTGTTAAATGTTCCTGAGAAGTTGTTCAGCAGCATTCTGACAGAAAGTGTACAAGAAAAAACTGAACAAAATCATGCAGGCTTGAGTTTGGTCTTCAGCAGATAATTGAGAAATGTATGAATGTAAGTTTATTGTGTGTTTTTAATTTACAGAAAACATACAATAAAATGAATAGGCTTGAGTTATGAAATATTTTTCAGGAATCAGGAATTGAAGATTGGTTGCTGAATCATGCTAACAGCTCTATATAATAGAAGTATAGCATTCCATAAATGGAATGCTTAGTGTATGGTTCAACATTGGGCAGGGAGTAAGATAAAGAAGTGTGATGCCCCCTAGGTGGTTGATGTCCTAACAGCCAGGAAACACGCTGAGACAAGGAACTGGTCTCTAATGTTTATTGATAGTACATAACAGGAATCCTAACAAACTGAAGAAGCGTGGGAAAAACCCAGACATATAAACCCCAAAGGTTAAGGTGGTCCCGATCTGTGTCTCTTTGAATGGCTGACCAATTCCTCAGTGCTACACATGCGCTTAACAGTCTGGATGGGAGCCCCCTGCTCGCCATCCTTACTCATGACAGTTGTATTGCGTATTGTGGGATAAATGTAGGTAACAGTTGCAAATTATTCATAGAGGCAGAAAACACAGAGCAAGTTAATGAATTTGTGTATCTTAGCAGAATGTTTACTCACTAGATGAGAAAACAAATGGAGATATTGTTAGTGTCCTTTTGTGCAGAATGAATGTGTTGGTGTGTGTGTGTGATCCTGAGGATCAGCAGTGGAATTTCAGAAGAGCTTTGCCATTGAGAGAGATCAAAAAATCATGCCAGCAACTTCAACAAATATAAACTGTATTTACAAAATAGAGAGCAAAAGCATTTTTACAGTTCTGCCTCTCCACACAGGGAGATAAACTTTTTACAAGCAGGACACAGAAGGTGCATTTGAAATAGCAGAAGCAGAGAGCAGGAAGCAGAAGCAGGAGAACATTGACCTTTATCTAGGCTATTAACCATTAGCTATCATAGTAACCAGTAGCATATCAATTTGCAAGACAAAGGATTTGACTTCTTGACCTGGCCACACTCAGACTTCTTGGCTCCAGCAAGAAAAAACTACATCCACCAGAACTTTTTGCTTTCTTAATTCCTGTTAAATAAAAAATGAAATAACAACAGAATGCTTGTTGATAGAAGTGAAAATTGTTGTATATAAGTATGCTGTATTGTATACTATGCTGTATATAATGCTGCCCACTTTGTTAATATGGAAGTGAGAGTTTGGTGCATCAGGAGAAACATAAAAATTAAATGCTGTACGACTGAATTACTTAAAAAGTGTGTGCAGTTAAAAAGAATGTGTGCAAAAAGGATGAATGATCTGCATTGAATATGGTGACAACTCAGACAATATAAGCTCAGGTGGTTTGGTCATATAGAGAAAACAATTAATCTGCGGGACCCCTGGCAAAGTTCTTTTTCCAGGGGGAAGACATTGAACAAAGAAAACACAACATCTTCCTTTGTGCGTCTATTCTTCCCCTCAGACATTTCATTTGATTCCTTTCTGAAAGGTTCATCATATGATCTGCTTGGATGTGGACAAGGTCTTCAATGCAGTTGCATTCAGAAGGAAGTGCGTATTGTTTTTTGGTAGGTAACAGCACAGAAAGATTCATATTTGAACACAAAGTAATGTACCTCCCAAGGACGTTTTTAACAATAAAAATTAGAAGGTTTTGGGAGTTTTCCACTCAACATTATTACAGGTGTAATAATAACCAATATTTCCCATCCTCTTTCATACCACATATGGATTTAATGCAATTTCCTCACTCAGCTCCACTTCTCATATGAATTTAGTATACTTTATTGTCATCAGCAGGATGATTTTTTAAATGTGTATATATTCAATAACAGTAAAAACCTAATAGGAAGAATTAAAAGTTTAACAACAGAACATAAATTCAAGTCCTTGCTGCTAGCTATTCTTTTGAATTGGATAGTCTAATGTCTAATCATAGCTACACTATACTGTACTAAAATTCTGGTTCTCTCAATTTTTAAAGGCGGGATAAAAATTAAATAAAGAAATAAAATAAAATAAAATACATTGAAAGTAACATCAATGGATAAAAATTAAGCAGGAAATGTCTTCTTCAGACAAATTGTCCATACTGTTCTTGTCACGATGGCTAGAACTTCTGCAGTGTTTTAGTTGGACCTTCATTGTTCACTGATCGCTTTGAAACATGATAGCAAATAATTTTTTCACAAAATAAAATAATCAGGCATACACACACACACAGATACACACAAACATACTTATTAAGGGGCTAGAGACTACTATCTTTTAAAACTGAAAGCTAGGAATCTGGGCTAGTTAGTGGGCTTTCTAATGCGGTGACTAGTGCATGGATTCTTCTGCATAACCAAGAATCTCTGAAGTATATGATGGAGAGACTTATTTTATACTAATACACGATTTTATATCCAGTCAGCATCCTTCAGTTTCTGAGAGCCCTCTTTAAGCAGAACCTCTGTTCCTCCTTTGTGAAGTTTACTGTCCAGTCTACAGATGAACAGCAAAAGGAATTGCCACAGTCAAAAGAGAATGCTTCCTTTTATCCACTGGCTATATGGCATGTACTGTCTTTGGTTGCCCGGTTACAAAACCTACTTGTCCAGGTAGAATTTACTGTTAATATAAAATTGAAATATTTATTGTAAGACTCACCAAAACTGATTTATTTCAAATGTATGGAGAAGTGTAAAGAAAACACAGTCCAGTGTACTTTTTCTCACTTTGCAACTATTAAATGATGTGGAAACTACTACTACTACTGCTGTTACCAAAGACACTTATTCATAAAGGTATAGATTCATTCTCAGTGTTGTAAACTGTGCTATCTTCCCAGCTACTGTCTCCTGCATCTGCCCGCTATGTGCGAGAAGGATTTTGGAGCATTCTGCAGTAATCCTTGGGTACATGCCCTCCCTCATTCCCTTGACCAAGCCAATATTAATTGGCTTACCCACTTTCTTGTTATTCCATTGCTGTTTTCTTTTTTGCAGCAAGGGAAAACAGTTTTTAAAAGATCACTGTGCAGTGGTATGGTACTCAGAACAGCCCTCAGAACAGCCAAAAAGCAGCAGAAGATTGGTGACATGCTATTACTTTAAGATCATGAAGGAGGAAGAATCTCAGGAGTTGGGATGAGAAGGAAATTCCCACCTCATTCCTATCAAATGTAAAACTGGTGTGGTGCTACAGAAGAAGCACAGCAAATCTGTTTTTGCTGTATTTCCTCTGAAGTAGAAGCAGACCTGATATGTCTCCGAAATTGTCTCTGCATGTAAAGACTGTTGGACAGTCCATGGTACTGTGGAGATGCAGGCAAGTCCCTTTGCTTGTGAAGGGCTTCCTAAATGCTAGAATGTTTTCAAATATTTTATGTCCCATAGCTTTCTTATAACTTAATATGACTCTCAAGGTAACTATAACAATATTTTTTATTCTTTCAGCTGGGGGATTAAAAAAGGAGAAACCATTTCCACTTCTGTTATAATTTCAGGCATACCTTTTACAGGTAGTCCTCACTTAATGACTGCAATTGAGACTGGAATTTCAGTTGCTAAGCAAAGCAATCATTAAGCGAATCTGACCTGATTTTACGACATTTTTTGCAGTGGTTGTTAAGTGAATCACTGCAGGTGAACCATATGGTTATTAAACAAATCATGCAGTTCCCTATTGATTTTACTTGCCAGAAGCCGGCGATCACGTGACCACAGGACACTGTGAACCGGTTGCCAAGTGTCCAAGTTGTGATCATGTGACCATGGGGATGCTGCAGCAGTTGTGTGACGACTGGTCATAAGTCAGTTTTCCCAGCACCGTTGTAAGTTTGAACTGTCACTAAATGAATGGTTGTTAAGCAAGGACTACCTGTAGTTGAATTTGATAATAAACAGTATTCTCACTTTTATGTTTACAGAAAGACTTTTTGCTAACACAGACTGCTATTGGATGCCTTGAAGTCTTGTTAGGATATCTGCACATGAAAAATCAGAGCATCGGTACAGCTTTCAATATCTTTCTCTGTATATGCTTTATTAGTAGTAAATGCTTTGCATTGACTTTATTATTTTGCTTTGCCTAGATTGCTTTCAGTCTTTGGCCCCACATCACTAAAGTGGATATAAACCCAGTGGTATAAAATACCTTGTTACTGAAATGGAGGTTTTATTTCAGGTATTTAATGGTTGCCAAGAACATGTATAAAAACAGGCAATTGCTCTAGTCTATAACTCATTATCAAATGAAAGCAAGGCAGAGGATGTCAAAGAAAGGGTTATTTAGTAAACTGTGCTATACATAAATGACAACCAATATCCTAAGGCTATCTCTGATAAATTCCCTAGAACAGCCTTCTGCAACTTGGTGCTGTCCAGATGTGTGAGACTAGGATACTTTCTGAACTAGTGATTTATAGCCTCTTCTAAAGTTATCCAACCATCATTGTACCAAAATAACAATAATGTGGAGAAGCTTAATATCAATTCAGTTATGGCTGGGTGGTGATGCTATGATGAAATCAGTCTCTAGTGCAGACATGAATGCACACCATCCTAATTCCCATACTATCTGGGGTTTACTTGGGTTTTAGTCTATTGGGAAATGAACTGGTTAGAGAAGATTTTCACAGAAAATGTAAAAGGCCATGGTAGGGTAAGGACAGCTTTGATAGGGGAATCAATTTAAATTATTTTTTAAAAATAGAATGTGAAGTTTATAATATATTTTCCAGTGAGATAAAAGCAGAATCACTCTACCAAACCATGTTTTATATTTACATACGGCAGAAAATGATATCTTAATATTCTAATTTCATTACTGAGTAATATAGCAACTCTCCTTGATTTTACATGATCTGGATTCATCTTTTCTTCTACTAACACATTTTGGTTCTGAATGAATTAAACAGTTTAAATTGTGAGGAGTAATAAGAAGTATTTTTGTGAGAGAAACTAAATTTTACCTCCAATGTTTTTTCTTTGTTGAGTATTAAGTTTTTAAACTTTGTTTGATGCTATAAACAAAGACGTAGTACAGTACAAATAATACATTTAATTTGGGATTCTTTTCTTAAATTGCTTTCTAAGCTATTTGTGGTAAATTTCTCCACTTCTAGCATGCCATATTGCCTCACACCCATGGAATAAATTTCTGTTGATCACACTTCTAGATGGTAATCAGAATTCCTTTCTTAACTCAGAAATTCTTAGACTAATTGGCTTGGTGAGTATAGCAGCTGTAAACAACTAATTCCTATTGTGTTATTGCACTATGTTGTGACTATTTCAACTCTAGTGATTACTAGTATCATTCAGTCATCACTGGCAAAATAGGATGAATGAAAACACCATTTGTAACACAGTGATGACTGGATTATGTTGTAAAACAATAGCTTGGGGTAGCCTTAAATATGCAGATGTTTATATCATTTTTGTTTAACATAAGCAATATACAGACCATGTAACCTTACTGCATTTCTTATCAAAAGAAAGAAACTCTTAAATGCAGCCATGGTAATTCTGATTTTGATCAGAGCAGGTGCATTGGGAAGGAGACACTTCTTGCTTTCACTGAAATCTCTAACAACCCCTCTAAAATTATTGTTGTTTTTCTCTAGCAAAGCTAATAGCAGCTTTGTGTCATTAACACATTTGTAAAATAAGGCTAATGGGCTTAATATATAATGATAAACCAGAAAATATGGTTTATAAATAACAGTGGCTAGTTCACAAAGACTCTAAGCCAGTATCAAACAAACTGCATAATAATTTAGCACAATATTGTATGATTTTGTTCAGAGGAATGTTGTACATAGTGGATGAAAGGGTTAAATTCCTAGTGCTTCAGTCAAAATCAGGCTACCATGGCAGCTTTTCAGGAAAAAAAAAATTAAAACTATTGGGGAAATCTGTTCACTCATATTCATATTCATCGGTTTCAGTTGTTTAGATGTTCGACATTAAAAAAAATGCTTCTTAGGGCTCATGAACATCTTAACTGCCCTGGCATGAGGATAGCCACTAACCATTTCTTGAGGACAGGAACACACATTGTCCTCATCTTGCCACCCACCTTCATGCAGGCAATTTCACCTGTCTTTTCTTGTTCCATGTGAAAAACATGACTTTCACTGATGCAAGCAGTGCTATATGGTCTATCTGCTGCACTTCATTTTTTGTAGGTAAATGCCTCCACTCCAATTGGCTACTTTGTGCAGTGGCAGGAATGCCACTTCTGCTTCTGTCACTGGTTGCTGCCCTATATGGCTATTTTGTCTAGACTGCTGGAATGCCTACCCACTTCTGAAAATACCTCCTCAAAGTGAATCAGAGAAAGGGTTAAGGTGAAAGGGTGGACTTTTTCTTTTTTAATAGTTTCACTGGTGAATCAGTGAAAGGTAGATTAAAAAAGAACAAGACAAAGAGTTCTGCTAGTTTCTCCTTCTAGCTCAAGTGACAGGAAGGAAGATTAAATTGTTTTTCCCCCAGCAATCCAATGGTGGGTGCAATGGATAGAAGGTGTCAGGTATGAGAGGAAGCCAGCATATGGGGACTCATATAAAAGAACTATCAATGGAAATATGTAATCAAAAAGGAAAGCAATTGATTCTTACTTTCCCAACATGGGTGGGGGTAAAGAAGGAAGGAAGCCTACAATCAATGGCTGTAACTGTTCTCTGGACAGAACACCTGGCCAACATCATTGCTAAAGTTGAAAAACAGATTGAAATCTGGACAGCGATTTCTTACGCCAGCTTCATTTATTTGGGGGAGACAGGCAGTGTAAAGCTGCCACATGCCCTTTGACTGATAAATCTTCCCTGTTCGTTAGACTTACTGTATAATCCTGTGCATGTCTGCTTAGAAGTACCACATACTCCATACTACATACATTTGTTTACAATCAAATGTAAACACTTCTGTACAGTATTTGGTAGCTGTACAGTCACAAAGTTTGGTCATTCTAAAATATTTCAGAAGTATTAAATGGAAAAAAAATTAATTTGGCTCACTAATCTAACCACTTGCTACAATGGAGGCAAGATTTATCTAAATTTTTAAAATGTAATTATTTCTAACATCTATTATTACGTATTGTTTAAGAGTCTGTTTCACAAAGCTTGTGGCAGCTAATGGCTGTGTTTTTGCTAGATAACATAAATAATTTAGATCCACTAAAATTAAAATACAACTTCTTTTAAGTTTATGAAATATCAGGACATCAGGACTATTTCTGAAAGTGAAATTAGCCATATCCTTGAAGAAGCAGCTCATACCAACTTGCTAGAACTTCCTAATGACATAATCAGTACTCTTCGCTTGTTTCTTCTTCAGGTAAGGATTCTGGAAATGATGAGATGGAAAGTAACTTAAAGTGAAGTTAAACAACTGGCTGTTCTCACTTTATGTTTTCTTGTCAGATTGGTTTCTGTAAAGGCTAACTACTAAAGGGATTTATTTCACCTTAGATATAGTGCTGCCTGCTTATCTGAGTCTCTTTCTTTTGGCTTTTACTTTCAATGAAATAATTACTGTTTATGTTTTTCATAATTCTATTGTTGTAAGTATGATTAATCTGTTTTCTGTTTCCATTTATTTTATGTATTTAATACCTAATTTGTATTATAGGCTATTGAGAGAAGAGTGGATGGTTACTTACCATTCCTCATAATCTATCTCAGATAAATACAGGAAATTATAAATTAGAATAAGAACATACCTGCATGGCAATTCTGAAATGAACCATTTGATTCTGGGTGCAGATTCCATGAAGGTAGTATGTTTTCTTGCTTCCAGTATCAGTACAGAAAATGAAAAAGTGGAATCGTTTTAAGGTTTTATTTCAGGAAAACAAAAATATGTAGAATAGACACTGAGTTCATTTAAGTACATTTTATACTGTTCTAGATCTATTAATACAATAAGCATAGACATTACTTATATTATGCGTGTCCCTTTTGGCTCTTAGTTTTATATGCCTTTGCTATCGTCATTAAAATTTGCTGTAAACTGGCTTTCTGATTTCAAAGGAAGGAAAACACATTGTGTCTTTTTATGCATAGGCAAGTCACATGGAACACTGCTATAAGGCCAGACCTTGGAGTCTTTTTACAATTGTAGACACTGTAGGAGAGCCATGTTAGTCTATAGTGGCAAAAAATCAGAAGGAGTCTGGTAGCACCTTTTCTGACTAACAAATTTATTAAAAGACATAAGCTTTTGTGAGTTGAAACTCACTTCATCAGATGCATCAGCTGCAGCTCACAAAAGCTTAGGCCTTTCAATAACATTTGCTCATTGGAAAAAGTGCTACAAGACTTTGATTTATTGCAGTTCTAGTAATTGGAGGAAGTTAAACAATGAAGGAAGGAACAAACCTGTTAATTCCATAATTTCTCTTCTTTTTATGTCAGCTTCAAAATGTAAAGTACCAAGTGGATTCAAACAAAAAAGCTGTAATCCAAACATTGTTGGAGAACCTCCCACCCATAAGCAGGCATCAGTGGGCCCATCAAGGCATAGTGTATCTTTTTTGAAGGATGTGTATGGAGGTATTAGAGTGAAATACAGTCTGTCTTGTAGCTGAGCCTGAAGTCTTGCAGTTTTGTGCCTAATCCACCAGGAAGAGGAACAGTTTTGCTATTTTCAAAATTCTGTGTGCTTTTGACCTCTTTATCACTTGAAGATATAATGTAAAATATCAGCATTAGAGATAAATGAATATGCTTATGTACAATATTGGATATAAGGTAGTATTTTGCTTACCTATATGCACAGAATGATAAAGATAGGATCCAATTTTAATTTTCTTTCCCTGCTGAAAACTGTCTTTGCTTTCAGTGGTAACTTGACAGAGCAAAACCATTCTGTTGATAGGAAAAAAATGAAAAGAATGAAAATCACTTTTTGATTTGTCATGCGTATCCTTTAGTACTTTCCATTGTAACAAGGTGAAACAGAAGGATCTGTATATTCTGAAGTTTATAGTAATTATTTATGTCCTAAATTCATACTATTAATTTGGGAGAATATTATTTTGAAAAAAGAGAGTGACAGTGATAGTCTGTGATACTCCAATGTGCCATTAACATTCAGTATCAGAGATAGATTATAATCAAACCAGGGATCATTTTAGTAGTTAATAATAATAATTTTTCTCAATGCTTTTAAGCATTTTCCCTTTTAAGCATAGTTCCCTTCTGGGGCAAAAAGGGAAGACTTACTTGACAGAAGAAATAGGAGTTGCCAAAAGATAATAATTCCTAAAGATGATGTCAAAATGACAAAACATGTGTCGTAGCACATATTTTGTCCCTGCTGTAGTTGCCTGTGGGGGAGATGCAGCCTGAGGCTCCTTATTTAAGCCTGTAACATTTATTCAAGTATTGTCATGAGTAATGATGGCGAGCAGGAGGGGGCCTTGATCCAGGGTGGAAAACGCATGCGTAGTACAGAGGAATTAGCAGCCATTCAAAGAGACACAGATCAGACCCGCCTTAGCCTTTGGGGTTTATATGTCTGGGTTTTTCCCACGCTTCTTCAGTTTGTTAGGATTGATGTCCTAACAGTCAGAAATCACGCTGAGACGAGGAGTAGGTCTCTAGTGTTTATTACCGCTACATTAACAGAATCCTAACAAACTGAAGAAGCGTGGGAAAAACCCAGACATATAAACCCCAAAGGCTAAGGCGGGTCTGATCTGTGTCTCTTTGAATGGCTGCTTAATTCCTCTGTACTACGCATGCGTTTTCCACCCTGGATCGAGGCCCCCTCCTGCTTGCCATCATTACTCATGACAAGTATTGTAGTTCTGAGTAAACTTATAGAATTGTAATTTGAAGTAACAAAACTCAGGCATCAGAGTAGATTTAGAAATTGACAAAGTTTCCAGATTTATTGGTAAAAGAATATATATATTTTCTCACTAATGTGTAATTCTTCCATCTGTTTTGTTCTTCTTAACTCGAGTTTGACTTCAGATGTCTTGGGGGCGTGGCAATCTCTCTCACACATATTACAGACTGAAATGAGGGAAAAAAAATGAACATGTTATAGATAAACCACCCTGCATTTAAATTTTCTTCACAGCTAATAGACATACAGAAAGAATAATACAAAGTTAGAATCTTTCCCTGCAGAGAATTAGAAATTTGCCTAGAAGTTGAAATATAAGCTCATAAATGAAAAACTTTAAAATGTTTTCCATTGTTCTGGAAATGGCATAAGTAAAAGTATGCATTTCAATGCTATTTTCTACGCTGTTGTTAAGAATTTGGAGGCAGTACAGTATGTCTAATTCTCTTGTGCTTGACCTCTGTAAACAAAGTGTTGCCTAGCTTTCATTCTAAAATATTGTGATTTTGTTGTTGTTGACATAGGAGTACTGTGCTTCTTTATAGCTAAGCAATCACTTGTAAGTTCAAGGATTTTAACAGGGAAAGAGGTTTATAAACTGAAAACAAGGAGTAAGAGTAAACTTGTACAGTATGAAGGAAAGAAACAATCTGTATAAGGTATTAACATTTTAGGATGGAAAGAGGATAAAGTTAATAGCTGGAAGGGCAACAAAAGTATATGAGGGAAAAAAAGATCAATACCAGGGCTATGCGTGCTTTGAACATGATTCTGAAGAAGTGTTTTGAAACTTGGATGAGAATCTGTGCAAGCATACCACTGTTCTATAAGTTTATGTGACTCTTAAAGCATCAGAATATTTTATTTATTTATTTTATTTATTCATCAAATTTGTCAGCACCCATCTCCTCCCACTGGAGGGACTCTGGCGGTTTACAACAAAATAATAAAAAAACAATAAATATATAATAAAATTCCAATATAAAAGTGCACTACAAAACAATTTCACATAGCTACTAAATATAAATAAAATCCAGGTGGCTGTGGTCTCATTCAGTCCTTGCGTAGGAGGGGCACTTCAGGGCACTAGCCTATCCCAAGTATGACTATTCTCCTCCCCGCCACAAGCCCAGTGGCAGAGCCAGGTCTTCAAATTCCTCCAGAAAGCTAGGAGCAATGGGGCTAACCTCACCTCTGGGGGCAAGATGTTCCAAAGGGTGGGTGCTACTGCAGAGAAGGCCCACCTCCTGGACCCCACCAGCCAGAATTCTCTTACTGATGGGGTCCGCAGCATGCCCTCTCTGGATGATCGGGTGGGGTGGGCCGATGTAGCGGGGAAGAGGCGGTCCCTCAGGTAGCCTGGTCCCATGCCATGTAGGGCTTTAAAGGTGATAACCAACACCTTGAATTGGACCCGGAAGCAGACTGGTACCCAATGTAGCTTGCGCAGCAAAGGTGTTATGTGCGCCCTTCTAGGGGCGCCAAAAATAGCCTGCACAGCTGCATTCTGGACCAGCTGAAGCTTCTGGATGCTCTTCAAGGGTAGCCCCATGTAGAGTGCATTGCAATAGTCTATATGGGAGATAACAAGGGCATGAGTGACTGTTTAGTTTCAAGGTGTCATGGAAGCCTGAAAAAACAGGCTTCTTTAATGAATAGCAGTGAAGTGCTGTTCTTGCATGATGTCAAAAGCTTCCAAATCATTTTCAAACCATGCACAGTCCTAGTAAATACTCCCTCTGTATTGAACTCAGCTCCCAGTACTACATGGTCATGCAGTTTTCTTGGTAATACAGAAGTGGTTTTCTGTTGCCTTCCAGCTTTTTTTAAA
This sequence comes from Candoia aspera, assembly GCF_035149785.1. Lineage (NCBI taxonomy): Eukaryota > Metazoa > Chordata > Lepidosauria > Squamata > Candoiidae > Candoia > Candoia aspera. The sequence continues at coordinate 31,370,704 of NC_086159.1, forward strand.
AAAAATTCCCAACCTAGCCTTTAGTTCAGGGATTTCCCAGATCTCTAATCTAAGTATTGATCAGGTCTGTCTCTGCTTAATATTTTCTGAGTTAAATCCAAGTTGTCTAAGGTGCTGTCATGTGCTGGGGTTCATGAAGGAAAGAAGAAATTAACTAAAATGTTGGCAGTAAAATAAAGAAGAAAGAATAAATTCCAGCTCTAACATTAAATGAAAATGGCAGATTCTAGCAAGAGCATGCAGACAATGAAGAATTTAAAAAGAATAAAAAAGTATTCTTGGATTCAAAGCCTGAGAACCTTATGAAGAAAAATGTGGAGAAAATAAAGAGGATGATAAAATATTTTGAGAAAATGGGAATGCATTTATACTGGGACATGTTCCCTAAAAATCAAAGCTTTATCATGACAGAGACAAAAAAATTGATATGGGTCACTATATACAGGAATATGCATCATTACTGACAGGGTTGCTCGTAACAGGGCTATCAATCAGTTAAAAGAGTGCTATCTCCTGTGAGCACTGTTGTTTATGTACCCATAGCAACCTGATTCACACTCAAGGAAATATAATGGGAGGAGAGGGGGAAACATTAAATTCCAAAAAACTCAATCAAGAGATATTGTTCAATGGCTATGGAATTCTGACTGAAAGATGATGAGCCAAGAAATGACGTGGGAGGAATTCTCAACAGCTCTACAGACTGCTTTAAATGCCGGCCTCCTTGTCTTTAATCGCTTTCATTCTCATCATAAGAGTCTGCAACAAACGGATTGTGTCTGAATGATGACACACAGAGGACAATGCTAGGATAGAAACTCCATCCTTATGTACTTGTGTCTTGATGTCTGATGCAAGTATGTAAGCTGTACAGTTTGCATCCTGATGCAGGTTTTGGCACTTGCCCCCTCTGGACACCTATGATTCTCAACTTCCTGGTTGCAGTGATATGCAAAACCTAAAAGTAACCTCAACAAATGAATATCTCTATTACTCTACCCTTAACTCAAGCTCAAATTATTAGTGTTGAACTGGTTAGAATTAAGTCTGAAATCCCCCCCCCCTTTTTAACAAGAAATGTGATTTTTGCATATAAGATAAATGCTGATTACATTATGCCATTTCACCTAAACTTCTGTTATGCAGATCAAATGCTCAGCCTCTAAGACTGGAAAAACAAAATTAACATATAGATATAATGGGATGAGTCATCTATATGATGTCTAGTCCAATAGTTTTTGAAAGTTACTCAGACTTTCTCCACAATTGAAAGACCAATGGATGCATTTGTGAGATGAAAAAAAAAGTACATTCTCTGGTAACTAATTATTACCATTTTATTACTGTGAAAATACAATTAGCCTGGGATAATAGCTGCTATTTTCTTTTAGGTATCTATAATAAACTGCGTTTTATAACATGTCTGGAATTACCTCAAGGTGCAATCTCATGTTTTTCTGAATACAAGTCCCAAACCTAGATATCTGATGATGAGGGTCATGATGATTTGCTCTGCTGAAGCAACCAAGCTGTGAAATTCAGTGTCATGCTTTTTATAGAAAATGAAATAGATCTCTAGAAGCAACAGAGATCATCGTTATCAAGAATATTAATTTTTACTGAAACACCAGACATGCTTTCATTAATCACTGATTGGTTATATTTCTATTCCTCCTCTTACTCCTTCCTCAATTATTAACTTTTTACTCTCAATCTAATTCTTCCGAATGCCTTTGCTGTTCTGACTTACAAACTTTCCAGAATAGTCTAGCGTATTTCAGTTCACGTTCCTGTATTGTACTTCCGTAATTCAAAAAAGTGCCTTGCAACTGCAGGTGAAAAAAACATAATTTGAACTGACCAACGACTAAAGGGAAAAAGGCACCGGCAAAATTACAGACGGAACTACAATACAGAGGATCCTGGGAAGCTGGCCGAGGAAGTGACGTTTTAGTGTGGGGTATGTGGTTTGCTAACAGCCAGGCCAGTCAGCCGAAGAAAGGTACCGGGAAAAGGAAGAGATGTTGCAGCATGACAGTCTCGTTGGAGTGAAGTCCTGCTCTGGTGAATCGTTGATGGTTGAGGCAGCTGGTAAGGATTTTTTGTTAGGGGTCTAGCAATGGTTGGCTGGGTAACAAGCATTTTTCCCGGTCTGACGCGGTAATATTCAGGGGCATATTACTGTTGAACTGCAGATCTGAGAGATGATCTTGAACTGCAGGGCAAGCGGGAAAATACTTCATAGTTTACCCACTGCCGGTTCTCCGCGATTCAAATGCTGTAGATAAGATTGCGTGTAGAAAAGGATAATGCAAATATCGAGGTGCTAGGAAGAGCGGCCTAAATGAGGTGCTAGCATTGTTAAGCCTAATGAATCTAAAGAGCGGCAAGTAGAAGACAGAAGGTCACCCCCTCTTTTCTTCTGCTTGGTGATAGGTCTCTCTCTTTAAGCAGATGGTTAGGCAGTTTCGAAGCACACGTGCCAAAATCCCAATTCTTTTATGTTCCGTTCTGTTTTTAATCGAGGCCTGCGACCCTCACAGTTCAAGCGGCTTAAGTATATTTTAGGCTTGCTACTCCACTCGCGGGAAAACAGCAAGCTAAATTAAATTGTCTGAAGTGGGGCGTATTTGAAAAGCGAGGATTCTGCCACGTTAATATAAAATAAAGCTTCTTTCGAGTCCAGCTTGACTACTGTGTAGCGATTTTGGCAACAAGCTCGATAAAAGTTTACTTTTTGTTATATAAATATATTTTGTAAGGCCATATTATAAATATATAAAATACCAGTTTAAATTGGTTCAAGTGCTTGATTGCCTGGTAGGAAAAAGCTTAGATAGTTACTTGCAAGTACACTGGTTATGTTCAGTTGGGTAGCCTCCTCTTGACTCTGTAAAATAATTCTCAGACAAGAACTGGCATTTAGAATAATCTGTTTTACCACTTAGTGTTTAACTTGAGCATGAGCTTTGTATCTCCACGCTGAAATAACACTAGCCTTTAGAGGTAATGAAATGCCTACAATATTGACTTCCTTCCTGAGGATCTGTAAGTAAGTGCACTATTGAATTCATTGCTTCTCCCACTTTCTGAAAACGCTACAGCTAGTCTTGGCAAGTACTACTATTCTGTCTCGTGAGAGATCTACATTGGGTTCTGTGCAGTGATGGATCCTTGATCCTGAAACCAAGCCCCTTCATCCAGGACTAGATTAAAGTCCTGTTGTACTGGAGAAGCAGATTCAGGAAAGATAAATTGTGCTAATTTTATAAATCTCTGGTATGTCTTATACCAACGACAGATTAAAAATGCTGGATTATCATAGATATTCATGCTGACTGTTCTTCAAAGTACTGTAAATGCCTTTGTTTTGGATAATTGCCCAAACTCAAATCTGGGCAACTTTTGAAAGGAAGCTTTTATTTATATAAAAATGTAAATGATTGCAGCTAAGAGAGATTTTGCTTGTTTTCTGTACTTTTCTTTTGTCTATATTTCTCTCATATTGTTAATAAACTTATTATCAGTAATAGTTTTCATCCTTAGCTTGTGGAATGGATAGTACTGCTAATAAAGAAGAACAGGGTTGTGCCCTATAAGAGACTGCCTACTAAATTCTGAAGTAAAGAAGTCAAATCTGTAGAGACTCCAATAGAAGAGAAGAGACTCTGTAGAGACTCTTGCTGTAATTTCTGTTTGCAAAATTGCTTAATCAGAAGTAATTTTGCTACAGGTTTGATTCTCATTCTGCTGTAATCAGTGATTCCCCCAAATAATTTTTTTGATATAGGAAGTAGATTGCCATGTTAAAAGATGGTGTTTCTGCTGTACTAATGCTTGAGATACTTGAGATATATTGCATAATCCCCTGAATATGTCTCCCCAACCCAAACTCTCATGGTACCTGCTATCATATCAACATTATGGGAAGCATAAAATGGCTCCAAAGGAACAGCATAGTGTTTTCTTTCTCTGTATTTCTAGTCATCCATATATTTCTGTTGAAAAGCAGATTGCAAATAAAAGGACATAAAATTATGATTATTTTCTTCATAATCTATATTTTGAAAGGTTTACTATAACTTATTTTTGTGGTACTTGCTGCTTCCTAATTGACAGAACAGCAGTGTGCAGATTAGATTCTTATGGTTGTGCTTTTTAGATTGCTCCAGGGGTTGCACAAATAAATGCATTGGTATTTTCTGAACACTGAGAAAGTGTTTTTCTTCTGGCCTTATCCCACACAACCTTTAAAGCAGTCTTCCAGTCTGGTACCATTCAGATGGGTTGAAAGTTGTCCCAGAATTCCTAGTCAATAAACTTCAGGAAATTGGGTTGCACAAGTTACTTTAAAAGACTCAGTTGAACCCTCAAGGTGCTTGACAAACCTATCTTATCTTTACAATCTTGAGGCAATTTGAGCTGAGAGAAAATGGTATGTCTGAGACTACCCTATGAACTTCTGATGAAGTGAGGATTTGAGTCTGTATCACACAGGTCCAAATCTGGTAATTAATTCACCTACTTGGGATGATGAGTCTATTTGAAGATCCTGTTTGCCTCTTAAACTCAGCAACACCAAGGGAGTGCTTTGGGCTCCACTGTACCAAGAACTATTGCTTTAGCAAATGAAATTTTAATATTGATTTGCAATAGATAAAGAGCAGAAAAGAGGTGAAAACACCTGTTGAAACCATCTGGGAGGTTTAAGGGCTTTACTCCCTTTTGCTGCTACTATATTCTAATTTGGACAGATCCATCTAGTCACTACAAATAATTTATTCTTGCTTTTCATTATTTTGATAATCCAAGCTTGAAAATGGATTAATAGTTTATTTCTTTTGATGTATTTTAGAATATAATTTTTTGTAGCAAAATATTACAGTGTGTAACAATTTAAAAAAAATAGCCAAACTTAGATACATCAAGGAACTGGGTGACTGCTTATTTTGAATCATCAAGTTTAATTGTAACTGCTAAGCTAACCCTAAACCAAAAAACATACTGTAGTTTATATGTAAGAATGAAATGTTTGAAATGTAGCCTTAATTTATTTGTTTGTTGTCTTGTTAAATGGAACAAGTCCTACAATACATTTTTTTCAGTTTCATATTGAAGCTGTTCTTGAAAGATTTTCTAGTATCTCGATCCTTAACTAAATGGATTAATAAATGTAACTAATATACAGTATAATATAGATATATAGAGTTATGCCCCAATAACATAATCAGTTACTATAATAAAGAGTAGTCCCATTCGTTTTATAAACAGTACAGTATTTAAATATATCTTTATTAAGGATCCTTTTTTAAAAAAAATTAAACAGATGCCACAGTAGTTTGATTTTTTTGTTGTTATGTACATTTTGTGAATTTATTGGTCGTTTGGGATGCCTTTGAATTATATAGGCCTGGTTATACTATTGCTCATGCTTCATGGAAAAATAAAAATAAAAAAGTTAAGCAAGAAATATGCGTAAAATTTAAGAAATGTTTGAGCACATATGAAAGACGACTTAGGATTACATGTAACTTTTATGGGTGCTAAACAAGAAGTTAATTCCCTTTGTGTATTTAAAACAGAATGTTCATTGAATAACATAAAGCAAAGTTATTGAAAGTGAGGTGAAAGATCTGGTAAATTACTAGACTCTTGATCTCTTAAATATTCAGTATTATTCCTGTTGTTAAGGACACTCAAGGTAAAATGATTCTGACTAGATACATCAGCATTTAAAAATTTAAAAATTGTATAATTCTGTTATAAGTGATGTATAGACATTTTAAAATAAATAACAATGTGCTGGTGCTGTGAAAAAGGCAAATATAACTACCATTATCAGAATGCCTTTATATTGGTCTGTAATGCAATCACATAGGTACAAGAAAAGAAAGGCAGTATTATCAAGGACTAATAAAAGGTGAAATTACAAAAACTGGAATACTTTGGCATAGAAAAAGAATAATTTGAGAAATGCTGTTACTTAGGATATTTATGTGTTAAATGTTTATCCTACTTTGTCTCCCAAGACTTCACAGGGAGGTACATAGCATTACATTCTCCACTTTTTCTCTACACCAGCATTGTGACCTGGGTTTTGCAGAGAGAGAGAGAGAGTAGCTAACTTTAAAATTCCCCAATGAGCGTTCATGTCACTCAGTGTGGTTTCATCTCCCTGTCCTAGTTCTCAGTTCCTTAATTGCTATAGCATGCTGATGTATAAAATTACATATGATACAGAAAAAGTGAACAGGAGAAAGATTTTTGCTCTACTAAAACCTGGGGTCATCCAATAAAGCTGCACGTGGAATATTTAAGACTGATAAATAGAAACATGTTTACACACTGTTCATAGTCAAACTACGGAACAGATTACCAAAAGATGTAGTGAAGGCCACCGTTTAGAAGTCTTTAAATAGGTTTAGAGAATTCATGCAGGATAAACTGTCAATAGCTATTAATCAAGATGACTGTATCTTCAGAATCAGTGGTAGCATGTCTATGAATACCTTTTGCAAAAAAAGATGAGCTGCTGCTGTGCTGATGCCCTCCTTGCAGGTGTCCCATAGGCATCTTGTTATCACTGTGGGGACAGAATACTGGAATAGAGGGGCTTTTGATGTGATCTAGCATTATTCTGCTTGTCTTCTTTCTTTGTAAACGTTCCTTTACAGAGCTGTGTATGCAGCACTTAACATTCAACTCATAGCCTGGTCTACAAATTCCTAGTGTACTAATACATCTCTCGTTAGCTAGCTCCATCTGTTTCAGAATTAAGTTTAGAATCTCAGTTACAGATAAGATTCTTGTTCTACCATGGTATGAAGTGCTTGTGGACATTTTAAAATCACTAGTATGTAAAATATAAAGTATAGATATTAGTATGATACATACATTTTCAAAATTATAAATCACAGCTTATTAGTCACTAGGCTTCCACAGATCTGGAAAACATTCCAAAACCATAGGTGGCAGAAGCGTCTGTGTAAGTATCTAAATAATCAGATACTTGTGGTTCTAGATCTAATTGTTGTTATCTACAATTCCTTATATAATTAGTTATATGAGTTACATTGTTTTTCTAAAACAATTCCAAAATAACATGCACAGATCAAATCTTGGCTCCTGAACACAATTTTTAATGTTATTAACCTTTATCATGTCCAAAACACTATACTAAAAAAACTATCAATTGTCCATGTAGATGTTTTCTAATCCCTTGATCATTTTTTGTGTCCTTTTCTGCACCTTTCCCAGCTTGATTATCATTTTTCAGAAGGGCAATCAGAATGGTACATGATGCTCAATCTGGCTATACCTTAAGAACTCACAGTTACAATATTTTCTGTGGAACTTCTAGAAGTGGATTTTGTCAAAAGTTCTTTGGAAGGCAAGGTATATGATGCCTGTCAGGACTACCTACCTGTCGATAGATATTCTCAAGGTTAAACATTATCTGACATAGTATTTACTCTTGAAATCCTTCAGCTTAGATTAGCAGAAAAGTTCTGTCCCTGAAGATACAGAATTTGGGTTGAAGTGACACTCAACATAGATTGGGCCAATAAGTTTTAATAATTGAACACCATCATCTGTGTCAAGTTTCTCTTTAGAAAACCAACAAAACATCACCATTCTCAGCTATTAAAACACACATATACACACACAACTTCTGATATTGCAATAAAGGATTCATTGTCCTAACAGTCAGGAACCACGCTGAGACGAGGAATAAGTCTCTAGTGTTTTATTACTGCTACAGTAGATAGAAAATCCTAACAAACGGAAGAAGCATGAGAAAACCCATACAGATAAACCCCAAAAGTCAAGGCGGGTCTGTTCTGTGTCTCTTTGAATGGCTGCTCAACTCCTCACTACTACACATGCGTTTTCCCCCCTGGATAGGGGCCCCCTCCTGCTCACCATCAGTGCTCATGACATGCATAGACAAAAACATGACAGTCACTGATGGATAGGTTTCCTGATTTGGTTTAGTACAAATCTCCTGAGTTAAAAAGTTTATTCCAAATTTCTTTATTTGATTTACTAGGTTGAAGTTTTATGTTTTGACTTTTTTTCTTCCTAATTAAAACTCTCTGTTGATTTCATTATACTGAATATATAAAGCATGTAGTACTCTCATCTGTCTGCCTTTTTTAAAAGTAAGTATTAGAATCAACACTGTGTCACAAATTTGAATGATTTTGGATTGGCAAAAAAATAAGTGCACACAAATGGAGGAACAACCACTTTTATTAAACTGACTAAATTTTATTGCTTAAGTTGTTCAGTGTTGTTTTAGTTATTATTCACAGTGAGTTTATTCAATTATTATTTGGTACAATGTGACTCCACACTATATCATATCCAAGATCTTTTGCACAAATCAGGTTTCACAAATCATGATCCAAAGAGATTCTACATGATATTGTCATAGAACATTCTGTAGTTGTTCTATGACTACATTTATAGCCTCTCTGCATGCCTGCAGCCCTTAGTTATAGTAGGCTCCCGTATAGAGAAATGTACAGAATTATGAGTAGCTTCTTGTAGAGAATTTGACCATGCAGGAAACAGTGACCTTTCATGAGCTTTCTCTAGAGAAAGAGATCTGATACCATGAGCATATTCTACAAAGTCCTGGTTGATCCCATGGAAAACCAATTCTAGTGTGGGTGTTCAGGTTTGAGAACCTGGCTAAAACATGACAATTACATAAGTGGGGCTTCTGGTAAAAAAAAAAATCAAGATCTGATTATCGCTTATTGGTATCTCTCTGCACTTCACTTTGCACCATTTGATTCATCAGAATGTTCAACATATGAAACAACGATAAGATATTGTACATCGCTGTAATGGTATCCTTTACTGTGTTAAGAAACACAGCATTTGCAGTGTTCCATCAACATTTGACTAAGTGATTTCTGTTAGTTATATTTCAGCTGAAGTTTACTTGTGCTTTTTTCATGGCATGAAGCAATTTACTGAACATGCATTTCCTTCTTTACACACTTCTTGTTCTTCCGCAAGTTCATGACTAAATTGTTTGAGCCAATTACAGCATGTTTTTTAAATAAACTTTATTAAATTTCAAAATACAAGTAAAACATTTAAAGATAGAAAGAGATTAAAGAAAGAAGAAATGAAAAAAGAACAGACTTAAAAGTACAGAAATAAAAAGAAAGACATAGAAAAAAGAGAGACTTCCAACCATCTTCAGTACAGATAAAAACATAAAACTACATTAACCTCTTACTCTATTTTTAACTAAGGTACTCATTATTTCTATATTCTTGTACAGTCCTAATCGTCAAATCCCAAAATCAAAATTTTATCTTTTTCAGTTTCAAGCAAAAAGTTCAAAAGTAGTTTCCAAGTAAAAACAAAGGTAGACAAATTATTTTCTTTAATCAATGTAGTCAGTATCACCATCCCTGCCAATTCCATTAATTTTACCATCCATTCTGCCACAGCAGGAATTTGTAAGTCCTTCCACCTTTGTGCGTATAAAAGTCTTGCTGCTGTTATCATATATAAAAACAAAGTCCCCAAATTTTCTTGCAAACTGTTTATCCATCAAGCCTAAAAGAAAAACCTCTGGCTTCAATTGTACGTACACCTTAAGAATCCTTTGAATTAAGGTACATATCTGGTCCCAATAGTTCTTAGCTTTCTTACAACATCAGTATGCTGATAATACCCAATTATACATCTCTATCCCGGGTGAGATAAGTGATGCAGTGACTGTCCTTTCTCAGTGCCTGGGGGCTGTGGGGGTCTGGATGGGGAACAACAGGCTTCAACTGAACCCTGGTAAGACAGAGTGGCTGTGGATTGATGGTGCTTCATCTTCCAGGAAATTGTCATCCTTAGTTCTGGATGGGGTTGCACTGCCCCAGACAGACTCAGTGCGTAATCTGGGGGTTCTCCTGGACTCACGACTCCTACTCGAAGACCAGATGGCAGTCGTGGCCAGGAGGGCCTTTGCGCAACTTCGGGTTGTGCGTCAGTTACGCCCGTTCCTGGATCGAGAAGCCCTCCGAACAGTCACTCATGCCCTGGTTATCTCCCATATAGACTACCGCAATGCGCTCTACATGGGGCTACCCTTGAAGAGTATCCAGAAGCTTCAGCTGGTCCAGAATGCAGCCACGCGGGCTATTTTTGGTGCCCCTAGGTCGGCACACATAACACCATTACTGCACGAGCTGCACTGGGTGCCAGTCTGCTTCCGGGTCCAATTCAAGGTGTTGGTTATTACCTTTAAAGCCCTACATGGCATGGGGCCAGGTTACCTGAGGGACCGTCTCATCCCCATTACATCGGCCCGCCCCACCTGATCATCCAGAGAGGGCATGTTGCGGACCCCGTCCATAAGAGAATTTCATCTGGTGTGGTCCAGGAAACGGGCCTTCTCTGTAGTGGCTCCCGCTCTCTGGAATATCTTGCCCCCGGAGGTGAGGCAGGCCCCCTCACTCCTGACCTTCCAGAAGGCCCTGAAGACCTGGTTCTGCCATCTCGCCTGGGGCGGGAAAGTGAATAACCATTCTTGGGGGTGGCTCGCACCCTAGAGTTCCTCCCACCAGCCTGGATTTTATACCTTTCTTGGATTTTCTTTATTTACTGTATTTTATTATAACTGTTTTATGTGATTTTAATGTTTATATTTTATGCTGGATTTTATTGTAAACTGTCCAGAGTCCCTCTTTTGGGGGAGATGGGCGGTGGCTAAATTTGAGCAATAAATAAATAAAATAAAAACATACAATTCATATTTGACAGTGTAACCTTGAGGTATTTAACTTTTTTTTCCATTTTAAAACCCGTCTTATTCATCAAAATTTCTTGATCCTGTTGTGTCATATTTTTAACCAACATCTTTGGTTTTTGTTTATTTTGAAACCAGCTAATGCACCAAAGTCTTTCAATTTCTTCATCAAATGCTTGATATCCCTCTGAGGTTCTTGTATAATCAAAACTAAATCATCAGCAAAAGCCCTTAAACTTCTTTTTTAATTTCATCTTGTCTAATGCCTCTATTCGCCACTTCCAAGACTAAAATAAAAAGCAAGGGGGACAGAGAACATCGTCTTGTCCCCTTCTGTATCTCACATGGTTTGGTTAAATCATCATTAACAATAATGCATGCCTGTTGAGGTGTATATATATCGACTTAATTCCTTGAATAAAATTTTCCCCAAAATCCAATTCCTCCAAAACTTTAAACATAAAAGACCAGTTCAAATTGTCGAAGGCTTTCTCTGCATCTAAAAAAATCAACGCTGCTTGTTTTCATTGTGTTGTTGAAAACATTCAATAATATCCAGTACAATTCTCACATTGTCTCTTAATTGCCTCTTGGGTAAAAACCCACACTGATCATCAGGAATAAAGTTCTGTAAAATCGTCTTCAATCTATCAGCCAATATTGAAGTAAATATTTTATAATCATACTTAATAATGAATTTGGTCTATAATTCTTAGTTAAAGTAAGATCTTGTCACTCCTTTGGTAGTAAAGCAATATTGATTAAATTCTGGGATGGAATTTAATCTAATTCTCTGCTGTTAATAAGTTAAAAATTACACCTTCCAACATCCCAACAAAATGGAATCTTCTTCTGTTTCAAAACTTCTGTTAAAAAAGAATATTCTTTTCTTTTTCTTAAAATCTTGATAGGGATTTCTTTTAAAACAACTATATCAACATTATCAATTTTTAATCTTGAGACAAAATGGCATTGTAGAACTTGATCCCTTGTTCTTTTCCTTACAAAGTGAACCAAAACATCCCTTGGTGCCTTTCTCAATGTGATATAATGTTTATACAAAAAACTTTATCCAGTTCCTCTTTCATCTTTTCTTCCTCCCAACTCAATAATTTTGCCAGTGCTTGAGATATCATCTTCCTTATATCCTCACCCACCCTTTCTGGGATAGACTGCAGTCTTAAACAGAACTCCTTTTCTCTGAGTTCAAGCATTGCAAGCTTTTCCAGCTCTCTTTCAAAATGCACACCTTTGCTCCATCTTATTTTCCAAAGAGTCCACTCTGTCATTCACCTGTTTAACATCTCCAACAATCTTTTCCAATTTATCATCCAGTTTTTTTTCCAGGGTTTAAAATTTGGCTTCTAACTTTGGCCATAAATTCCTCAAAGATGGATTTAAAAAACTCAGTATCACCTGATCCACATCATAGCACTCTCCTCGTAGTCATAGTCTGTAGCACCGTCTAGTGTCCCAAAATATAAAATGCAAGCAAGAAATCCTCACTGGAAATAACAGTAGAAAAAACAAATAGGATGAAGGGAAACTTCTCCAATTACTTTTGTTTATAAATCCAAGCCAATCAGCACATTGGTAGATTGTGGGAAGAGGCAACTTTCCGACACTAAACTGCAAAAAAATGTAAATCACATTTGTGGAATGTCTGTACAACTGTTGCATCTTCTTTCCATTGGGTATTCAGGAAAGATTAAAGACCTTCTAATTTCTTCCCAATCTCTTGCTGGATAGAGTATGTCCACCATATGAGTAATGTCCTCTTTAAGGACTTCTAGCATAGAGCGACTCCTGTCATAGCATTTTCAGTATTGTGGATGCAGAGCACCACCAGCAGCTGTTTCCAAGGCAGTAGATTGGTTGAATATTTTCTCTAGAAATAGATGCCATGGACAATAACAGTGTGAGAAGAATGGTATTGCAAAGTATCAGGATTTCTATTCCTTTACTAATAAATTCTGGTTTCTCATTTATGGGGTTGCCTGCCCACACACTTACTTGTAACTGCTGCTCTTGCAATGGCTCTTTATGCAGTCACTTAAGCCATTTTCTCTATTGAAGAGATATCTTTATTTTATTGTTAAAATAGTGAAATACAAAAGAGAAGTAGAAAGAAAGTAAGATAAAACAAAAGAATAATACTAAATATAGATTAAAAGCATTATGAAAAGACAAGTAACACATTCTCCCCTTCCCTTTCATTTGGGTCCCCAACTGGTGACTGCAATTTAGATAAACTTTACTTTGAATGTTAAAGATTGTGGTTAATTTCTGTATAAGTCCTATAAACCATATTAGAAATGTTTAAATTTGCCTTGCTATGTAATGTGTTGTTCATAAGGGTTCTATTCCTGCTTGAATTTGGTTAAACTTCTGTTATGGATATCTTCTATCAGTTTTGCCATTGCAGCATGTTCTTCAATTTTAGTCTCCCAGTCTAGTATCCTCATCAAGCTTTCTCTTTCCCAATGCTGCGGAAAGTTTGTTCTTGCAGCTGTAAGAGCTGTAAGCTGTAATAACTTAGTAAATTGAGATATTTCTCATTTATGTTTCCTGGAATTATACTTAATAAAAGTATCTGTGGTTTCAGTTCAAATTTTATTTTTAGGATTTTTTAAATATATTGATATATTACTTTCCAGTAGCTCTGAAGCTTTTTTGCATAACTGCCACATGTGCTATCTATTGAAGAGATACTGAATGCCTTAAGTATGTATTGATTAAATTGGGAAGTGGAAGGGTTGCTAACACCCTTTGCCAGCCAGTATACTAATTGGAATGTAAGATTCTAGAGATATATGATACCGTAGATACTAAAAGCACAGCAGGAATAAACAAACACAGTTCCTGCTTTACTATAGTGAGCTTCCAGTAGACTGAATATCCTGAATCCATTTTAGTAACATGAGTAGGTTTTGGATATACATTGCCAAACCGGACTAAGTGACATTCAGATTGTCTATGAGGCAGGTCAAGAAATGGATGGAGAGGACCTTATGGCTTAAATTTGGAACAAATTTGTTCATGATGCACTACTATGCACAGGTATAATTACAATGATGAGACCTAACTAGGTTGACAGTGTGTAACTGGGTTGGATATGTTTTTAATTTGAATCACAGAAAGCTGTTGTTTCCCTATCATCTTTTTTTTCTCCAATATAGGATTTTAAGAATGGATTATTTCTTGGCCTGCACATTTCTCTTTACACTGATGTTACCAAGAGGTATTACTACTGACACAGAGAAGAAAACCTCAGATTCAGGATTGGAAATCTGTATCCTTCTTCAGTTTTGGGTCTTGGATTTGAAATTGGCCACTTCCATATTTCACAGGTTGGCTAGGTGCAAGATGGAACTGCTTACCAAACTGGGACAATCTTCAGGCATCATGCGGAATCCCTCTGTATTCATTAGGGACCATTCTGAAGGGTCTGCCAGTGTTACAGAGTTCCGGGGCTGCTATAATCTGCAGTTTGACAAGGAGTGATCTGACCATAGCAAAAGAAAATGTTAATGTCTTCCATTCTCATATCCTATCCCATCGTTCCAAAATGAAGACCAGATCAAGCGTGTGCTCACCCATCTGTGTTGGAGCCACAATTACCTGTGACAAGCCCATGGCTGCCATAGAAGCCATCAACACTGGAAAACCTGCCCCCTCCCCAGGGCATGGAGGTTGAAATCATCCCAAATTAAAAGCCGCAGGAACTCCAACACCAACCCTGAGATGAGTTCCAGGTGCTCATGGAGGGCCACTGCAGGACAGCTAGGTGGTCAGTACTTCAGCTTGTCACTGCAGCACATTTCAACATACAGGCACTCACAGCCAGTCATTTATGGTGCTCTTTGTCACCTCAAGGTTCCCATGAACAATCACAGCAACCCTTCCTCTTTGGCCCTGGTGTTGGGCTATAGTAGGATCTGAAATCCAACTGACAAATTTCCAATAGATCTGCATACCCATTTTTGCACAGCCAGCTCTCAGTAATATGTATCATGTTCATGTGTTTGTCTCCCATCTTGTTATAGATAGGTGTGATCTTATTCTGCATAGCCTAGTATTTACCAACAAGACCTAAAGAAAGAGGCACCTGACAATTCAGGCACCTGAATCTGGGTAACCAGTATATGTATTTCATATTGGCATTTGTAGATTTCTGTTAGGATAGATGTTTAGATGCTGTAGTTAAAATGAACAGCTATTTGGCAAAATGTTTACCTTTGAAGTGGTAAAGTTAAGGGCAAAAATATATGAGGATTATGCTGTGCATTGTTGTGTTGATGAGGGCGTACCAAAAAATATGGGTACCCTGATCTGTATGGAACCCTTGACCAAGACACAGATAAGAAGCTGTTTGAAGTAAAGCGCAAAGACCAAATGAATGCACTGAAGAACCTGATTGAACTCAATGATGTAAACCAGCAGTACAAGATCATAGACATCATGCTCAAAGGTCTCTTCAAAGTAAGTCTTGCCTATCTGAGCCCCAATTTTTTTATTACAGCATATTTCTCGGATAGTCCTAAAGCAGTATTAGGAAAGTAATGGAAAGTATAGCCTCCATGCCATTCGCTAATCTGACTGCAAGCCAGCTTAACTGGGGGAGGAAGTTCATGCACCATCCTGCAAAGTAGATTGCTGAAAAATTTAGCAGCTGTCATTCTGAACAGTTCTTGCTTATGAGTTAGCAGCCAGGCATTTGGGAAGAGGAGATGGTAGCTCTTGGGAAATGGCATTTACTGAATGTATTGTGCAATGTAATTTCTTAGGGAGACCTTGGAGTTTACAGTAGCTATTGTATATGTTCTTATCAGGTACCTTTTCGTGAGTTTCATCTGCATAGCAAAGGTTAATAGAGAAGGACATTTTCAACAGCTATTTCATCAATATATCTTGGCTGCATTCAGTTAATACTTTCCTATGGCCCTAATATGGAGCATCAAGACCTATTTCTTCATTAGTATAAAAGTATAGCACTGTGATATGTTTTGGAGTAATAATTTTTTGGTCATAGTTCAGGAACTTTAGTCCTCATCTCCTGGCAAAATGTATTTGGTACTTTAGATACTAGGGCAGCCTCTAACCTGATGCCCTTCAGATATCTTAGAATACAACTCCCATGTTTCCCAGTATCTAGAGGACACTGAATTTGGGTAGGCTGGAGTAAGATATTTATTTTATTATACTGCAGATTGTAATGCTATTCTGCCATGGCACCTTTTCTAAGTTCTCTAGTCTGTTAAGGTTACATCAGCTAGGCATCTTCATCCAACAAATCAGAGGAAAGGATTGGGCAAGGAGGATGAAAAAGAGACTTGTTTGGCAACACAGGTATTGGAAAAATATTTTGGGGGGCAGGATTGGAATAAATTGACATGAATTTCTATTATGATGTGCAGGTTCTTGAAGACTCACGAGCAGTACTTATAGCAGCAGATGTTTCACCAGATGGGCCATTTTCTCAGGATGAGAAGATAAAGGATGGTACAAACGTTTTGCTTTCTAGTCACAGTTTCTCTGTCCATTATCTTTTATCCATTAAATTTATAACTTGTTATAAATAACTTGTTATTTCTGACATTTATAGATGTAGTAGGATGTGAATAGAGCCACATGCATGGTGTATGAAACTTGAAACAAAGCAGAGTCTTTCTATTTCACTTTAGTATTTGATGGGAAAATAATATTTTGGGGGATGGCCAATAACATTTTGATTCATACCTTGGTTTTGGATTTCCTCAGTTAAATACAGTACCCATTTTATCTCAGGCATAGGTATAAATACATACATAACTAGATATATATATATAGATAGATGTCTGTATCGAAATAAAGAAGTTACTTACATTCTAAGCCAGAGATCAGTGCTCTTTTTTTTAGGTATATAGGTATAAAATGTTTGAATTTCCAAATGCTGTACTTTATTAATCTGGATTAATGACATGGTCTTATTTTTATGCTTAATCACTAATACAGGCCAGAATCCTTACTCTTCTGTCTTCCCTCCTTTTCCCTTGGTAAACAAAGATTAGGAAAAATGTTTTATTTTAATTAATACTTAATATAAAACAATGGTTCAAGTGTATTGAACAATAAGATTGTTCCCAAGAATGTGGAATTGGTCTGATTTTTGCATTGTGACTCTTTTCCCTTAGCCTATTCCCATGTGGTGGAGAATACTGCTTTTTTTGGGGATGTAGTCCTACGTTTTCCCAAGATAGTGCACCACTACTTTGATCGCAATTCCAATTGGAACAACCTTATTCGCTGGGGGATCAGCTTCTGCAACCAGACAGGCGTATTTGATCAAGGTCCCCACTCACAAGTATTAGGATTGGTAAGGCAGTATGGTTGCTTGGCAGCTCCTCTCATTTTGTCTGTCCTTTAGAATTGAATAGTAATTCAGAGAAATGTGGTAAAAGATTGAGGAAAACAAAAAATCAAATGGTTGCCTCAAACATTTCAGGATGCACATGTAGAAAAAATTTTTTGTGGAGGAACTGTCATGAAATCTGTGCATAGTTAACTGTTGATATTAGATATAGATATAGATATCCTCTAATATATTATGAATGGTCATCATTTCTCAGCAAATGTTTTAAATGGTCTTTTTTATACACTGTGTTTTTATTCTGATCACTGCCCAGAGTTTCTTCTAGTAGATGGGCAGCTATATAAGTTTGTTTAATAATAGCAAATAAATGCTTGTATAGGCATATTACATTTTTACATATTTTACTTAGATGAGTGATTTACACAAAAGTTGCATACTTATTACTACAGATAATTTGTTTTCCTATAGAAACGTTCTGATACCATCTTAATAGCATGTCTGCACACTCTTGCATCCATTACTCTCGTCTACTGATATAGTACATGTGTTCCTTTTAAGCTGGGAAGTTGAAAAAACACTCTGGACAAAGGCAGCAACAAACAACTTTGGTGTTGTTATCCAAAAACTTACTTGGATGTGTCCATAAAATCATCAGGAATGAGCTTAGCTTGAAGGGGACTAAGTTTTTTCCTCTTCACATTGTAGTACCTACACAAAGTCTATTTTAACCCTTTATAATTTGCATAGCTGGAGTTCTGGGGGTTGTAAGATGAATCGGTCAGCCCACAAGAGACATGCAAAACTTGGTGTCATATAGTATGCTTTATTTTTGGTGCATTTTTTTCACTTTGAGAGAATTTGCACTTAAATACCAAATGAGAAAGGTAGAAAATGTATTTTTTTTGTTTTATTTGTTAACTAATTTGATTTTCATGGCTGCCTATCTCCCCGTCGTAACCCTGGGTGGCTAACATCACATAAAAAACATAGTGCAAAATAAACATAAAAATACAGCAATATAAAAGCCTTTAATGGCAGCTGAGGACAAAACTCAATCAACAATAAAGTGACAGCATCTCACAGGCTCCAACTAACCTGGTGACCCCTATGCACATATACAGGCCCTTTAGAACTTTCCAAAAAACTGGCAAGGCTGGGGCCAGTTCACTCTCGGCAGGGCTGGGATGTTCCAAAGGGCAGGCGTTGTGACAGAACAGGCCCACTTTTGGAGCCTTTTTTGTCAGAAGTGGGACAGGTAGAAACAGAGAGGGGTGATCCCACAAATAACTCAGCTTCATACCATAAAGGGTTTTATAGGTCATCACCAGCACCTTGAATTGCATGCAAAACCACTGGAAGCCAGTGCAGCTCACAGAGAAGTGTTGCATAGGTGTCCTGAGCTGCATCCTTAACTGCCCACATTGCTGTATTCTGAACCAGGTAATTTCAAGGGCCGCTCTGTGTTAAGCACATAGGGACAGGGCTGAGAGGTGGGCAAGGAGGAGGGAGGATAACATAGATGAGAACTGATATTCACCATTTTAATGTACTTTCTTCCACAGATGGCTCAAGAGCTAGGAATTAGTGAGAGATCTCCAGACTACCAGAATCCCTTTAAAGCAGACAGTTCTGAAGTAAGAGTCCACCTTATCTATTATTCCCTTTTTTTCTTGCTTTCTGGTTATTCACAACTTGCTTGTGAAGGAAAGAAAAGGGCAGCACTGTTTGATGGCAGCAGTACCCAATGATTAGTTGATAATCCCTAATCACTAGAGTAGTAATGACTTTCTTGACAGCTTTAAATCAGAAACTTTCACTATGGCAATCCTATGCAGCCAATCAAATGCTTGTTTGCTTCTATTACCAAGTCTCAGCATACACCGTTGCCCCCATACAGGTTCTGCTTCAGATATGACAGTTTGTGTCACAAATGTTGACAGTGATGGTATGATCACCTTGGAAACACATCTAGAGTGGTCAGTTTAGCATACGGGAATTTATGAACTTCCCTTCAATATTGTTCTAAGCTGATCACTCTCTTACTGCAGAAAGATGCAAGATGGCTCTTTTCCATGCTGTCCCTTTCCACATCCATTATGTGGAAGGGGATACTATGACACTTGGAATTGTGGGAATTCTAAATTAAATATTGTTAATCTTGTTGATTTGCTTGCCTTTTTTCTCTGTGAGCTTCTTTTCATGTAAGGAGTTCCAACTGGGGCAAAAGTACAGGGAGCTTGATGTTCTGATTAATAGCTAAATTAGTAGAGGATCTCCTGAAGATCACTGAAATGTCAGAGACAAAAAGCTGGTGCAGCTAAAAGGAGGAGAGTTACAAAGCAAAAACTATTACCCATGCTTTTGATGCCAGAATCCCTAAACTCATTGTGTTTACTTTTAGTTTTTCCCTGGCGCTAACACATTCCAGAAGGCTCTCCGGGAGGAAGAGAAGCGTAGAAAGAAAGAGGAGAAACGGAAGGAAATTCGCAAGGGGCCTCGCATCTCACGCTCACAGTCTGAGTTGTAATTCTAATGCCATTTGCCCAGTCACTGAAACTTTTGCTGGTGGGAGTTAAAACAACTGAAAAAGGAATGCCCCTTGTGACCTCAGGAAAATGCCAAGCTGTTGAAAGGTCAGAGCTTGGAGGTGATATTCTTTCAACAGGACATTGGCATGTACTAGATTGTGCTATAAGAAATACCTAGATGAAGACCATGAGGTTTCAGTGCATATTTCCTTATGGGAAGAAAGACTTTTCCAAGTATCTGGAATGTATAGAGTATGTCAGGGACTGTTCTCCATGTGTATTTTTGTCTCTTGTGGCTTTGCCAGTTTGTAATGCTAAGAGTGTTGGGAAAATGGGGCAAGAAGAGAGGGAATTAATTCTCTGGTATATGCCATGTCTACCATTGATAACATAATATACCATGTACCATTATGCAATCAGAAAAGTAATATATTATTGCTGCAACAGATTTTGTTTCTGGGCAGCAAAGAACTACTTTGGAAATTCTTTTAGAGATGCACAATTCTTTTGAATTCTTTTAGAGATGCACAAACTTGGGAATATTAATTAGAGATAAAGTACTTTTTGAACACTTATTCTTTAGATTGTATGGAATGTGACTGGGACCTGGGATACATGAAAGATACACTGTTCCTTAAAATGTCATAATAATAATTCAGAGCCCTTCTAGGTAGTATCAAATGCTATCTGGTTGTCAAGCTTCCTTCATTTTACAAGGCTGTTAAAGTATTTTCTCCTGAAAGGGAAGAAAAATGTTTAGTTGAGAAGAAGGTCAACAAGGCTGTGCACCATGATATAATGCCTGTACTTGAACAAGAGAATAAAGTGTCAAGGTAAAGTGATTTTTAGCCTGTAGTCAGTGTGAGTTGGCTTTGTTGATAATTTCATAATGCAGTATTACTACCACTACATACAAATTACTGAAAAGCCTACAAAGTTTTAGTGATTACCTTGTGCTCTACCAGGACTACGTCTGAATCTCCTTTATGGTACTGTATGTGTACATCTAATTGTACACCATGTACATTAGATCACCTTTATTGTTTGGTAATCATATTTACCTTGATTACAAAGTACCAATTTGCCCTTAGTTCTAACTCTATGGAAAAGCTAAGGCTAACCATCTGGCTTTTGCTCTTTTAATTTTTATTTTGTTCATTTTTACCATTAAGCTACAAAAAATGACCAGTAATAAGTTTAACATGTGAGCAGTGAAATTCTGAAAGCATATTTTTGCCACTCTACTGCCTTATTGTTTCATAAGAGGGAGCTGCCTTTTTTTCTCAACATTTTCAAGCATTCTGTGAAGGCTTACACTTGAAACAGAGTTCAAATTTCACCTTAACTGTTAATTTTACACTAGAGATCAGCTGGTTTTAGATCAAAGTATGGTTAGTGTTCTCTTCCCAATCTGCAGTTCTTCATTGGTGAGTTGAACTATGGATCTGCACATAGCCACAAGCAAGCAAGCTGTGGGCATTTGGCAGTGGAACCTGTACAGCAGCGGTCCCCAATCTTTTTTGGCACCAAGGACCGGTTTCGTGGAAGACAATTTTTCCATGGACCTGGGTGGTGGTGGTTTCGGGATGATTAAAGCGCATTACATTTATTGTGCACTTTATTTCTATTATTACTACATTGCGGCAGCAATGGAGGCAGTGGCAGAGAGTGGAGGAGGCGTAGGAAGGTAGGACTTGGTGGAGGATGGGTCAGCACAGCAGGGCTGGAAGTGGCTGAGGGCAGCGAAGGTGCAGGAAGGCAGGCTTCTCTGGTGGTCTGGCTGTGCAAGGCTTGGAAGGTCTTCCCAGTTCTGGATCCTAAGAGGCGAGGTCTGGAAGCTGAGCCTGAAGAATGCTTGTCCCCGACAACATGTTCCTCTTTTTCCCGACCTTTTATTCTTTTTTCTTTGCGCTGTTTGGAGATAGCAGCCAATAGGCTTGCTTTCTTTTTGGTGCTCTTTCTAACTGTCAAGCTGTGCTCTGTTGTAACTTTTCTGCCGTTGCTGCAGAGCTCAGCACTTTTCCCGCCATTGCTGCAAAACTCAGACTGCATTCTAACAGAGAATCTACTGCCGCTGATCTGACACGAGGCAGAGCTCAGGCGGTAATGCAAACGATGGGGAGTGGCTGTAAATACAGATGAAGGTTTGCTTGCTTGCCCCCCACTCACCTCCTGCTGTGAGGCCTGGTTCCTAACAGGCCGCGGACTGGTACCAGTCCGTGGCCCAGGGGTTGGGGACCCCTGCTGTATAGCATTTGGCAGAATGGGTAGCTTTTGTTAAGGACTTGGATTGATTGAAACTAGGAGATTTCTCTACATTCAGATAACTGGAATATTGTACATCCCCCATTTCTAGTGGCACTGCCTAAAAGGTAATTTACTCTTATCAGGGGATTACTTTTGTAGAGAAGGAGGGTTTCTTTCAGGGGATACTGTGGCTTGACAAGGCTGGAAATTTTCTCTGTTTAGAAAATAAGAGAGCCAGCTATGCTTGGTTTGGGGAAGGGTATGTATGGAAACTGGAAATTGACTTTGCTTTTCTTGAATAAAACTGAAGTTTTGAAAAAAGCTTCAACATCTCATTCTTGTGAGCCATTTCAGTGTGTCACAGGAGTAGGAGAGATGGATTTATCATTTTTAAGTTGGATAGTTCTTACATTCAGAACCAACTGTTTTAATATTGTCAACTTAGCTGGTGAAGTAACAGCAATTTTTTAAATCAGTTACATCTAGTTTTATACAACACTTTTCTAATCAGTTTTATAATTGCAGACTGTTGCAACCGGTATCCATGCCGATCATTTTTTTTAAAAGCTTAAGAGTATTTTTTCATTAAATGAACTATTGTTTTTGCACATTGTTGTTGAACCTGAGACATTGGCAAACTAGTATTGGGAGGGCTGCGTCTTCAGATATTTGGGTACCAAGTCATTTGGGTCTTTAAAAGTATGGACAGTCTTGAATAGAACGTAGAAGCACATAAATAGCAAGTGCAGCTCTTTCAGAATGAGCATAAAGTGATTGCACATGGCTGTATCAGTTAAAGTCGAGGTAGATATACAAAACACTAGGTGGAGCTTGCAGATCACCTTCAACAGCAGCTCCACATATATCACATCATAGTAGTCCAATCATAGTCTATGCAACCAGGCAATTTCTTGCCAAGGAATAGTAAATCTGGTAGTAGAAGCTGCTGCCCATGGGTTGCTCACTATTGTTCTACAATATAAGAGGCACTTGTGCTGCATGGGCAAAGATTTTAAATTATATTGTTGGGGGATGTAGGTACTATTTGCAATCATAATGGTTAGAACTGTGAATTCTATTTTTGTTTAGAAAAAAATAACCTTAAAACAAAGTTTGAGTTAAAATAATTACTTTTAGAGGGTTTTCTTTACTGTTTAAATGATTAAATTCTTCAACGATACTTGGAGAGTTTGGTTCAACAATATTGTTGTTATAATTGCCTGATTATTTTGAGAACTGCTGTTTGTTGCCAAAATGTCAGTATAGAACATATGAAAGTACAGCATTTTCAGTTTTTCCCTTCCCCTAAATATATGGTAGACCTTTGGGTTTGAAGAAGACATGCTGTTGTGCAGTTCATGGAGGTGGCTCTGCAGCCCGTCTGGAAGCACAGAGTCTAGCATAATGGGGGCACTGGAAGTCCATTGTTGTAGTAACTGTGACTGACTCTGTGACACCACTCACGGTTTTCCATCTGTTTTTGGCAGCGCCTGTCTTCAAAGCTGGTGGAGGATTCATAGCATGGGGCTCTCCAGCGGGTTCTGTCAGCAGCCGCAGCTTCTAGTTCCCTTGGCTGGATGTCACAGTGGCATAGGGTTTCTTTCACAGCGTCTTTGTAGTGCTTGCATAGTTGACCTCGAGGTCTCTTCCAAAGAGTCTCTTTCAGTTCACTATAGAGTACTGAGTGTCTCTTCCAGTACACCATAGAGCAACTGGCGAGGCATACAGTGGTTGTCCATTCTGATGATGTGCCCTACCTATCACATCTGGGCTCTGATAATCAGGCAGTCAATGCTGGTAGACTCCATGCAATCCAGGACCTCCAGGTTGGAGACACAGTCTTGCCAACGAATGCGGAGGATTGTCATGAGCACCGTTGAGCTGAATGCATCAGCACAATGGCACACATAACAATACGATGGAAACAAGAGCAAAGGATTAAAAGATAAACAAAGCGACGCACAACAACAGACACAGACCCCGAGGAGAAGGGAATGACCCCGGCCGGAAAATCCAGTCAAGAGAACACAAAGGGGGAAGAAAGAGCGACAAAGACAGGGTGGATCATGAGGCACACCTGGAGCTGTCAGCAGGAACGCAAAGGATATCGCCCAGCTGAAAGCAATCACCGGCCGGAGGAAGAAAGCGATTACGAGAGAAGCCCGGGGCACCAGCAGGGGCCCCGCAACCCCTCACCTACCGGCAACGAAGCATACAGGACTTGGGGGGATGACACAACCCAAGGTGGGGGGGGCGCTGACCGGCGTGGGCTATTTAAACCCCGTACCGGCGCGCTCCCTTCACTCTCAGCTTTTTCTAGCTATGCACTATGCTGAAATAAACCAGAACCTGATCTTCCCTAAATTAGTGTCTGTGTTTTACTCAGTAGTAGGCAGCGCATGACATAAAGCTGAGAGTCATAAACTCGACCTCGCCAAGCCCCACTGGACAAGAACGAGCCGCGGGAGGAACAGACGGCGAGAAGAACACGAGTGGAGAGCGATGGAGCCGACACGTCGCAGCCAGGACGGGTGAGTCGTACGGCGAGAGGTGGAGGAGAACCGACAGCAGCCAGAGGCAACGCGGACCCCAGGAGCCACGGACACCCTCCCGGCCCATCCCGAGCCTCAGCCCCAGCCCCGGAGGGAGGCGGAGGTGACCTGACCACGGGAGGGAGCAACATACCTCCCAAGTCCCGCGGAGACCTCCCCGCCCCACATCGCACCCTAGCCACAGGCGTGGAGCTTCAGCCCAACTGCAAAAAACGCGGTGGAGGACGGAGGGACGAACCAGCCGTTTCGCTCCCTAGTCAAGGGAGCTGACCAGCGGACGGAAACGCCTGACCCCCACCGGTGGCCCAACTACGCGGAGACGCCGACTGGTCCGATCACAGCCGCGGCGTGGACCTTGGACCGAGAAACGTAAGCCAGACTCACGGCCATGGAAGTCCAACTAAGGGACCTCGGGACCATGCTGCAGTCGTTGATGTCCTCCATGTCTCACATGAACATACCCGCGCAGGTACACACCCCTATTCAAACCCCGAGCGGGTCATGGCACCCCCATAGGCCAAATGCTAACAGGCAAGCTTCCCTGGTGGAAGAAGCCATGGGACGGGATGCGAGGAGAGGGGATCCACCGAACACCAAGGCCCCAAAGGACTTCCCCATTTCCTTCGACGGAAACCCCACGAAGCTGTTGTTTTTCGTCACGAACGCCAGGGAGTTCATGGGGCGGCACGGACACTCCTTTGACTCCGAAGCGGACAAAATCGCAGCCGTGGTGATCAAGTTGCAAGACAGGGCGGCGGACTGGTACGTCCAAATGTATGAGTCCAATTCCCCAGCCCTCTCTGACTTCCACGCCTTCATCACAGAGATGAAGCACTATTTTGAGGACCCGCTAGCCAAGGAGAGGGTTAAAAGTGCGCTTCAAGCCCTCAAACAGGGCGCACGAACTGTCGCGGACTACGCCCTCAAATTTAAAGCCCTCGCAGGGAAGATTAACGACTGGTCCGAGACTACCCTGATAGAGATGTTCAAAAGGGGCCTCAGCCGCGAGGTACTCCAATGGGCACTCTATTGGGATGACCCGGAGACACCGCAAGGCTGGATCTACCTAGCGGGGAGAGCGGAACACGCTCATCGCACTTTCTTGATGACGGCAGAGGACAAAACAAGCAACAGCCCAAAGGTACCCGCGCCACACTTGGGGCTGGCCGGTCCCATGTACCAAAAGGAGAAGTTTGCTCGCGGACCCTGCGCGAAGTGCGAGAAAATGGGGCACAAAGCGGCAGACTGCTTCTCGAACAGAACGCCAACTAGCGCTCTCAAACCCGCACTGAAAACGACGTTCAAACCAACTAACCCACCGCCGCCCCCCCACCGCCGGATGACCGGATCCACAGCGACACCGGACGAAGACTTGGACAATTACTTGGCGGGGGAGGACGTCGAAGTCCCAGACCGGCTGGTGGGAAACGCTCCCCGCCTGCCTTAAAACGCGCCGCGAGGCAGGCGGTGGGACAGGGGCGCGAAGCACATAGAGCGACGAAAGCTCCGTAATAATGGGGACAATCAGGCTTTCCTTCAGCAACAGAGCCACCACGGCTGCGGCGCTAGTGGACTCGGGGTGCTCCAAGAACCTGATCCACCCCGACATCGTTGCCAAGCTCGACCTGACTTGCCTCCCCCTCCCCACACCGCTGGCTTTCCACCAACTGGACGGCTCAACAGCGGGAGGGAAACCAGCCACGACGCAGACCGAGCCTGTCACCCTGCAAATGGGCACCCACACCGAGCGAACATCTTTTGTGGTAACCCACATAGGGCGACCCATCATAGTACTAGGAATACCGTGGCTTGCGACCAACAACCCGCGCATTAACTGGAAGACCCGCACCTTCCAATTCGACGATGGCGCGTACCGGGCGCCAGTTCCGGCGGGCAGGATCAACCCCACAGTGGGACGGGCAGAGGCAGTGGCCCAGGACAACACAGCAACCCCAGAAGAACTACCTGAACAATATGCTGATTTCTCAGAGGTCTTCGGGGAAGAGGAGGCGGACCAACTACCCCCCCACCGCAAGATGGACTGTAGAATTGAGCTGCTTCCCGATGTCCCCTTACCCAGGCCGAAGATTTACTCGATGACCCCGAAGGAGATGACAATCCTCCGGGAGTTCATCGATAAAAACCTGGCTAGGGGTTTCATAGAGCCAGCATGCTCACCGGTCGGAGCGCCTGTCCTATTCCGAGAGAAAAAAGACGGCACCATACAGCTCTGCACCGACTACCGGGGCCTCAATGCGGCGTCCCTATCCAATAAATACCCCCTACCCCCCGTGAAAGACATGCTCGCCCACCTGTCCACGGGAAGAGTATTCTCCAAACTGGACCTCCGCGAGGCTTATTACAGGATCCAAATCAGGGAGGGGGACGAATGGAAAACAGCGTTCAACTGCCCCCTAGGCGCCTTTCAGTACAAGGTGCTGCCATTCGGATTAGCGGGGGCCCCGGGAGTGTTCATGCAGCTCATCAATGAGGTACTGCATGAACACCTGTTCAAAGGGGTACTAGTTTACATAGATGACGTCCTCATCTACACCCAGACGCACGAAGAACACGTAACCCTAGTCAGGCAAGTCCTCGAAAAGCTAAGAAGGGCGAAGCTCTATGCCAAACCATCTAAGTGCGAATTCCATAAAGCACGCCTAGACTACCTGGGGTACCGAATCTCCGGCGAGGGCATAGAAATGGACCCCGCAAAAGAGGCGGTGGTGAATTGGGAACGCCCACGTAACAGGCGCCAACTTCAAAGCTTCCTCGGCTTCGCAAACTTCTACAGGTCATTCGCACGGGGGTTCGCGGAGATAGCCCTCCCCCTAACAGACCTCCTCAAAACTAAAGGAGTTGGGGACACACGGCAAGCCAAGAACCCAGGGACAGTACTAAATTGGACTCCCGCGTGTCAAACAGCGTTCAACAGACTGAAAGCGCTGTTCACAACGGAGCCAATCCTCGCACATCCGGACCCAGAACAGCCGTTCGTGGTCCAAGCCGACGCCTCAGACTTCTCCCTGGGGGCCATACTGCTCCAAAAGGACCCCGCAGGAATCCTGAAACCATGCGCCTACCTGTCAAGGAAATTCTCGGAGACGGAAAGGCGCTGGCACGTATGGGAGAAGGAGGCGTTCGCAGTAAAATCGGCGCTAGAAATATGGAGGCATCTACTGGAAGGAGCCACCCAACCATTCGAGGTCTGGACAGACCACCGGAACCTCGAGGCCCTCCGGATGCCCAGACGCCTCAGCCTGAAACAGGTCAGATGGGCCCAATTCTTCAGCCGCTTTAACTTTCAACTGAAGTTCATACCGGGCAAAAAGAACTTCCTGGCTGACACCCTCTCCCGGCTGCCCCAAGACGAAGAGCCCGTCCCAAATATGATTGGGATGGTCCTATCCGCCTCCCAGCTGGGAATGGCAGTGACCACCCGAAGCAGCGCTCAGAAACAGCTCAACCCCACGTCTCAACCGACGGCAAGCCAACCAGCGACCAGACGGCGCCACCCGCGACTACCAGGAGGGATATGCGCGGACCTCACTGCCGCCCTCAAAACCGACCCCTGGCTACTAGCAAACCCCAACAAGGTGACAATGGAACATTGTCATTAGCATGAGGGGAAGGCAGAATATATGTCCCGGACTTGCAGCGCCAGGCAATCCTGCGCAGATCACACGACAGCAAACAAGCGGGACACTTCGGGTTTCTAAAGACCCTGCACCTAACACGACGACAGTTCTGGTGGCCCGCATTGAGACAGGACGTTAAGGCCTACGTAGCATCCTGCCTGATATGCGCAATGGCCAAACGGGCACCGGGAAAGCCCCCGGGACTACTACAATCGGTGGCGAAGCCCTCCCGACCATGGGAGGAAATCTCCATGGATTTTATAGTAGATCTACCACCCAGCCAGAAGAAAACAACCATTTGGGTGGTGAAAGACTACTTTTCCAAACAGGCACACTTCATCCCCTGCTCATCAGTCCTGTCCGCCCAGCAGCTGGCTAAACTTTTCCTCGTACACGTGTACAGGTTACACAGATGTCCCGTACGCGTGGTGACCGACAGGGGCACACAATTCACCTCGAAATTCTGGCGGGCTTTTCTAAAACTGATTGGGACCCAACAAGCCCTATCCACAGCCTGGCATCCCCAGACGGACGGAGCCACGGAGATCCTCAATGCCACACTAGAACAATTCCTACGCTCATATACCAATTACCACCAAGACAACTGGGTCGACCTGCTTCCGTTTGCAGAAGTCGCCTACAATAATGCCATTCACACGAGTACAGGGAAAACCCCGTTCGAAGTAGTCTCCAGGCGCGAGTTCGTACCCATACCGGAGCTACCGCAACCCCCGGGACCCCAAGTGGGCGCAGGTGACTGGGGACGGAAGATAGCGGAATCATGGCCAGTAATCACGGCAGCGCTGAAGGAAGCACAGTCTGCCTACAAAGAACAGGCCGACAAGCACCGGCGCCAGCAACCGACATTCCAGGTAGGGGATATGGTCTACCTGTCCACCAAATTCATGAAATCACCTCAACCCTCGAAGAAACTGGGGCCTAAGTATATCGGGCCGCTTCGAGTAACACAGATAGTGAACCCGGTGGCAGTACGCCTGGACCTGCCGCACAATCTAAGGAGACTCCACCCGGTATTCCACAGCAGCCTCCTGAAACCAGCAACCACCTCCCGATGGCACCCAAGCACGCCTCTGCCCTCCCCAGTAATGATCGACGGCCAACAACATTTCGAGGTAAAAGAAATACTCGATTCCCGCCATCAACGGGGCACACTATACTATTTAGTAAAATGGAAACACTTCCCCCACCCAGAATGGGTGGCGGCTCAACACGTTAAGGCACCGGACCTGACCCGAGCATTCCACACGACGTACCCTGACAAACCAAAGGGGCGCCCAGCCGAACCGGCCCCTTAGGACACACTCCCCCCCTCGGGCCTTCCCCCCCACCCGCGTCGCCCCCAGGGGAAGGGACCCCCCAAGCCCGCGACTTGAGTAGACCTCCTCCCCCCGGAGACTCACCCTCCCCCCACCCTCTCCGGGCCCATTGGGGAGGGAAGATTGGTCATAGGTGCATCGCCAGAGGACAAATGGCCAGGATGCACACATGACAACACAACAAAACAATCAACAAAACAAAAAGATAAGGATCCTACCTGGAGGTGAAACAGCACCAGACCAGCCACGCCTCCTCTCACGACGAACTGAGCAGGAACGAGCAGGGTGTGGTCGAGGCATGTGCACTCGCAGGGTGTGGTCGAGGCATGTGCACTCGGAACACACCCAAAAGATGGAAACGCGGTAGAGGGCGGAGCAAGGGGAGGGGTGAAAGCACTCCGGCGGGAAATACAAAAAAAAAAAATTTTTTTGACAGCTCTCCCGGAAAAACCGGAATGGCGGGGAGGGCTACCATTCGAAAGGGGGGCAGTATGTCATGAGCACCGTTGAGCTGAATGCATCAGCATAACGGCGCACACAACAATACCACGGAAACAAGAGCAAGGGATTAAAAGATAAGCAAAGCAACGCACAACAACAGACACAGACCCCGAGGAGAAGGGAACGACCCTGGCCGGAAAATCCAGTCAAGAGAACACAAAGGGGGAAGAAAGAGCGACAAAGACAGGGCGGATCACGAGGCACACCTGGAGCTGTCAGCAGGAACGCAAAGGATATCGCCCAGCTGAAAGCAATCACCGGCCGGAGGAAGAAAGCGATTACGAGAGAAGCCCGGGGCACCAGCAGGGGCCCCGCAACCCCTCACCTACCGGCAACGAAGCATACAGGACTTGGGGGGATGACACAACCCAAGGTGGGGGGGGGCGCTGACCGGCGCGGGCTATTTAAACCCCATACCGGTGCGCTCCCTTCACTCTCAGCTTTTTCTAGCTATGCACTATGCTGAAATAAACCAGAACCTGATCTTCCCTAAATTAGTGTCTGTGCTTTACTCAGTAGTAGGCAGCGCATGACAAGGATGGAGCAGAGAGTGCACATGTGAAAGTTCTCCAGTTGTTTGATGTGCCTTTGGTACAGATTCCAGAACTCCCATTCATATAGGAGAGAAGGGATAACCACTGCTCTGTAGACTTTCAGCTTTGTAGAGATATGGATGTTGTGTCGATTGAACACTCGTATGCAGCCACCCCAGTGTCTGGCTGGCCTTGCTCATCCTGGAGTCATAGTCAGAATTATAAGGATTTGCTGCCTAATATCTGGAAGGGCAGAATCATATTTCTTTTAAATAATTTTTGTGTGTCTTTTGGTATTTATTCCACAAAAACATAAAATTGGAACCAGCCACTTAAGCCATGTAGTCCAACCCCATGTTCAGTGCAGGAATCCAAATTAAAGCACCCCCCAAAAATGGCTGGAATTAAATACATACAGTGAAGAACCAATGGTACAACCGTTAGTGTTGGACCAGGACCAGGGATACCGAGGTTAAAGTTCATTTTTGGCCATGAAAACTCATTTAGGACCAGTCAGTCTGTCTTGGCTGAGCCTACATGACAGAATTGTGGTGGGGTGGGGTGGGGGTGGGTGGCAGGGGAGGAATGGAAGGAGGAGGTGCTATATATGTTTGTTTATTTATTTTATCAAATTTATATACCACCCATCTCAGTGTGCAAGTGACTCTGGGTGGCTTACAAATAAATGTTGGCTTGCAGCCCTGAGGAAACCAGGATATAAATGTAAAAGTAAATACAGTAAAGGAAGTCTGTCACCTCTCTGGGTAATTAATCCCCTTCAACCTGTTCTTACTGTTAGGAAGCTTTTTTCTAACAGTCACATGAAATCTGCCTTCCTGCAAGTTAATTCTGTGTCTTGCATTTGAAACAATAGAGGAGGACTGTGTGATTCCATAAAAACAGCTCTGCTGGATCAGACAATGAACAAATCTTAGATGAATGTTTTGTTTTTACAGCAGCCAACTAAATGCCTCTGGGATGCTTGTAAGTAGGAGATGAAAAAATACCCATCCCCACCGCTGGTATTTGGAGGCATACTCCAGATCCAGAGGTAATATTGAATCTTCAAAACCAATAACATTTGATAGATTTGTCCTCCATGAATTTATCCAATCCCTTTTAAAAACCATCCAAGTTAATGGCCATCATCACGTTCCATGGAAATGACTTCCACAGATTAATAATGTGCTATATCCATGGTTCCCAAACTGCACAGTGGCATCCCAGGGTGCCATATGAAACTGACAAGGGTGTTGCCGGATATTTTAAATTTTTGAAGGAAACATAGCAATACTCAGTATTTGTTGGACACCACACAGATTACTAGCCTAGTATTGCTGTGTTTCCCTCAGCACACAGTTTGAAAACTGCAGGGTACCATGAAAAAATTAGTGACATGCTAAAGACACTGGGAACGTCTGTGCTATATGAAA
The DNA here is from genome assembly GCF_035149785.1 of Candoia aspera. NCBI lineage: Eukaryota > Metazoa > Chordata > Lepidosauria > Squamata > Candoiidae > Candoia > Candoia aspera. The sequence continues at coordinate 31,402,593 of NC_086159.1, forward strand.
TGTTTCCTTTTGTCTGTTTTACCTCTCCTCCCAATCAACTTCATTGGATGACCCCTTATCCTTGTGTTTTGAGAAAGAGTGAACTTCTTTCTATTTCTGCTATATCAAAAAACCATATATATGATTTTTATAGACCTCTATCATATCCTCCTTCAATCACTAGAGTGCCCCAAACATTATAGCATTTTCTCACAAGAACTTGTTCAAGGCCTCTTGGTTGCCCTCTACTGTGCTTTTTCTAGTTCTGTTATATTTTTTTCAAGTGTGATGACCAGAACTGTATATAAGATGGTACTCCACATGCAGATGTATTAATTTTGTATATTAACATTACAATTGAGACAATTTTATTTTCAATTCTTTTCTTAATGATTCCTAGCATGGAATATTCCATTTTCACAGCTTCTGTATGCTGAATCAACATCTTCATTTTGCTACCTGTAATGACTCCAGTATATTTTCTTTGTTAGCTACAGACCTGATCATAGTATATGTGAAGTTATATATAATTTGCAAACTCAGCCAGCTCACCACTCACCCCTAAGTCAAGAACATGTGCGAACAAGTTAAACACTAGTCCCAACACAGATCCTTGAAAGACTCCATTTCTTTTTTCTCTCCACTAAGAAAACTGCCCATTTACTCTTATTATTAGCCTTTTTTTGTTTAGCCAGTTAACAATCCATAAAACAACAGGTCCTATTAATTCATGCTAGGAGCTTTTGATGAGCTACCTGAAAAATGTTATAATATCCTTTTTAGTCTCTTCTTTTTTAAGAGCTAAATATGCCTAGTCCCTTCAATTTCTTTTAACAGGACTTAATTTTTAGTCCTCTGATCATCCTCGTTGACCTTGTCTGCACTTGTTCCAATTTCTCTAAATCCCACAGCTGGACCACCTAGAGTTGGGATTTGAACAAAACAGAATAAAATGGAGTGATTATGTCTCATAATTTGGAAATTATACTTGGTGCAGTCTAAATTTCATTTGCTTTTTTAGCAGCCACATCACAGTGCTATCATAATTTGCCCCCCTTGGAATTTTTGCATATATTTGCACTGAATGTTATCAGATCTTCATGTGGGTCCTACTGTTAGGCTTCTTCTGTATAACAGCTGGGAAACAAATAGCATCAATATTTGGTGCTTGTTTCATTTATTTCAAAAACCTTTTCATAGAATAGTATAAATTGGAGTACCTTTTCTTGTTAGCTCACATTTAAAAAAAAATCTTCCTGTAGAATTTTGGGAAAGATTGAACTCTTCAAAATACATCTTGTTCAGGATAGTTCTTTTAAATTAATATCCCCTCCTTAGGGGGGAGATGGGCAGTGATAAAATTTGACAAATAAAATAAATAAATTGATCTTGAAAGTCCCTCCGGTCGGAGGAGATGGGCGGTGACAAATTTGATTGATTGATTGATAGATTATGTATGTATGTGACATAAAAGTGGATTAAATATGTAGAAAGATGGTTTTTGATCTGAGAGGATTGTTAAATCCTTCCAAACTGATGCATTGAGAGAATTACCATATGAAAGCTGAAAAATGTGAGAATCAACTTCTTCATTATTCTTTCAAATGATCCAGCCCATGATTTATATATCATAGGACTGGGATAACGTTGCTGTCGATTTATAAGATCTCTCTTTCCTGATGGGACACAGGTCCAGGGAATAAAACTCAAAAAGCAATATGTGGAACTTTCAGAAACTTTCATTCAGTGAAAAGATTTATTTCCTTAACCTATGATTATTGCTTTAGTTACTCATGCACATTGCTGTTTAAATAGTATAGAGCCCTGGAGTCAAGTGGAGCACCAGTGAATGTTTAACTCACAGGATTAAAGTTTTGACTGTAAAGTTAGATCCACATGTCTGAAATGCCCAAGGATATTTTTGATGGGAGAAGATGGAACATTAACTTGTTTTTTCCCCTATGATTCGTTTATATTGAAGGACAGATAGTCTTGTGGTATGATTAGCAGATTTTGTTATGGCAAAGGTTCCCTGGGTTCATGATCTGGTATTCTAAAATGGAATGTGCATTATCCTGGATAGAAGTAAAATCTTCAGAGTTCAACTCCATGTAATTCCCTTGGCAGCTTTTGGAGAATACATGCCCACACCCCAGTCTTGCCTACTGCCCTGGTATTGCCTGGTGGCCTCCCATCAAGTATTGCCAGGTCTGGTTTTAGTTAGCTTCCAAGCCCAGACAGGTTTGAGCACATTTTACATATGGGCACTGAGACAAAAATATTACAAAATTTAAAGCCAAATAGAGATAGTTGATATAGTTTTGAAAAAATAATTTCCCCAAGGAGATAAGAGGATCCCAAACTCTATCTGAAAGTTTCTAGGGAGGGTGACTGTTTGTCTTTTGCAAAACCAGAGTCTTAGGATCACCTAGAGACTAACACACTTAATTATTGCATAACCTTTGGTGGTTAAAGTGGACTGTGATCCACCAAACCATTCCAATAAATTGGTTGCCTTTAAAGGTGCCACAGGACTCTTTATGATCTTTCTGAAACTGGCAGATGTTTAGATTTCACTATTAATTGGACACTCTCCTCACAAAGGGCTCCCACCTCTCTTAAGATCAAACTTGATGGCAGTCTTAACATTTTGGATTGTCCAAAGAAGGGTATTTCCATTGAGTTTCGCCATTTTTCTCTAGGACAGTCCACGATGTTCTCTCTTTCTTGCGCGTTCGTTTCTACGGTGCCCCAAACTAGCCGTGAATGTGGACGTGGGATCAATGCCACCTTCCCGTTTTCGATTTAAACTTTAATATTTCGTAACATAAACTTCCCGCCTTCTTATGCATATTCAAACCGAGAGGGCGGTCCAGCAGGGAGAGAATTGCCTCGCATCCAAATGAAAGCTGCTGATCGCTGACGCGCCATCACACCATGAGCCGCTCTGTCCGCTGATTGGTCAGCGGAGACCTGGTCTCATGGACAACCAGCCGCGCGCGGCGGTGGCTCCTCGCAGGTGGATGGGCGGAGTTCGCGGAAGTTAGTGCAAGATGGCGCTGACTGGGGATGTAAGCCTTGAGAGCCCGAGCTAAAGCAGCAATCCCCACCTGGGAAAGGGTTAATGCGCGGGGGTGTCGCCGCTCCCTCTGAGGAGGTGACTCGCTGTAGCTGAGCCGGGCGCGCCTCGCCGGCAATGGAAAGCGGCGAGCTGAGCAGCATGGAGACTATGGAGACCCTGACGGAGCTCGGCGACGAGCTAACACTGGGTGATATCGATGGTGAGTACGCGCGGGGCGGGCGCTCGGTTGTGCCCACTATCGCCCCCCTCAGATACAGTAGCCGCGGAGGAAAGGGAAGGCGCTGCTCGGCGCGGATCACCCGGCCTGTAGAGGGGCGAAGTGCCGCCGAGTGTATTTGCTTGTCGGTCACCGATGCACAATTAGTCCGCTTTAAATTACCGGGGATTCCCAGAGCAACCTCAGACCTGAATTGGCAGGTGTGTGGTTACCCACACTCCCAACGTGTGTAGCATGCGACACCGTAGTTATTTTTCTCTGCTCCCCACCCGCCCAAATCCAGATGCCAATCATTTATGATAGGGAATTTGAGAATTATTATGTAGATTAGGTAAAATTTAAGGTATGCTTGCGGTGCAGTCCTATGGCTGCTTGCTTAAGAATAAATATATTGTTTGAACACGGGTGTGTATCTGTATATTTAGGATTGCAGGGCAACGCTGTGTATCCTTATTTGGAAGTAAGCTCCCTCAAATTCAGTTGGCCTTATTACTGAATTACTTACTACTTATTCCTGCCTAGGACTCTCTTAGATCTATGTCAGTTCTAAACATCTCAAAATGGGCTTAGAAGACAGAAACAGTATCTAGATTATGGATAATTTACCAGAAGTCCTTGTCCCCTCCCTTGCATAATAGTGGAGTAGTCTAAAACAATTAAAAGAAACCGTACAATATTGGAAAATATGGAGAGAGCTGGAGGTGGTCCATCAAATCGCAGAGAATAGCACAGGATTGGATAGCATCATCTGTTCAGTTGCATTTCTTGGCATGTGATATTGACACATATAAAAATATTCAGTGCGTCTATCCAATGACAAAGAACAGTAATAGGTTTATATGAGAACCAGTATGTAGTTGTGAGTGCTTGGGACTGGAGGGTTTTATAAAAATGGTACAGAGATAATTTTGGGGGGCAGTTTGTCATTTTTTGGCAGACAAAATTATGAAGTGTGCAAGACATTTTTTAAAACATGGCTTAATAGAGTTAACATTTTTAGTCTGTCAGATGCATAGTTTTTTGTCTCTTGTATTAACATTGCTTCTATTTTTGTGGCTATTCATAATTTTGGGGTCTACATCACAATTCTAGGTGATGTCATCTGATTGCACTTGATGTAGAAAAAAATGGCCAAAAGAAGGATTAGTATTGCAGCATCATTTAAGGATCTGTTTCGTGGCCTAGTCCATATAAGAGGGAAGAACATTAAAATGTGCTGTAGATTTGCAGTAATATATACGCATTTTTATGAGCTTCGTATAAATGACAGCAAATGGGAGAATAAGTGGGTTATTTATTTTTATACACACACACACAGAGATACATTGCTGCCTTTGTATGTTTATCTGTTAGTAGTATAAGCTACTTTGGAACTAAGGCAGAGCTTTGTTAAGCAAATTTCTACATAACAAAACAATGATTTCCAGTGTTTTGTGTATACCATGAATATGCAGTGGGGGGAACTGATAACATCAAATTCATCATATTCAACAATTCCTTTTGCAAGAAGATTGTCAAGGCCCTTTTATGCCTGATGCTGCATCTACATTAAAAACCAAAAAACTGGCATGATTCAAACATACTGTATATTAACAGGTTTATCTGAACTGGAAGAAGGATCAACTTTCCATCACAGTATTATACTAATGTTAGTTTTGATATACACTGCGTGCGCAATTATTAGGCAAGTTGTATTTTTCAGGATGAATTTCATTATTGAACAACTACAGTGCTCTCGGTCAATCCAAAATGTTAATAAACCTCAAACCTGAATATTTAAGAAAGTAAAAGTGAGGTTTTGGCTTTCTTAGGAGCATATCTATGTGTGCACAATTATTGGGCAACTATTAGTGTGCAGAATTATTATGCAGCTAAATGAAAAATGAAAATTCCCCCATCTCGTTTATTTTTATCTGTTAAAGTGAGAATAATAAACAAACAACTCAAAATTTACAAATTAACATTTCTGACATTTCAAACAAAAAATCAGTGACCAATATAGCCACCCTTCTTCGCAATAACAGTCATAAGCCTTCCATTCATGGAGTCTGTCAGTTTCTTGATCTGCTGATGATCAACTTTTTGTGCAGCAGCAACCACAGCCTCCCAGACATTGTTCAGAGAGGTATACTGTTTTCCTTCACCGTAAATCTCCCATTTGAGAAGGGCCCACAAGTTCTCAATAGGGTTTAGGTCACGTGAGGAAGGGGGCCATTCTTTGATCTTTGAGGCCTTTACTGGCTAGCCATGCAGTGGAGTACTTCGATGCATGCGATGGAGCATTGTCCTGCATAAACATCATGGTCTTCTTGAAAGATGCAGACTTTTTCCTGTACCACTGCTTGAAGAAAGAGTCTTCTAAAAACTGGCAGTAGGTTTGGGAGTTGATTTTGAGTCCATCTTCAACCCAAAAAGGTCCAACTAGCTCATCTTTAATAATACCAGCCCATTCCAGTACCCCACCTCCACCTTGCTGGCGTCTGAGTCGAAGTGGAGCTCTGTGCCCGTTACTGATCCAGCCACGGGCCCATCCATCTGGTCTGTCAAGAGTCACTCTCATCTCATCAGTCCATAAAACCTTTGAAAAATCTGTCTTCAGATATTTCTTGGCCCAGTCTTGCCGTTTCAACTTATGTGTCTTGTTCAGTGGTGGTCGAGTTTCAGCCTTCCTTACCTTGGCCATGTCTCTGAGCGCTGAACACCTTGTACTTCTGGGCACTCCAGGTAGGTTGCAGTTCTGGAATATGACAGCACTGGAGGATAATGGCTTCCTGGTAGCTTCACGTTTGATTCTTCTCAAATCTTTGGCAGTTAATTTGCGTCTTTTTTTCTCAACACGTTTCTTGCGACCCTGTCGACTATTTACAACAAAACGTTTGATGGTTCTGTGGTCACATCCCAATATCTTAGCAATTTCAAGAGTGCTGCATCCCTCTGAAAGACTTTTTACAATTTTTGACTTTTCAGAGTCAATTAAATCTCTTTTTTGGCCCATTTTGCCTGAGGAAAAGAAGCTGCCTAATAATTATGCACACCTTGATATAGGGTGTTGATCTCCTTAGGCCACACCCTCCCTCATTACACAAATACACATCACCTGATGTGCTTATATCCAATAAGCATTCAGGTTTATACAGCTTGGAGGTAGAAAATATGCATAAAAATGATGATATGGTCAAAATACTCGCTTGCCTAATAATTGTGCACACAGTGTAGTTTCAAATGATCCTAATTTAATCATACTATTTATATCTGTGAGATATTTTAACACTAGCTAGCAAAATATTTTATAACATTTATTTCATAGAATTATTTAGCTGACTGTAATGTTTACTATTATATTGGTGTAGGAGCTATTTTGTGCCTTTGGTATTCTATTGATACCAATGCTATCTGTATTTCTCCTGAATTTATAGAAGCAATTAAGGCTTTGTGAGCAAGTTTAAGCTAAGCAGTCTTGGGAACTTCCATGATTATGTAGAGATGTTGTTAAAAGCTGTTGGCTACTATAGCCTTCCTTATCTGATCCCCTATATGCTTTAGGAATAGAACTCTCAGACAACATGGCATTGTTTTGCTTCAGTAATGTAGTGCACAGCTGGAAGCACAAAAAGGAGACATGACTTAAATGCATATATTGCATACAGAGTGTTCTATATGCAGTCTTGTGCTTCAGGTTAAAGGGGCCATGAAAAATAGGGCTTCTGCCTGAGACCTTAGAAACATGTTCTTATTTGGAATAAATAGAATAGTGCTGTACTAGCTGAACACATATTCTCTATCCAAAATACTTCTAAGTGTTCTGGGAGAAAGTAAGTAGGCATCTTCTCCTGGATAACAGTGATGAGTATGGATTATACAGTTCACAACTTGTCCCATTCTCATTGTGTCAAATTATGAATTGAAGGAACTTAGGACAGGGATGTGCAACTTTTGGTGATATGCCAGAGACTATACTCCGAAATTGTAGGCATGGCCTGAACAATTATTTTAATCTGATATTTAATTTAAATGTAATTAAAATAATTAAATTTAGTTAATATGATTACTCTTCATGTATGTACAGTGAAAATACATTTTAGCAGACCTGGACCGCATGCAGTGAGTCAAATCTCTGCCAGTTTGCATTATGACATCATGATACAAATGACATATTTTGTGCCATTTGAATGATACCACAACATAAATGATGTCATTATGCAAATTACTCATGATGATCTATTTTCTGTTTAATGGACATTTGTGAACAGTGACATTTATTTATTTATTTATCAAATTTTATCACTGCCCATCTCCCCCCAAAAGGAGGGACTCTGGGTGGTACATCTTCTCTCCTAATTAGTCTGTTAAAAATAGCTATCTATTATCACATTAAATATAATAATTTGGTGGCAGCTTTTGGACACACACCAAAGGTTTTAAGGACTGCATAAGGTCCTGAGGCCTCAGGTTTAAACAGGAAAAAGTATGCACCAAAATTGCCTGGACGTAAGGAACATATAAAAAAAATACTTCAGTCACACAGAGAAACCTCTGATTAGGACTACTAACATTATATGTTTATATGTTATCCTTTATATGTTATCATTTATATGTTATCCTATCTTAAATTCACATGTTGCTTCTGCTTCTGTGTTCCTAATTTTTATAGGTTATTTTTTTCCAGTGACATTTGAATTAATATAAATTTAAAAACCTATGTTACAATTTGGGCAATTAATGCCAAGTCTTTGCCCAACCTTTAAAATGGTGGTATAGTTTATTTTCTCTGCCCACTTTTAGCATGAATCAAAATATTATTTCTTAACATTATTTAGTATTTGAATTTCCTTTTGCTCAAAAACAAATTCTTGGTTGCAGTGATTTGACTCACCTTTACACAGTTCTGACTCCCTTTATGTGTATTCACATAACTTCAGGTATTTCTATGAATGAGGAAAATATTTTGTTTGCTAAAGAAATATAAATTTGTACTTGAGAAGTGCTTTCAAAGTCAAAGTACTTAAATAAAGTACCTGAAAAGGAGTAGAAAATAAAAATAATTTTTGAAAACAAGTATCATGTTATATTTGTTTGTTTTATAAATTGCTGAGATTGGGAAACTTTTTACTTGGTGCCAAGAATTCTATACAGGTAGTCCTTGGGTTACGTCCGCTTTTTCAGCGACCACTCAAAGTTACGATGGCACTGAACGAGGGGGACTTACAACCTTTCCTTGAAGTTGTGACCGTTGCAGTGTCCCTATGGTCACGTGATCACGATTCGGTCACTTGGCAACTGGCTTGCAATTATGGTTGCAGCATTCCCACGGTCACGTGGTTGCCACTTGTGACCTTCCCTGCTGGCTTCCCACAAGCAAAGTGAATGGGGAAGCCAGCAGGAGGTCGCAAGTCGCTCCTGCTCCTGCCACTTTCTCTCCTGAGGAGCCCCCAGGCAGCATGGGGATCTCGAACTCCATAACGCCTGCTTGTGGCAGCCCCCTGTCTGCTCATCTCTGTAGCACCCGCCCACAGCACCTGCCTTTCATAGTGACTGCCTGCGGCACCTGTACTCCCTAGTGCGTACCCGCAGCAGTCACCCACCTGTCCATAGCTTTCGCCCACCGTCGCTTGCCTGAGACACGGTTTCAGTGCCTCTTCCCACATCACAGTCATGTGAGGTCCTCGCTGAATTACCTGCATGGTTGTCATTTAATGATGGCAACAGGGACTGCCGGGATTGCTGTTGCTAAGTGATGCAATCACATGACTTTGCACTTTACGACTACATCACTTAGCGATGGAAATTCCGGTCCCAATTGCCGTTGTAACCCAAGGACTACCTATAATATTGTTTCCTTTATAAGACTTTTTTCCACATTGGGATGGTTTTGGTTATACATTGGCTGGAAGAAGCAGAATGCTCATTATTATGTTGTGTAATTATAAGCCCACTTTACTGATTCTGCAACCAACATTTTTAGCTTTGCCAGCACTTTCTAGAAGAGTTCACGGTATATGTGGCCCTTGCTTAGGTTTCTGTTAAAAGTGCTCTACACTTCACATGGCAAATATGATTGCTGTGGATAGTCTATATCAGTGTTTTTCAGACTTGGCAACTTTAAGATGTGTGGATCTCAACTCACAGAATTCCCCAGCCAGCATCTTAAAGTTGCCAAGTTTGAAAACCACTGGTTGACAGTATAGTGGTTTCTGGGTAACTCTGTTTTAACATTACTTATGAATCTAATTGGTTCTGTAAGGTTTTTGGTGATGGGCTCTTACCATTCGGAGATCAGCACCTAGAGCCTGTGCTTTGTTACTAGATGTTCAGTTTTGGGGAGAGCACAACTTGCTGTCAGCTTTCAGGGTTTAATGCTTACTTAGGACTTGCTACCTGAGTGTTATTTTGCTCCATAACATACATCTTCACAAGAAATGGGGAGCCCAGGAGAGAATGTACTTTTATGAAAGCAATGTGTTTATGGGAACTGGACCTCTGCACAGAAAATCAGTCTCATTAGATTGTTATGACCATTTTACTGTTCAGGAGAGACATGGATAGAGAAGTTTTAGAACAAAAAGACACGTGACAATATCTGGTCTGGAAAAATATTTCAAATTCCTAGAATGTGCCACATTTTAAAACATTCTCCCCTGCTTTTGTTTCAGAAAATATTTATTCCTAGGTGTGGCTATGGAAAAGTCTATTTTTTTTAAAGAAGAGGGAGAACATGTGCTTTCAGATAGGTTCTGAAGAAAGTACTAGACAGATCTAAAATGCACAAGGTAGTCCTCGTTTAGTGACCACAATTGGGACTGGCAACTTGGTTGTTAAGCAAAATGGTTGCTAAGTGAAACCACTACTGTGCTTATGATCTTACTTCAGCTTTCCTTTGCTTCACAGACCTGCAAAGGTTGTAAATGCAAGGATTGGTCATAAAGTTACTTTTTCATCGCTGTTGTAACTGTGAATGGTTGTTAAATGAGGCAGTTGCTAAATGGTTGTTAAACAAGGACTACTTGTACATTTATGTTTGATTATTCAAGATAATGTATAATGTTGATTGGCTAGCCAGTATTCTGCAGTGCAAAAGGCATGTGGGCTGCTTACAAAAAGCATTTAAATTGTGGGTGTAACAGTATATAATCTATGGACCAAATCACTCCCCAGGCCCACTTTAGAATTGAGATGAGGTTAGTAGAGGGCTAATGCCTTGCCCCCAGAAGCCTTACCCACAAACATAATCCACCTCCCTAGGAGAAGCTGTAAATGGAGTGTTTTGAAGCCATTACTCCCTGGGTGTGGTCCTTGAACACTATAACAGGGTTAGCAGGGGTGGGCCTTCTTTTGAGGGCCATCACTGTACTTTATGTTTTCGGAGTGGCCAGAGTCTGCAGTTGTTGGGGCAATGACACCAAATTGGTGGGGTCATATCACACTTACCAGCACAGCTGGCTTTTGTGTTTTTTAAACTACATTAGGCAAATATTAGAGTTTAGTATAGTTTTTATGTGTTTCCTTGCTCTAAACACCAAAAACGATACTATCAGTTCTTAGTAATTTCACTGCAAAGATTTGGCAGTGCAGAGAGGCTTTTGAGGGCTGCCAGTGTTAATTTTTTTATTTATGCAAAATAAAAATAAGAATTGAGGGAGTATATAAAATGCTAGTGTGCGGACAGTTACAGTGAACAAACTACATGCTCCATTGAATGCAGTTTAATGAACATTAAAGAAATATTAGTCTAAAAAACCTAGGACAGTTAGCCTTAGCTGAACTGAACGCCACTCAGCAGGATCAAATCATGGAATACATTTGGAGAATATCAGCAGTGTAACAGATGTATCCTGGAATTGTTACAATCATAGGATCATGGGATTGGTAGTCATCTAGTCTAACACCCTGCTTGGTGTAAGATCTGCTAAAGGATTTCAGATATATGGCTATCCAGCCTCTGTTTAAAGATCTCCAGTGAAGAGAAACCTAACACTTCATGAGGCAACCTCTTCTGTTGATTGACAGCTCTGTCAGGAAATTCCTTCTCACATCTAACCTGAATATATTTCCCTGTCATTTCCACCCATTGGTTCTGGTCTTGCCCTTCAGGGCAACAGAGAACCAGGCCAGTCCCTCCTCTATATGACAACCCTTTAAATTATATCTCCCCTCAGTCTTTCTACAGGCTAAACATAGTTATTTTCTTTAACTATTCCTCATAGGAGTTGGTTTCTAGTTCTCCCACTAGCATGATAGCCCTCTTCTGAACTTGCTCCAATTTGATGTCCCTTTTACAGTGACAAATGCAGAGTAGAGTAGGACAGTTGGATATTAGATTTTTCAGCAAAATAGCAATTCAAAACTTATTTTCAAATCAACCATGAAGTACTTACATTAAAGAAAGTTAAAGATTTTGGGATGGCCTTCAAGTCTCCAGACCTGAATTACTGTTGAAAATCTGTGGGGTTATCTCGAACATGCAATATATACAAGGAGACCTAAGAATGTTTCTGAGTTAGAAGAGTTTTCCAAGGAAGAATGGGAAAACATTCCAAAAACAAAAACAGGAAGATTTTTAGTTGGTTAGAGGAAACATTTGGAAGCTGTTATTTCTGCTAAAGAAGCTGTTACAAAGTATTGGCTGAAAGGGTGTCCAAACTTTTGCACTTGCAATATTTTCATTGTTTTTTAAAAATTTTGAATCTGTAAACAGTAGCTGATGAATAGTGTGCATTTAAATTTGCAGACAAATGTCGCCATTGTACAATTTGTACACTATAGAAGTTGTGTCAGTTTCTGTTCACTTAAGAATTCATTGTAAAATATGGTCTGACCAGGGCTACCTAATTTTTAAAAATGTGTCATTAACTTCACTGTGAAAAAGAATGGATTGGGAGGGGAAAAAATCTTTAGAGCTTGGATTTGGGTGGTATTCCTGGTCTTAACTGCTTTGTTTGTTTGTTTTTCTGAAGAATTCTGTTTCCCATTTATTGTTTACTTTGAAAGTGCCTTTTTGCTTTAAGCAGCGTTTTCAAAGGTGAAAAGGCACCTAGAAAGAACAATTTTCAGCAGAAAAACAGAATGGGGTCCTACCCTGGCTGCTTTTTTTCCTAGAATAGAAGTGGACTTGTTTAAATAAGAAGCATACTTATTTAAATATGGGATTACTGTTTTGTTTACATTTTTAAAAACATAAGTTGCTTTTGAATGCCAAGTTAGAATACTCACATATTTTTTTAAAATAGTATAACTAGGTTGTCAAACCTAGAGTGCAAAAATTCTGATGACTGCTAGATGTCAGCAAAGAAAATCAACTCTTTCCCGCTATTTAATACTTGTCTGGGTTTTTGTGGCCCAGATCTGGTAGCCCTAAAATGAACAGAACTTTCTTTTTATCAATCAAATATGTTGATTTCGGGAGGGTAAAATGACAATGGACTTTTCAGATTTTTATTCGAAGATCAATAAATTACAGTTCTTGGATGTTTCTAAAGTAAATTGAGAAGTCTCCAGACTCTGCAGCCTGTATTTCCATTAGGTAGATATAGGAATATGTTGTGATGGGAAACTATTATCTTTGAAATCTTAAAATCTTTTAAGGCTTCTCTTGCCCCCAGGCAAATGATGAAGAAATCCTTGGATTCTTAAGGATTAGACTATGGTCCAGAATTTTCCTCTTTGGCTCTCAAAGTTGCGGGATTAAAGAGATGGAGAGAGCAATGCTTTTATGGTATAAGATATGTCCTCTAAGTTGAGTTCTGCCAAGTGAATAGAATTTCGGTTTTCACTTGGTCAAATTTTTTTGCTTAGTAAGTTCCTTTACATACCATACTCATTTTTCACTTCTCCACTCCAGTCCTTTACCTGGAAATAGCTCATATTGATTTAAATTGATGGAAGCTGCAGAATAGGAAATGTGGCATAAAAAATGCACATGGTTGCATATTTGTGCCCTAAATATTTCCTTGATACTATTAAAGGTTTTTGAGCTTTGTTACTTAATGACTTCTTCAGTTATAGGATTTGCTTTCTAAGCTTCTTGCATAGAAAATTAGTAGGTAACCTTTTTAGTGCTTATGATTAGTAGAATTAAGTGACTTGAGATTATTTATTTATTTATTTGGAGCAATTATATGGCTGCCAAACTCAAATGGTGCAACTCTGGCACGATACGATAAACCAAACATATAAAAACAAACAATACCAGCTAAAAACAAAGATCAGATATTAATTGGTGATCAGGGATTCAAATTTATTATACACCTCTGGATAGGAATTCCAAACATCCTGGCTTAAATATCCAAGGAAAGAACCAGGTTTTCACTGCCTTTCTAATGGCCAGAAGGTTTGGGGCCAACCACATATTGGGGGGGAAATCGTTCCAGAAGGCAGGTGCCACAGCCAAAAAGGCACTAATTTCTGGCAGATTCATCTGACTCCAAGTTGAAGGTTCTGAACATGTTCAGGATAGAGCCTTGAGGAACATTTCTGTGTTCCCTTGGTAGTACAGGTTTCAGAAATCTATTATTACTTTGATTGACATGTTTCTGTATGAGGAGGATGTAATCTATACATAAACTATATTCCAGACTGGCTATTATAACATGGATTTCATCCTATTCAGACTGCTAATATTATATACCTCAGTTCTGTAGAAAGGACCTGCTTAAAACTGTATTTATGAAATGGTATCAGTAGCTTTAAGGCTGTCGTATACAGAGGTTTTTTTTTTTTTCCTTATTAATGTAAGATGTGCAAGTCAAAACAAATGCATCCACTGATAAATCTATAATGGTAACTTCTATTTTAGCTGATATAAAAAGGGAGGTATAGCAGCATGTCTGAGGCAACTGGTCAAAATTGGAATGTCTCAAACCTCTTCTAGAAGCCCTCTGGGTCTATAGATCCAGCTTATTATTAAGAAAAAAACTGACTTAAAGTCCGTAAAGATAGATTCATGAACACAATTGTAATTATATAACTGGGAATTATAAGTTATTCTCCAATTTGTACAAAGACATAAACACAAGAAAGAATAACAATTTAATTAGCACATACACATCAAAATAAACGTGAAGTCTAATTGCAGATTCATGGCATAATGTTTACCTGTTTCTACAGAAATAAAATTCTAAAAACAAATGTTCTCCCTGCTTCCCCTTTAATTGGATTTCCTTTTTCCCAGAAATGCCACTAGGTTAATTCTGAGGCTGTAGGGAAATGTTAAATTCCACTGTTAAATAACCTGTCTTGGTCCATCAGCTTCTCCTTTCTTTCAAAAGACGCTCCAATTCTCTATACAGTAATCTGAACAAGAGTCAGAACATGCAACTATCTATTGTGAAGACATGGATTCCATATCTAAGATGAATGAATATCTGCAATCTGTGTGGTTTGGAGTACAATACCATAAATACACATTAGCTTCACAACAGGTGGTGAATCATAGTTCGTAATTTCAAACAGTCATGGTGATCAATAAGAAAAAAAAAAATCATGATGCAATATCTTTTATCAGATGTCCCAGAATAGTGAATTCCTTTTGAGAAAGCTTGCTTTAGGTAACTTACTAAGTAAATCAAGCTTCTCTCTTAGCTTTTAGAATAATGGAGCCACTGTACTTTCAAGCATGTTCTATTCTGTAGTTGTACTATGTAGGCTTTTCAAGTTATCTGCTCTGATCCTTTGGGTACATATTTGAGGTATCTTTAAACCACTGTAATCTATGCCTTACTCCTAGCTGTTTACATATTTAAAAAATATGTGAAACATTAAATGTAAAAACAAAATATTTAAACATATATGTACATTTCTTAAACTAAACTGGAAATCCTAACGCGAGTTTGTAGGTGTTGATTATTATATAACATATGGCTGGAAAGTATCTGATTTCTGTTGCTACTAATGCTTATGGTATACTGACAGATCAAATCACACAGATTCATTTCTACTTTGTCTAATTTCTGTTCTTCTAATATCTGAATTATAGATCAGCTACAATTGATAGCAGTGCTATTATAGTACTTATATGAACTTTGCTAAATCATATAAGCTAGTTCTTCTGTAGTTTCCCCTCTCTCCCATAGGGATAAAATGGGTCTGTCATCTCAAAATTGAACCAGGGATACTGTAATGTATCAGTCCCACTTAACCTCTTTTTTGGGCTGAGTTAGGGTGAGTTATCTAGGTAGAATTCAGTTTACTTTTTCACTGCTATTGTTTCATTTATCATTATCACTTAGTTTTGTTAAAATTAAAAATGTCTTGATTGGATTCTGGAAGATTGAGAACATATATTTATCCGGCTATACACCTTTTAGACCACAGTGTCAAGAAAAAAAGGGAAAACTGTTGCCCTTCCAGATAAAAATATGCAGCATTCAGGGTTCTCTTCTAAAAAAAAACATTCAAGAAGCAGAAGAGTGGCTGGATTTCTACTTCTGTTGTTCAGAAACCTTATATGGACTTTTTGTTGAAAGAAGAAAAGATTGAGTTGATGATTTTGGGATTTGGGAACTAAAAAGGCACAAAGAGATGGGGAAAAGGTTAAGATGATAATTACTTGATAGAGAAAAGAGTGGAAGGCATAATTGTATGTTTTCTTTTTTTTCTCATTCCTGTATTCTTTTTTTCTTCCTATTTTCTGTTCATTTTTACTGTAGTGAAAAATTCTAATAAAAATATATTTTAAAAAAGGGAGGGAACTTGGAGCTGGGATTCTGTAGCTAATTATGCATGGGTAGGTTCATGTAGGAGCTTCAAATGCTGTCTGTTTACATACTTTTTAAGACTTTGAAGTTTAAAATAACTCTAACCTACGATTATAAACAAATTAGTAACTAGTGGAGATGTTTAAGTGCTGAACTGAAAGTGGTGAAACCAACACACCTGCTTAATAACAAGGCATCTTATTTTAAATAATTTGAATTTTCTAGAAAGGCAGGTCCACAAATGATTCATTGGGATTATTTAATTGGGATGTGATAAAATCATACATAATTATGGGAAGATTTGGTTTTCTAAAGTATGGCTACAATTGGCTCAAATCCAAAGCTTAAAAAAAAACACCGGTATTTAAGGCTACAGATACCACTTAGGCATCCAGCGATAAGGCCACAAACAAAATTATTCCCAATTGTTTGGGGAAAGTGCATCTCCATCCTCCATTCTTATGATTAAGTGAGATTCACCCATCTGAATTGGGAAAAATAAGCAGGTGCCTTTCAGATGTTTGAACTGCAGCTCCCATAATCTCTGGTGGTTAGTTGTTTTTAGACTTAACATCCATAACAGCTAAAGGAATGCCTGTACTTTTTTAATTTCAAGGTTGATGCATCTTCAAAAGTAATCATATAGATTTCATTTTTTGTTTTGTTTTATAGAAATGCTACAGTTTGTCAGCAATCAGGTTGGAGATTTTCCAGATTTATTTTCTGAACAGTTATATGGCACATTCCAGAGCAGCAGTGTATGTAATGGAGACAGAACATCAGATACTTCACAGAAAGCCTACAACCAGGGACAGTTACAATCCTCTTCTCCTAGTGCAGCTTCTCCACCACAACTTCAGGCTGTGCAAGTGAAGGCCCCTCAGTCAACAGGCACAATTCCTGCTCCACAGCGGGCTGCACCCCCTCTTCAACCTCGTCCCCAAGTTCAACCCCCACTTCAGCAACAGACAGTGATGATTACTCCAACTTTCAGCTCCTCTCCCCAGACCCGGATCATTCAGCAACCTGTGATATACCAAAATGCAGCCACAAGTTTTCAAGGTAACTCTCATGGTCTTCAAACCAATAAAGAACACAGCTTCATAGAACTCTATGGTAAGGATTCCTTGCCTTCATCTTCACAGAAGAGCTAAGAATATCTGGAATACAGCATTATTTAGAGCCATATCCATGCTGCCAGTGAGAGACAAGAATAACAAAAATGAAAACTAATGCAGAGTGTGTAATCTTAATTGTTTTGCAATAAAGGTTGGCTATTTGGTCAAAATACATGCTCTGCTTTCAGAGTTGTTTAAAAGAAATACAATTAAACAGCACAATCAATAAAATATATAATGCTTAAAATATAAACTTGAGTAGTAATCAGTAGGCAAATACGTAATTTAAAAATCAAGAATTACTGTATCATTGAATATGACAGTTACTGTCCTGATGTAACATATTAGAACTGAATAGAAAATATTTCTGGTGAGTTTTGCTCACCACCAGTTGTTAGGTTATGATAACTTTTAGAAAAAACTACAGCAATTATCTATACGTTTTTGTTGAAACATAGCCTATCACCAAAGATCAGAGACTACAACCCTTATTGTGGAAGTCAAAGTTCCCTTGAGCGATTTCAGACTTTTCTTCCCTTCTTTCTAGTGCTGCAACCTCAGGTTCAAAGCTTGGTGACTTCCTCCCAAGTTCAGCCAGTTACCATCCAGCAGCAGGTGCAGACCATGCAAGCTCAGAGGGTGCTGACACAGAGTACCAGCGGTACCATCCAGACGCTAACTCCAGCCACTGTCCAGGCAGTGGCTGCCCCTCAAGTTCAGCAGGTTCCAGTGAGTTCTTTTAGTGTCCTAAGCAAGGAAAGGGAGTAGGGCATTTTGGAGGCATGTATATTGGTATTCTGTTCCAAGGCAAGAAATAACTTCACTGATATAAATGGTTTGGCTTCCAAGCAGTGAAATCCCTAAGGCTCATAGGTCACTGATGGCTACATTTTGAACAAGTATAAACATAAGAAAATAAAAAGGGATTACAGTACTGATATTTGGAAACAAGTTAGTAGAGTAATTTTGGAAAGAAATGGACGATGATCCAAGCTATTATTGCATTAATTTCAGCAGTGTAGGTTTTGGTATTTTATAACAACAATTTTGTTTGGTGGAGGGGGAGAGCATTACAAAGAATAAAATATTCCTTATTCCACTTCTAAAAGCTTTTATCAGGTGGAGAATATACTCTTTAGAGCCAATTTCATTAATTTGAAAAAAAGAGAAGTGACTGGATTAATTCATTGGATGCCACACTGAAAATCAGCTTATAGTGTTGTAACGTATCTGAGGTTAGTAGCTGTATACTCTGGGCCTCTGGTATATATAGAAGGGAGCCTGGGACAGAAGTATATTGGAACAGTAGTTATCGGTGTTTCTTTCGTAGTGGAATTCAATACTGCAACATAGAAATTAGTAATAACGTAACTTTCCATTCCAGTGTTTAAATGTTTACTGTCTTGTCTCCTTCCAGGTCCTAGTCCAGCCACAGATAATCAAGACAGATTCTCTTGTCTTAACAACATTGAAAACTGATGGCAGTCCTGTTATGGCTGCTGTTCAGAATCCAGCCCTGGCAGCAATAACCACACCTATCCAGACAACAGCTTTGCAGGTATCATAGGGCTCAACACTTTATTTCCTGAATAATTGCTTTCTCCCTTTTATTTATAGGGTTCTTTCTCATAGGGATTCTTAAAACTGCATGTGAGCATTATAGTACATATGTCTTCTTGGAAAAAATATGGCATATTGAGCCTATATAGTCATTTTTGGAATGAAAAAGGATCAGAAGACCTATAACTAAATAGATATGTGTATTTATTGTGCATATATAATTGTTTTCAATGTAATTCCTCAGAATATATCTGTAAATATTGAGGGGAGGGGGCGGGAATTATAGAAGCTAACAGCTCTGAAAACTATTGAAAGGTCTCTCTTTGGTAACCAGTTTCTCTTTTTATCTCTTACGTGTGTCCTCTTACATATGTTCAAATTTTTACTAAGCTTTTTGTGCCGCCACAGTGCTATATCCTTCTGTCTTCCAGTTTTTTCCAAATTGAAATTATTTGCAATAGTGCTTTTAGTATATTTTTAGGAACTTGCATCCATCTTGAATTTCTTTTTCTCAACCTATTAGGTTCTCCTGCCATGGAATCCTGTTTATCATCACTGAATTTATTAAAATATGCTTTTGTGGAGTCTAAGATATATAGCTGACTACACTTAGTTTTAATTTCTCTTAAAATCAAGAAATCTTGTGTTACACATTCATTTCACTCCAGTTGTCCTGCTATTTTCATTTTATTAAGTTTTATGTAGTGATTAATATAAAGTCAAGGATAGTAATCTTGTCCCTTTTTCCACTGTCACAGGGAGAAACTGTCAGCAAATACAGTCATGCTTAGCAGAGTTTCTCTTCCAGCTAGATATCAGACAAATTAAAGTCTTAATGTCCCTTTGAAAGATGTAAAGTTTACTTCTGGAACCACACCTTTTCCATGGTTGAGCAGGCAGTAATAGACATCAACAGCAGTACTGCTTAGAGTTCATACCTCCACTTAACGCAGTTGACCATTTACTTGTAATTCTGAGCAGGAAAGGATCCTTTTAATATTCAGTACAACTTTGCCTTTTCTGTTTCTTCTGTTCCTTTGTATCCTTTGATTGCTATTTTCCCATCATGGGAGTTATCCCAACAGGTTTCAGTTATAGTTTCAAAGAGTTAGTTGGAATTAAAAAGTGACCAATTTTAGAAAGTGAGGTGTGCTGAGCGATGACCAGAAAAAGCCTTTTTTCCTACTATAGAGTATCTTACCTAAGGATATCAGCCTGGCACCTATTCTGATTTCCCCTTTTTGCCAGGCCAATACCTCTTGCTCCTCTGGCCTATTAAATTATAGTGTAACTCTTGATCTTATTAATAGCTTCCTGATCTTCCCTCTATTTTCTTGTTCTTATATTTGTTTTTATCTGTTGCATTAACTTATTTATTTATTTATTAATCAGATTTATCACCGTCCATCTCCCAAAAGGGACTATTGGTTTACAATAAAACAATGATGCATTTTATATATACTACTGTACAGTTTAAATTCGTTTTTTTAATCTTTCTGGTAATAGTTTTGTTATGATATGGTCTGTAAAACGTACATATTCTTCACAGCTTGGGAAATGTGTGTATTTAGATAATTAGCTGTTTAATTTACAAAACAGGTAGAACCTGTTCAGATTTTGAAAACATTTTATTTGCCCAGTATGCAAGACTCTGTAAGAAAATAGACATCCGTAAAAATAGTTTTTGAACTAAGAAGAGACTCTCATTCTTATCTAACAAATCAGGCCTTTTTGCCTATAGGTCTATCTTTGCAGTTGGAAACCTCTCTCTTTCCCAAAATGAACTGTTCATGACTGTCATGAGAAGGACCAGTGCCATTGTCACTATGTCTAAATAGTAACATTGTTACTCCACTGGGGTCCAGAAATATTTATGAATTCTTAAGAACATAGGAAAGTGCATTGTTTGTAATTGTCACTGGTTTATCTACTTTGTTTTGTGTTCTGTAGTAGGTAAGAGCTGTTCTTGGATTTCAGTAATGGGTGTTTCCCAGCCTTTTTATCCAGATTCTTGAGCTAGAGATGGTAGGAACTGAATCTGAAATCTAATTCATGCAGAATATAAGCATTACAGCTGAATTGTGAGCCATTCTTCTGTTTCCTAGTTGTTTTGTAAAGTGCTGAATTTTATTTCAGTCACAGATCTTTTTTATTATTAATTTTTATTGAAGAATTGTTTTACAGAATAAAAACAATACAAATTTTTAAAAGAAAAGGAAAGTAAAAATAAGGAAAAGTAAAATTGAAAAGTAAATAAGAAAGAAATAAAATAAAAGAGACAGAAAAGAAAGAGAGAAAAGAAAAAAGATCAAGCAGTGGCTTCCAGTTTTCTTTACAGCAGTTATAAATGCATTTATATTTTATCCTCTCCCTCTAAATTTACACCATAACTCCCTTTTTTCCATAATCTACCCTTTCTAATCATCAAACCTATAAATCATGTTCATTTTTTTTCTGTTTTCAGCAAAAAGTCCATAAAGGGTTTCCAGTCATGAACAAATGAAGTTATTGTCTTTTCCCTAATTGTTTAATTAAGTCAATATTGCCATCTCTCAAATTGTTTAATTAATTGTTTAATTTTCCCTAATTGTTTAATTAAGTCAATATTGCCATCTCTGCAAATTCTATCATCTTCACCAACTATTCTTCCACTGTGGGTATTTCAGAGTCTTTCCATCTTTGTGCATATATTAATCTTTCTGCAGTTACCATGTACAAAAACAATCTTCCATATGTCTTTTCTAGTTGTCTGTCCATTAGTCCCAGCAAGAAAAGTTCTGGTTTCAGTTGAATAGTAATCTTTAAAATTCTTTGTATTGCTATGTGTATTTGAACCCAAAATTTTATAGCTTTTTTACAAGTCCACCAAGCATGATAAAACAACCCTTCATGTTTTCCTCATTTCCAACATAGATTTGAAGTACCTTTATACATTCTAGGTAGTTTTTCTGATGTCATATACCAGTGGTACATCATTTTATAAAAATTATCTATTAAATTTTAACATAATGTGAATTTCAGTCCTTTCAGCCACATCTCTATGTTATAACCAAAGTTCTTAGACCATTTTATCATACACTCTTTAACTTGTTCTTCCATTTCAAATTTCAATAAAAGCTTATACATTTTAGCAATTACACGTTCCTCATTTGCGCATACTTCAGTTTCAAATTCTTTCTTATGTTGTTCAATTCCAAATGTCCTTTTGTCTACTTTGAATCTTTCTCGTAACTGTACACATGGAAACCAGGTCACAGATCTTTAAGTGAAACATTAATTGCTATTTGATTTCCACTGTTGAATTTTTAGACCTTAGTTGGTGGCAATGGGGCCATCTTGACAACTATGCCCATGGTGATGGGAGGGCAGGAGAAGATGCCCATTAAACAAGTGCCTAATAACACCAAGCAGCCAGAACCACCAAAGGAAGGAGAAAGGCGAACAACTCATAATATTATTGAGAAGCGATATCGATCATCCATAAATGACAAGATCATAGAACTGAAAGATCTAGTCATGGGAACAGATGCTAAAGTAAGAAATGCTTAGTTGAAAAAGCAGAAATATTTGCTACAAATCTATTTATTTATTCAATTAGCTGCCCATCTCTCTTTTCTGAACAACCCTAGGCAGTGTACAACAGGGTTAAACATTTGATGTCTATTTAACATCAAGTTTGCAATTGACATGGTATATAATATCCTTGTTGGTGACACTGTCCATTGGATTAAATCTCTAAATAATAATAATAATAATAATAATAATTTTATCCCAACTTTTTAATATATCTCAAGGCAGTGAACGTACCTAATACTTCTACCTCCTATTTTCCCTACAACAACAACCCTTTGCGGTGGGTTGGACTGAGAAAGAGTGCCTGGCCCAAAGTCATCCTACTGGCTTTCATGCCTAAGGGAGGCCTGGAACTCACAGTCTCCTGGTTTCTAGGCCAGCACCTTAACCACTACACCAAACTGGCTCTAACTCTAAATCCCCCATCCTACATACATACACAGAAGGGATGCGGTGGCGCTGCGGGTTAAACCGCTGAGCTGCCGATCGGAAGGTCGGCGGTTCGAAACCGCGCGGCGGGGTGAGCTCCCGTTGCTCGTCCCAGCTCCTGCACACCAAGCAGTTCGAAAACATGCAAATGTGAGTAGATTAATTGGTACCGCTTCGGCGGGAAGGTAACGGTGTTCCGTGAGTCATGCTGGCCACATGACCCGGAAGTGTCCCTAGGGACAACGCCGGCTCCAAGGCTTTGAAACGGAGATGAGCACCGCCCCCTAGAGTCAGACTCGACTGGACTTTACGTCAAGGGAAACCTTTACCTTTACCTTACATACATACACAAAATTAAAAAAACACTTACTGCTAAGTAAACATGTGCTGAAAGATCACAATATAGCAGAATAAATAATCATATAAATTCTTTTCAGATGCACAAGTCTGGTGTATTGAGGAAGGCCATTGACTATATTAAATACCTACAGCAAGTTAATCATAAACTGCGACAGGAGAACATGATCCTTAAGCTGTCTAGCCAGAAAAACAGTTAAGTGTTTTAATTTAAGTATTAAATAGTTTTAATTAAGTGAAGCAAGTACTATCAAGTTTGTTAATTAAATGATTTCATGCTCTCTTGAATTGATTGATGAGACATATTATTGGGTATGCAGTTTTCAGTGGATAGATGGAGAATTGATAAGCAGGGGGATTTAATTATATGAGGTACTGTGAATGGAATGAGTTAATCTTTGTGAACTTTCTTCACAGAGTTGTTGAAGAGTTTTGACTTAAGCAGTCTGGTGGACAATGATGTAGATCTGAAGATGGATGAATTCAATCAAAATGCTCTGTTGATGTCTCCCCCAGCTTCTGACTCAGGTTCACCAGCAGGCTTTTCCCCTTATTCAATTGATTCAGAGCCTGGAAGCCCATTATTGGATGATGCAAAGGTAGCTAATATTTCTAAGGCAATCTGCACTGAGAAGCATACACAAGATCCCATTGGTGGTACATGCTTGCTGATTCAGATGGAGTTCTGTCATCTCCTTCCCATTAAAATCAGATTATATTATGATTCTAAAAGGAAGGTGAGATTCAAAACCCAAATATTAATTGGTTTTTTTTACTAAATCGCAGAAGAGGTAACAGAACTAAAATCAAATATAGACACACAAATAATTAGAAGAATATAATAAAATGTTATATAACACTTAGCAAAAATAACAAAAGAAACCAAAGTCTGCATAGAGTTGTATCTTAAATAGTTTTTGACATATTACATCTGCTCTTCTAAATCACTCAGTAATGAGCAGTGGCATTTTTTCACCCGCTGGATCCTCCAGTTTTATCAGATTAAGCTCTCATTGTGAAAAATCCTGTACCAAAGTCCATTAAAAAGTCCCATCATCTTTTGAGTAAATAGAAGAAGAGAGAAAGATATACTGGGGCAGTAATTTGCTCTATATCAAAGAAGTCATAAAGTCCAATAAACCAGAACATTCAAAGGGAGTACGGCCTTCCACAGTATCAGTGTGAATATCATACTAGTTTCCAAAATGTTGGCGATACACCATCACTGCCTTGAACAGGATATTTGGGACAATTTCCAGACAAAAAATAACAGGCATCTGCAAAAGAAATCATATATGGGTAATTTCAGACTGAAGTTGAAATAGACTGGGATGGATTGATGGATGGAATATGACAGATACAGTGTTTTCAGACTTTTTTTGTGTCAGGTAACAGACAGGCATGATCTGATAGATACTTTGTACTTGAACATGTAAAGTCCTTCCGTGAAGTCTGCCACCATAGGCTCCTAAGTTAGGAGTGAGCAATGGGGTAGCCAAGTTTGTTGGTGACACCAAATTATTCAGTGGGGTAAAATGGAAAAGGGACTGTAAAGAGCTCAAAAAACATCCCTTCAAGCTGGGTAAAGAACTTTAAAATAGCAAACGCAATTCAGAGTAAAAAAATATGAATTAATACTTTTCATTTCTATTAAGCCTGCGTGCAGTTGCTATAAAAATGTGAGTTCTGGGAATCATTAAAAGCTGTATCAAAAATAACAGTATTGTGATCATATTTGGAATACCATGCAGTTTTGGTTATTGCACAGCAAAAAGAACATTTTATAGCTGAAAAAATGCAGAAAGGGACAAACTTTTGAACTGCTCTTCTATGAAGAATGGCTATTGGTTTTTTTAGCTTAGAGCAAAGGCAGATAAAGAACAGTATGATGGAAACATTGTGTGTGGTACAGAAAAAGTGGACAGAAGATTTTTTTTCTCTCTTACTATATTAGAAAGTGGATAACTAAAACAAAATATAGGGAGATGCAGAATTGGTAAAAGGAAGTACTTTTTTTTTCACACAATGCTTAGTTAAACTATACAGTTCAATATGGCCATCCATTTAGATGGTATTAAAAGGTTACTAGAAAAATTATGGAGGATTGGACTATTGATGGCTGATAGCCTTGACTGTTGTATGCTAATTCCTGATCATAGACATATTCCTTCAAAAGAACTGCTGAAGAGCAATAGTAAGGCTGCTGTGAACTTCCTGGATGCATCTGATTGACCACTGTATGGCACAGAGTACTGGGCTAAATAGTCCTTTGGCCTGATCCAGCAAAGCTCTTACCTTTCTTTAAGTAATGTGGCCTTTCCCCCTCCTTTCCAGATCGTTTTTGACAGGAGTAAAAACAAACAAAAAATGCAGGTCCTCGTTTAGCAAACTGCCTCTGACATTAACCGTTTGCAGTTATGACAGTGATTAAAAAGTAACTGCTTAAATGCTACCAATACCTGCATTTATGACTTTCACTATGTCTCTCAGTCAAATGTTCGCCATTACAGTCAGTATGCATTGTCCTATGCCTGACTCTTTTTTTTTTCCTTTTTCCCCTCTTGCAGAGTGGAGAGATTGTCTAAACAAGGTATCTCTCCCTGAGTGCTTTTCCCTGCAGTGAGTCCCTAACTGCAAGTTAGCAAGCTCTGCTCTGTGACCTTAATTAGTTGATTAGAACCCACCAGCAACCAGCTGCTGCCTGAAATTGACAAGACCCTAATCAGTTTCACACTAAAGGGTTTTGTTTACCTCCCAAGTAGCTGATGGCTCACAGTGGCAAGTGCACTAGGAAAACAGCCTGTGCATTCCTTTTGATGTGTATTCCCCATTGTATGCCTGCTTACTCTCTTGTAATCCCTTCCTCTCCATGACTGTAAATACAAAAAGTAATTTTCTTCTTACTAATTATCCCAACATTCCAAAGGGTGGGGGAGTGGGGAAAAAGGGCTAGTTGAGTTCTAGATACCTTCCCCACTGTTTGGGCTCACCCAGCTGTTCGGGGTCGTATCCTTCTGACACTGTAAAGCAAAGGAAAGGTGAAGTAAAATCATAAGCACATTCACAATCATGTGATTTTCACTTTAGTCACTGCTTCGTTTAACAACCAAGTTGCTGATCCCAACTGTGGTCACTAAACAAGGACTACCTGTACTTTCATGTATGATTTACTGTGCCAGCCTGTAACAGTAACATTAGTTCCCAGACTGCTCTATGATCTTCAGAAGCATATTTAGGCATATCAAAGATCAATCTCATTATAATATTTGAAATAAAAGGTGATTTTAGTAAATTGTAAATGTTTAAGTTATTTACAAGTCTTTTAAATTCACCACTTGAAGAAAAGTATGAATACATCTACAGGCTTTCTTTTATTAATGTTTCCAATTCAGTGCCTTTTGTGTGGATTTTACAGTGGGGGAATATTTTTATAATATAATAATCAGAGAAGAATAAATCTACTATAAAGAAGATATTGAAAACTCAGCCTTGTGCAATTTAGATCAACTATTTGTCTTAAGAGTTTCAGAACTAACTCTTCCATATTGAATCTTCCACAATCATGGCCTAGGTTAAAGATGAACCTGATTCTCCACCTGTTCCTCTTGGAATGGTTGATCGCTCACGGATGCTGCTTTGTGCTCTTACATTCCTCTGCCTCTCCTTTAATCCCTTAACATCTTTTTTGGACGGCAAAGAAACACCTGACACTTACAGCACAGTGCATCATGGTTCTGAGAGGAATATACAAGCAATAAAACCAGGTACATCTCCAATAGTGCTCATTTGATATCTTCCAAGTTCTTTAAGATAAGCACAGTAACTAAATGACAAGAAGGAAAGGGAATGGTACAACAGTAGATTCTGATCACCTGGGTAATGAAACATTCTGGAGTATTCTGCCTTAAAAGGTTATTACAATTTTTATCATGATACTCTATAAATAATTGGACTGGGTACTGCTATCTGTATCATTCTTATTTCTCTGCCCCAGTTAATGGGTACTCATGTCCAGGGAGATGTGCAAAAGGATTGTGAGCCTTTGAGATGTATGTTTCTAGGTTTCTTTAATGGAATGTATGTTTTACCTGTGTACTTAAAAGGATGTTGTTGTTGTTTCTGTGTGTTGTATGGCATTCAGGTTTTTTTTAATCATGGGGTATATGTTACATTTGTTATGAGGGATGGATTGAAGCATGTTAGGTTCTTGTTTTGGAGAAAGTGTTGTGATTTATGTATGCTGTGTATTTTTTCCAAACGTCACTATCTTATGTAAAAATGGTATTTTCCTGCATGTGCATGCTTAGGGAGGAGTTCTGCATGGGAACAGTACTATTTCAGGGAAGAATAAATAGGGTGAGAAGAAAGTTTAACATGATTCTTTATATAATCAAGGTTCTCTCAAGAATAATTATCTTACGAGTGAACTGTTACTTCTCTTCTTGTCTGATTTATGTCTCTCGGCACGATCAATTCTGTTAGAATCAGGTGGCTGGTTTGGCTGGATGATGCCCACTTTGATCTTGTGGCTTGTGAACGGTGTTATTATCTTGAGTGTATTCATAAAACTATTAGTGCATGGAGAGCCAGTGACACGACTGCACTCCCGCTCTTCTGTGATCTTTTGGCGGCATCGGAAACAGGCAGACCTGGACTTAGCTAAGGTGAGGTAGTTCTTTGCTTTGACATTTGGTAAATGTTATTGTGCTCATTGATTTGTATTGAATTCATCTAAGTTTGCATATACTAAAGAGTGAATATTTTAAAATGTAGAACAAGTCTTTTAAACTGCTGAATATTTAGGATTACATCTTATTATTCTACTATCAAAATACTTGAACTGTGGGTTTTTGAAGTCCCTCTCCATATGGGAGAACCTTGAAGATCTTTTTTGGATCATATCCTCAGTTTTAGTTCTATAGGTAATTTGCTATAGGGCGAATAAGGTTGAATTCTGGAACTGAAATTAATGATAAAGGTGAGCAGGTTTCTATAGATTTCGTTAATTGCATGCAAGTTAGAGATAATCTGTCCAATAAAAGGTATTTCATGATACTGCTTAACAGTTCAACCTTTGTTTATGTGTGATAATGCATTTGAAGAAAATAAAAATGCACTATAAAATTTACAGTCCATTTACAAAATATAGAATTGTTGTAAATGGGAAAAGATTAGTATAATATTGGGATCAAAATGCTATACTTTCGTAAAAATAATTTTGAAAT
This sequence comes from Candoia aspera, assembly GCF_035149785.1. Taxonomy (NCBI): domain Eukaryota; kingdom Metazoa; phylum Chordata; class Lepidosauria; order Squamata; family Candoiidae; genus Candoia; species Candoia aspera. The sequence continues at coordinate 31,430,822 of NC_086159.1, forward strand.
AATTAGTTGATACACCTAATAAGAGATTCCTGTTGTGTGATACTATTGAAATTAAAGGAAAGGGGAAACATTTTTTATTCTTTTTGAGTTGAACAATGTCTTCTGTGTTTAAATGCTGATTGTAATTAGAAAAAGTAAATTATTTTTCCCCATTACTTTGCTTGAAAATTTGTTTAACTGGACTGAGCACTATATTCTGTGCAAACTGATAGATTTCAAGATAATAGGTATCCAGATTTCAGTGCTTCTGATATGTTATGGCTCAAGTAAGTTGATGTGGATGAGAAAGAGAGAGAACTGAAGTTTATGGGATATTGAAATATGATGGCCATTTAGCTGGTTTATCACTGGCTGAGAACACAAATGTTGGTTACTGGACTCTCCAAAATCTGAATAAGAATGAGGGTTGTCAAAAAGGATTAAGAAAGTTTAAGAATGTGTGAAGATGGAGAATAAAATTTATATCTTTCAAGATGACTAAGAATATTCTGAAGATTGGGAAATCATGAAACTCTCAAATGTCTCCTTTTCAACATTAGCCTATATTTTTCTTCCTTTGTTTGCAGGGAGACTTTGCCGCTGCTGCATCAAATTTGCAGATCTGTCTTTCTGCCCTGGGCCGAGCATTGCCTACTTCTTGTTTTGACTTGGTCTGTAGCCTTTCCTGGAATATTATTCGTTACAGTCTCCAAAAATCGAGATTAGTGCGTTGGCTGCTAAAGAGGACATCACAGCAGAGAGAAGCAACTGAGACTCCTGTTGGTTTTGAAGATGAAGCCAAAACTAGTGCACGAGATGCAGCATTAGCATATCATAAACTTCATCAACTCCATATTACAGGTAGATGAAAAAAGAAATTAACTACTTGGTGGTTTAAATGCTAAAGATTCCCTCAAGTTGAGCTTGACTCCTGATGACTGCCTAGAAATACAGTTCATTTAGTCTTCTTGGCAAAATAAAGAAAAAGTTTGCTTTTCAATAATTTTACTTCTTAGAATCTACAGAGTGCTCCTCATTTTTGATAATGCAAGATTTTGCATAGCAGGGCATTGTGCAATACTGCAATAAATAAATGCTACTGAGTTTCAGTAGCTAAAATAAAACCATGCAGTGCATCGCTTGTACAAGATGATTCATGACGGGGTACAAGTGATGTTACTTTTTAAATTTCTGGTGCAGGTAAGCTTCCGTCCAGTTCAGCTTACTCAGGATTGCACATGGCACTGTGCGCTGTAAACCTGGCAGAATGTGCAGAGGAGAAGATTTCACCAAGTACACTGGCAGAGATTCATCTAACTGCTGCAGTTGGCCTGAAGACTCGCTGTGGTGGCAAGCTGGGCTTCCTGGCAGTACGTGGATTTTATTTTAACCACTTAGCAGTACAGGTAGTCCTCGCTTAATGACAGTAATTGGGACCAGAATTTCCATCACTAAGCAGTGCAGTTGTAAAGTGCGAAGGCAATCCTGGCAGTCCCTGTTGCTGTTGTTAAGCAAGGACCTCATGTGACTGCAACATGGGAAGAAGTGGGAATCCAGAAATGCTTGTTTACACTGCTGAAACTGCATCCCAGGCAAGCAGGCGGGCAGGTGCTATGGAATATGGGCATGCGGGCGGGTGGCATGTGTGGGGCCTATGGAGTATGGGCAGATGGGCACTGTGTGTGGGCACTACGGAGTATGGGCAGGCAGGCAGGCGGATAGGCAGAATACAGGTGTAACTTCGAGTGGTCACTAAGTGAGGACTACCTGTATTAGGTTAAATACATGGCATATTTAAAGTATAGTTCTGGATTTGCATCTAAAATAAATTGAAGTGACTTCTATGTTGGTATATCAAAATTTCATCCATGGATTGCTAACTTTCAGTCAAATATTGCATGTTTTCTTCTCAGAGTTATTTCTTAAGTCAAGCTCAGAGCTTGTGTAGTTCTGAGCATAGTGACATCCCTGACCCCTTACGCTGGTTGTGCCATCCTTTGGGACAAAAATTTTTTGTGGAACGGAACTGGACAGTGAAAGCTGTTGCTAAGGACAGTCTGTACTCCACTCAGAGGAACCCAGGTGAGATTCAGTAGGCTAGAGAAGACATTCTCCTTAAGCCTGTTATCTGTATTACTATACAGATACAGTCCTTATGTGTATGCATTCTCTTTCTCCTACTAGCTTTGTACCTCCTTTGGTTTAAAAGCTGTTAACGTTAAAAGAATTTGTGAAAGCAATCAAGAGGACAGTTTTCTATAAACTGGCATTCTTTCTGCAATATAGTTTTCTATCTAAAAAAAAAGAAAGGCTTACACTCCTGAAGTATTGTTGGACTTGTGAATGAAGTAGTAAACTGATTGTTTTGCCTTTGCATCTACAGCTGATCCCATTGCACAGGTACACCAGGCATTCTGTGAAAACCTACTGGAGAGAGCTGTTGAATCTATTGTGAAACCTCAGATTCCCAAAGGGGCTACAAGCCATGATGATGAAGAGCCTTGGTGAGCTGCATTTGGGTCCTGTTAGCAGTTTTCTCGGAAATACTGGAGGATTCTGTTTGTCTGCCCTAATAACACCTATAGTCCCAACATTGGAAGAAAAACATGAGTACTGCTTTGTTCATAATACATCACTTAGATTGTATCATCCACAATAGTAAATGAATATATGGCAAAGCAGTCTCTCTAAACAGTTTCTCCAAATTGCAAATAACATATAGCATACGAAGTGCATAAAGTGTAAGAGCCTATATCATGGTGGGCAGTAATAAGTTTGTTGTCATTTGCTGTCATTTCCATCCATTGGACATAATATTTGGGACTGAAGCCCAACATTACGTAGTTTTACCATCTCGGCTTATACTTATCATTGAAATATCCATGGGTAGCAAGTACTCATCTGACAAGATTCATCATGAAGTTATCTCTGTTTGGAGAAAGTCACATAAAAAAAATTGGCACAGTGCTGCAAGAGTGAGATTACCGTGGTAAACATTGTTTACCCATCAGAATGTGGATGTGAATGTGATAGCTATCCTCTGTACAGAGGATGAATTGGGTCATCCTTAAAAGTGTGTTAAAATACAAACATCAGTTTGTTATGATTCATTGTAAAAATATACACTATCCTAACTACTAAAAGTCTGACTTTATATTGTTGTTTGCAGTGAATTCTCTAATGCTTTGGAATACTTGAAGTTACTAAGTTCTTTTGTGGATTCTTTGGGAAGTGGGATACCACCTTTTTCTGGAAATTCTGTGCTGAAGTCTGCCCTAGGTATGTGTGAAAATATAAGACTTGTTCAGTGGTTTTCATGCTTAACTTCTCTCTCTTCATCTTTCTCTCATCCTGAATGTATCTGCAGGTGTCCAGTGCCGGGCTGGCATTGCTGCTTGTGTTAAATCTTTTATATTCTATTTTGCTTTTTTATCCACTGTTCAATTTCAAAGTTTATCAGAGTGACCTACATACCACTAATAATACATTACCTCCCTGCAATCTAGTTAACAACTAAACACAACACAGAAGAAGAAGGTGGAAGGGAGGGAGGGAAGGAAGGAAGGAAAGCAAACTCAGCACTAATTTACAACATTATGACAATAATTTAATAATAATTTAATTGGATTTAAAAACAAAGCATGAGTCTCAACTGATGGAGTGTGCTACACCTTCTCCATTATTTCAGCCATGCTGCTAGGTGACAATTGATAGAATAGCTTGATGGAAATGGTATTTCTGCAGAGCTGCTGGTGCCTCTGCTTTTATCTCCATTTGCATTATCTAATCTCTCTCCATATACGTATTTCAGCTATATATTAATAATCTCAATACATTTGATTAAATATCATAATTGATCAATTATGTATTTGGCCAATATATTTTTTTCTGAAATAATGGTAAAGCGCATCATGAGACTACTTTTTCAGTCTAATAGCTCTTTCTAATGCTAAAAAGAAACAACTGCAGCCTTATTGAACCAAACAGAAGAAGAAATGGAAGAGAGATCAGGTGTGCCCCCCCCTTTTTTTCTGAGTGATGGAGACACCCCTGAATTACCACTATTCATGCTAGTCACATTTCAGTTGCTCCTCCAGGGAAGTGTTTAATGATTCAGTAAGTCATATCTCATTCAAATGAGATAAATAAAGAATTATTTAATCTAAGAGCAGGTACATACCTTGATTACTATTGTCTGGCTGTTCTGCTGACTTGGCCAGATATTTGTTTTCACTCTTATTAGTTGGCCAAACAGCTTATATGTGAGAAATGGCAGCAGGTGTTTGGCTGTTAGTTCTGCAGGCCAAGGTTCAAGGTTGTGTCTTGACCAAATAAAAAAAGGGAACAGACTCATAAGATCCTTGTTTTTTGCCTAACACACTTCGTCAGTTTCAAACGTAGGTTTTCTTGGACCACTTCTTGCACCCCTCCCTTTATTCCAGTGATCAGATATTAAGCCTACTTGACATAAAGCAAGCTTCACCAAGAAATACTTTGGTAATAATAAGATGCTTTGAGTTTCCAGTGAGATCTGGACAGGCTTAGTCAGTCAGTGTTTGGAAATTACCCTTTATAGTTTTCTCATATGAACAAGGTGTCACATTATTCAGATTCCTAGAATGTTGTAAGTCTTGAATGGGGCAGGTCAAAAGTTTGCTTTCAGAACTTGTACATCCTTTGTTTTGTGGTCCTGGTATCATCATCTGACTGATTAAATGGCTAAGTATCTTTAACTGAGACTGAATGTTGTTTTTTAAAATAGAAAATCAGCTTTCAGATGGAATTTATTTATTTATTTATTATTCACATTTAGCCACCGCCCATCTCCCCCAAAAGAGGGGCTCTGGGCGGTTTACAGTAAAATCATGTGGTGGAATGATCTGCACAAGTTTCTGTCATTTTCTTATTTCAATTTGTCTTTCTCCTACAGCTCTCCTTCCTGTGGCAAATTTTGAAGTGCATGAAGAAAGACTGAATTTTTTGCCCCCCAGGGCACTAGTATGCCTGCAAACATGTCAGATGCTATCTGCTGGGCACCATACTTTAACTGAATTTTTACATTAAAAAAATAAAATAAAAATGGGAAGCTGATGGATAGGAAGGCAAGGTGTCTCTAGCATAATCTTTATTTCAGAGATTTCTTCTTGTTCCCTCATAAATGCCAACAAGCTTTCTTAGAAAATAAGATTGGTTGCTGCTTGTGCTTTGTTTGGAAATGTGCTCACCTGCCTAGAAAAAGAAAGTAGACAGGGGTAATAGGTAGCATCCTATGAGAGACACAGATGACAGATAGCTTTACCAGTAATCAATGAATGGACAAATCCCTCAGTAGCTATTTTGCTTCCACATCCACAGTATGATCTCAAAATTATAAATAGGTCCACAAGATCAAAAAGGGAATATAGAGCAACAGAGAATGAAAAATGAGTTAAGTCTACATTCTCCCCATAGTTACCTCTTGGCTCTATTTTTTGTTTCCTGAACTGAATTCATTTTTTTAAAAGGCTGGTGTCCTAACAGCCAGGAACCACGCTGAGACAAGGAACAGGTCTCTAGTGTTTTATTGCTGCTACATAACAGGAAAATCCTAACAAACTGAAGAAGCGTGGGAAAAACCCAGACATATAAACCCCAAAGGTTAAGGCGGTCCCGATCTGTGTCTCTTGGAATGGCTACTTAATTCCTCAGTGCTACGCATGCGCTTTACAGCCTGGATGGGAGCCCCCTGCTCGCCATCCTTACTCATGACATCTGGTATTGGTATTTGGTATATTGGTATTTGTGAGAGAGAGATATGCAGCCCTTAACGATCTTTCATTTTTTATAGGTCCTGATGTAGTCTGCAGATGGTGGTCATCAGCAATCACAATGATAATTAGCTGGCTCAAGGGTGATGATTCAGCTGTGAAATCTCAGTTTATCAACGTGGAACGAATTCCTAAATGCTTGGAGATGATGGAGTGTGTGGTCTTTTACATTGTTTGTACAACTGTGCCTTTCTGTGTCTGAAGTCTAAAAGGGCATAACAAAATAGAAAGTTTCCTAATCTTTAACTTTCATCTCTCATAATCATATGACAAATCTGTGCTGGGTGCCATGAAACTAAATTAGAACTTATTTCTTCAAATAGTTTTTAAGTTAACCCGAAACATTTCGGAATTGGGTATCCCAAGCGTGCCTAGGAGTAGTGGATGCAAAATACCAGTCCTTTCTTGAAATCTACTATACAGTACTTGTTTTTAATATCTTTAGCTAGTGGTGATTCATTATATGGCTCTTGTTAGCACTTTTAAGGAATATATACAGTATACCAGAGCAGTTTATATAGCAAAGTATCTGGAGATACATTCTTTTAAAAAAAGGCTTGATGTACTGTTCCCAATACTTTAAAGGCATTAATCATGTTCCTTGCTATGTCTCTTCTCCTTCCTACTTACCTCTAGGAATGCCCTTGTGCGAGCTATCTTCCATATATGCAAAGCCATGAATGTCTTCTTGTCTAGCAAGACAGATGGGCAGCATAGTTCATTTAGTCATTGTGAAAGAGCTAGCACTCATCTCTGGAATAGTCTCAACATGAGCAGTGGGGTCCCAAGCACAGGTCTCAACAATGTAAGTCATACATGCTTACTTGAACCAAGACAACTATTAAGCCATTTTCTTTATCTGTGATCTGTTAAATGTCTTTTGGGGATTGAAAGTCTAGTATGCTTCTTCTTATTCACCAGTGAACCAGAGAAGAGACTTCTTCCTTCTCTAGCCTTCCTCCAGTGCAGCAAATACACTGCATTGTTCCTGTTTCCAAAGGGAAAAGTAGGTGAGGATGGCATCTGTTCCCAGTCCATTTGCTCTGCCCAAATAACAGGACAAGTGCTTGCTTGACCCATTCCTTTTTCTCTTGCATTATACCCCCTAAGTGAATTATTCCCACAGAAGGCTAAGAACACTAATCTCCAATAGCTAAGAACAGAGTTCAACTTCTGCATCATGAAATAGGCTCTTTCTTCCTATCCTTGTTTTTAATGCTAAGTGCAGTTTGGGTTTTGTAAGTTCAGACTCTTTGTTTATACCTATTGGGTGGCAACTGTAGTGCATTGTAGTTGCATTGCATGTTCTGGCAGTACTCATGCAATGTTTCTGCAGTGCAGTTCAGAGGCATGCCTTATCTCTGCACTACAGGTCGAGTCTCCTGAGCCTTGGTTTTCATAGTTTTAGTTGACATGGGAGGGAATTCTTAGGAACTTTGTTTAAAGATTTAAATGGATTAAGAGGCCATTTAATCTAGCCTTCTATCCAAAGGTAGGAAGGAGTATTTAATTCACCAACCTTCTTGCAGATTAATCTGTGAAATCTGGATCACCGTGCCCTGCAAAAAGAGATCAAGTGCAAGAAATATATTCAAAGTCAATATTGTAGATTGAAATGGTTCAGGAAAGCAAGCCGAAGAATACATGGCAATAAAAAGGCAAACAGATTATAACTGCTGTACGGTAGTAACTGTTTTGCTTATGGCTTGTATTTTGAAAGAATAAAGTAAATTAATCAAATTGTATGCTTCTGTGATTAAAAAGCATTCTTTTGCCATCAGAGGACTTACCATATTTTAGTTCTGTGAACGCTGATGCTTTATGCTATTTTTGTTCTGATCCAAGATTGTATTGCTTTCTGTTTCTGGGGAATTGTTGGGACAAATGCACATTTCTTTAGGATAAGTTCTCAATATATGCACAGATAAATCAAGTTTTCAGCTGTCTCTTATCATTGCAATTTCAGATGAATACACTGAGGTCTCACTATTGCTCTATTTAAATTTCAAATTCACTCTTAAAGTAGAAATTCACAAAGCACTAATAAAACAGCAAACAAAAATTGGTTAACAAATATTTGTTAGACGGTGCTGTGAGTATTTATAATAAGGAAGTTTAATATTATTTGACAGTAAATATCTTTGAGATGACTACTCAGATCTAGGCTGACTTGAGGTTTTCTTTTTAACACAATTGAAGATACTGGTTTTCTGTCTTTAAATCTGAGCTTGAATCTTTTTTGTTAGATTCTGAGGAAAAGGGGTGCTCCTCTGATTGAGGCTTCAGGACTGGCCCTGGTGAAAGGCCTCTGATTTTTATGTTGCATATTGCTTAGTTTTACTTGATTTAAGTAGTTACATATTGTTAGTAGGTTTTATAGGGTCTATTTTCTCTGTTAATGTTCTTGTAAAGGTATTACCTGTTTAACTCTCTTAGAGTTGCCTAGGTTTTTAATGTAGCTGCTTGTTTTTTAATATATTCTAATTTAATTGATACTTCTTTATTTTTGTTCATTGTTTAGTTTTTATAATAAATATAAGTACATAGTAATAATAATGGCTATTATTAAAAAGTATTGTGCATTCTGATAACTTGGACATGGCTTTTGGGATTCCTGGGTCACATGTGGTTGTCCAAAACTTTGACTGTGACCACCAGAGATTTCCAGGCAGAGTTGCTGCCTCCCTGCCCCACCCCAGCCATTATTGATGTTTGAATATTTTGGTATGCTTGTCACTGAATGAGGCTCTGCCCCTTCAGATGATCCAGCTGCTGGCCTGTGATCTACTGTTGTCTCTCCGTACCACTCTGTGGCAGAAACAGACAAACTCTAGCCTAGCCCTGGGAGACACCCGCCATGCTTCTGCTTCTGAGCTGACTGGATTCCAGCGGGATCTTGGCAGCCTGCGAAAACTAGCAAATAGCTTCCGGCTCGCTTACCGAAAGGTAAGATTCTGTAAGATTGGAAACCCTTTATGGACTTTTTGCTGAAAATGGATAAAAATGAACTGGTGATTTCTGGATTTACCAACTGAAAAGGGCTGTATATGAGGAGAAGGGGAACTATGTTACATAATCTTGAAGGGAGGGAAATGGTATTAAGTATGTCTATAACTGCTGTAAAGAAGATTGGAAGTGGCTTCTTTAAGTATTTTTTTTTTCTATTGTTTTCAACACTTTTTTCTTTAACTTATTTTTATTTTATATTTCTTTGTGTTTATCTTTTAACTTTGTAAAAAAATTCTTTAGTAAAAATTATATATATAGAAAAAGAAAGGGAAGAGTCTGTGGATGGTATTGAGAGAACTTAAGAGGGAGAAAATGTTGGCTTTCTGCATACTTGCATATTAGTTTTCCCCTGAGTCCCTGCATGGTATTGTAGGCCAGAAGAACAAAATGCTCTGACCAGAATCTGTTTCTCATAAACATATTAGCAGTGTCTTTGCAGTGGTGATTAATATGGGTTTTCTTCTGGATTGTTGTTGTTTATTCGTTTAGTCGCTTCCGACTCTTCGTGACTTCATGGACCAGCCCACGCCAGAGCTTCCTGTCGGTCGTCAACACCCCCAGCTCCCCCAGGGACAAGTCCGTCACCTCTAGAATATCATCCATCCATCTTGCCCTTGGTCGGCCCCTCTTCCTTTTGCCTTCCACTCTTCCTAGCATCAGCATCTTCTCCAGGGTGTCCTGTCTTCTCATTATGTGGCCAAAGTATTTCAGTTTTGCCTTTAATATCATTCCCT